>NC_052532.1:24708146-25016446 GCF_016699485.2 Gallus gallus | reverse complement strand
CTTTGCTACCAGAATGGAAAGAGGAGAGAGAAGTGGTGTTAAAGAGAGCCTGAACTGCAGACACCTCTGGCGTGTGAGCCCGGGTACTCCTTCAGTGGCACAACAGAAACACAGTCCCTCACGTGAGTGCACAGAGGCGCTCATGGCTCAGGATATCCCAACAGGTAACTCCTCTTCACCTCATGCAGACTTTCGTTGTTGGACACATGGTTCCTTTTCCTTGATTGTTTTTAAAGGGAGTTGATCATAGTTGTGCACTGTAGGCAATCACATTCTCAGTGCTGCAGTATGTAGACAAAAATTATACAAATGACAACTATGCTGAGTGCTGTTGTTTTCTTTAACCTGTACATAGGAGAACATGAGATGAACATTTTAGTTTAGAAATAACCATACGATGGGATAATGTTGATTTTTTTTTTTCAGATGTGACATGTCTAAAATATTTATTTCCTTTCTAACTGGAAAAGGAGGCTGAGATGTTTAAAATGTGGCTTTCTGTGGTATATCATTTAACTAAAAATGTCCCTTCTGTAGTTACGTTGAAAGTGCCATCTGTACAGAGCGATTTACAAAAGCTTTAGGATTATTAGTGGGCAAACCTGTTAGTCCCACAGCAATAGAGTCATGTGGGGACCACGGCCCCTTAACCAGGAGACCCTGAAGCTGCAAATGCGTGTGGCCCGGCCACAGCCCCAACCACTGCACGGCCCATGGAGGAGCACTCTGTGTCTCACTGCCTCTGCTACCACCAGGAGGTATATATACATCTGTACAAATGCAGGCTGATTTTGCTGTCATGTCTTTTAGCAATTGTAAACATCCCGGAAAAGTGACTGTTGTATCTGTGGGGACTTCCCAATGGCAGACTTGGAAATGTCAGGAGAGCGTGGGTATTATCTGTCTGAATCTTCTGATGGGATTTCATGTCCTTTTGGTATGGCTTACAGAAACGCCGAGCTGTGCCTTAAGGATGCCGGGCAGCGCTGTCCCACTGCGGGCTGCGGAAACACCGAGGGGAGAAGCTGAGACAAGAAGCCGCAGTGCATGGCACTTACATGTTCCTAAGTGATGTGGCATCAGAAAGCAGGAACCGGTGATGGTGGCCAACCTCTGCACGTCTGTGCTGATGAACCTTCCTTTGTGCAGAAGTGTGTCACAGAGAGCCAAGGTGGAAGGAAAACACGTCACCAAAGGAATGTTTTACTACTTGACGATTATGCTTCACACACACTTTGTCTTAATAAGACATTAATTTCCCTCGCCGTGTAGAGGCTTCCGAGTGGGGGTTTTACAGCTCGGGACGGTGCTGAGCGATGCACACACAGACAGACACGCAGTGCACAGCAAATTGCCGCTGTGTGCCCCTGGGACTGCCGTAGCAGAAGGGATGGGCTGGAAACTGGAGAAAAAAGCGGACCATACAAAAATCCCATGTGATCCGGATCCCAGAAGAGCGAGCCCCACTTAGGGCTGCACTGTGCAAACACCGGCTGAAATCCTTGTGCGAACACGCAAAACCAAGAAAAAAGTTGCAGCGTGCGCGGCTTTTCTCTTTCCCCGAACCGTTCCCGCTATTGGCCTTCCCTCCTCTCCCTCCCTCGGAGCCTCCGGCCGTTTCGTTGCGTTTCATCATGCTCCCGCCGCCCGCTGCCGCCGCGCTCCCCCCGCCGTGGCGGGGGCCGGCCCGGGGCCGCCTCGCAGCACGTGGCCGAGCCGGGGCTCGCGGGGCCGCGCTCTGCCTTCCCCGCCCCCGGCCGGGACCGACCCGCGCTCCGCCGGGCGCTGCGCGCTGCTGCCGGGCTCGGGCCGCGCGGAGGAGTCCATTTTCGCGGCGTGGAAGCCGTGAGCCGTGAGCTGTGAGCCGTGCCCCGCACACAGCAGCATAGGCGCGCTGCGAGCTCGTGGCAGCAGGGAGCGCGGTGCGTTCTTTATGGTTTTTTTTTTTCCTTTTTTTTTTTTTTTTTTCCTCCTCAAAAACATGGCTGAAGCCGGGACGGGCTTTCTGGAGCAGCTCAAGTCCTGCATCGTCTGGTCGTGGACGTACCTCTGGACGCTGTGGTTCTTCATCATGCTCTTCCTGGTGTACATCCTGCGGGTGCCGCTGAAGATCAATGACAACCTGACCACAGGTACGGCGCCCGCCCGCCGCCAGGCGGCCCCCGCCCCAGACGCCGACCCCGCGGGCCCCGCTCGGCCGCGGGCGGCCCCGGCTCCGCCGCTCCCGACCCCGCTCCGGCGGCGACCCCCGGTGCCGGCCGGGCCCGGCGGGGCGGGACCGCCGCGGCCGCCGCCGCCCGCCCGGTGCCGCGAGGGGCCGCGGGGAGGGCCGGCAGTCCCGGCGCCGGGAGCCGGCGGGGAGCGGAGGTGGGCGCGGGCGGCCGGGTCCCGACACCGCCGGAGGCGGGAGCGATCCCCGGGGCGCCCCGGCTGAGCTGGGCCCCAGGCGGCAGCGGCCCTGCGGGCGTCCGCCCGTTCCCCGCCGAGTCCTGCGCCGTCCGCACTGCTGAGCCGCGGGAAACGAGAGCGGAGCGCGGCCTCGGGGCGGGGAGGCGACGCGGCCCTGCCGCGGCCGGGCCCGGGGCCTGCCCGCCGCTCCGTGCCCCGCGGCCGTGCGGACGGCGGGAGCCGGGGCTGCTGGGCGGGAGCGTGAGGCGGCGCAGCCCGCGGGGAGAGGGCTGCGAGCGCCCCGAGAGCTCGTGCTTCGTTTGTGGTTGTGTGCGCTTAAGGATGCGAATTAAAGCTGGGAACGGTTCTCCTCAGCGCGCGCGCGTGTGCGGTGGTCGAAACCCGGCCGTGCGGAGTGCCTGCGGGCAGCTGGGCGGCTCCTGCCAGGCACGGGAGACCTGCGGGGACGCCCAGCGCGGCAGCGAGCGGAGCACGCAGGTAGCAGCGCAGCCTGCGCGCCTCGGCCTGCTGCTTTCCGTAAGGGAACGCTCAGGGTGTGAGGTGCAGCTGCGACCTCCTGCCTCACGGCCTGCTCCTGCGCGTGCAGAAGGGCTCACAGGTGTCGAGGGTACTTGGCTGAGTGTCTGCTCTTAAATCCAACTGAAGTAGCAGTGCTGCAACGGGGACAGAGTGCAGAAATCCCAGCGTCGCCCTGAGTGTGCTCTGTGGCGTGCAGAGAAGTTGCCCGTTGGTGTTTTATCGCCGTGTGCTCTGCAGCATGCACAGAGGTTACCTGCTGGTGTTCTACCGCTGTGTCCTCTGCTTCAGGCAGCAGCGTGAGCTGCTGGAGGGGTGCGGCAAAACACACTCTTGTTTCTCGTGCCACACACCTGCTGCTGTGTGAGGGCTGCGGGGGGCACTGCTGAAGCCTTCCCCTCCTCTTACCCACTGGGTGTGCAGGTAAAGGGTAAAGATCGCCTGGCGAGCACAGGGCAGGCTGCTGCCGGCTGAACTTTGCTGTTGCCTGGAGTTCATTTCACACCACGCTTCCCACGTCCCTCCTGCCCCAGGACCAGACAGATGTTTCGATGAGTAAGTCCTCCAAGCAGGGAGTTGTACCTCTGGTGCTCAGGTGTTGGCTGAGGCTATTTGTGCTGTTCTTACCGTGGAAATGGCAAATAACAGAACTTCAGCTTTCCCCACCATTTCATTCTTTTTCTGTACTATTGAGAATAACAGAGAATTTAAGTGTCCTGGGCAGAAATACATGCAGCGTGTTCAATTCAGCAAGCATGAGCCACAACAATCAAAAGCAATTTGCATCCCCTGTGTGCCTGCTCTCGCCTCATTCCAACAGCACGCTTATCTCCAGCATAGAGAGAGCGTGTGAATAGGTACGGTGCAGGGCAGCTCATCCCTTCTGGGAGCATTCCTAGGAGCTGGGGGGGGGGGTGTGTGTGTATGAGGGCTTTGTGTGTATGCGTATGAGGGCTTCAGGAGGAAAAGTTGATTTGTGGAAAGTTCTTGGTTTCTTTGAGGGATAAAGACAGAATGGTCACTGAGGTGAGGATGTGCCTCTTGGGTTAGGGAAATACACAAAATGGATTTGATACCTTTTCCTGCGCAATTCATGTTGCGTATAAGCATTTTTTAGCAGGATCAACCCTTCTGTTTCTGACAGACATGAGATACTGGGTTGTTGTTCTGAACTACAAGGAACTGTAAGTCTGCTGGGAAGTTATCGCTGCTGCAGTGGACTTTGCTCCATCTATTAAGACTTAAGGCAGTATGCCACTGTTAGGCAGAATCAGCATAAGCATCATGGTGTTTGCCAATCCGAGCTGGGCAGATATGTCTTTATCTTGGAATTGTTTCTTTTTCCCAGTGGTTTGTTTTGTTTTGTTTTGTTTTTTTCAGTTGAAAAGACTGAAGAAATTACCAGCCAGTCCCAGAGTGTGTGATGAAAGTTAGTTACCATGGCAGAACAATAGGCACAGTATGGCCCTAATGCATCATCTGTTCCTAAAAGCCATTTATTTAAAAATCAGCCCTGGCAATAACGTGGAGTTTTTGTTGGTGGTGATGGTGTGTTGTTGTTGTTGTTGTTTTGGAAGCTTTTGTGAACGAATTAAAACCCATCTGATTCATTGTGGCTTTTCCTTACAGCAGCATGCTGTCACTGGGGTAAGGTTTCCCACAGAAACTCACACCAGCTACGATGCCAACTGCGTTTATCTCAGTAATGTGAAAATCAGAGTATAAGCCTTGCGAGCAAAACTGCTGGATGACGTAAAAAGTAATGAGGTGATTAAAAACAATGGCTGGGCCTTTTCCCAGAAGGATCCGAATCTGTTGGTGAACGGAGGTCAGTCAGGCAAAAAGGTTTTCAGCCCCACCAGTTGCAGACTGAGGCGGCCAAGAAGAGAAATGCTGTGCCTCGTTCCTTAGGTGCGGTTTGCACCTCATGGAGTAGTGTCTGCAGTTGGCTGCTGTGTTATGCAAGAGTTCCCATCCAGGATAATGTTATCTCCAAGGTTGTCTATGTTGGTACGATTTTGTTTTTGCCTGTGTGGTGTCAAGTGTTTTCAAGAGGAAGGTGAAAACCTGGAGAAGGTAGCAGAAATGGTGTAAGGGCTGGGGACATGCATTAGAGAGAGAGATTCTGACTGCAGTATGGCTAGATTACTATAAAGTGTTATTGTCTTGGGGAGAAATAAACTGCCTTTGAGCCACGGAAAGGAAAAATAGAAGTTGTGGCTAGAATTAGAGAGCAAACTCAATTTAGTTATAAAATGTCATTAATTTTTAACAAACTGTGGATCAACTGCTGGAGAAACCTTTGGGGTTTTCAATTTCTGGAAGTCTTGAAATCAGATGGTGAAATAAGAGTCACTGGTTTTCATCCAGTGCTCAGTTGGTTTTCAGCAAGAGCTTGTGCAATAGGCGGTGCAACATCAGTGGTCAAAGTAATCAGGGGAGGTTTCACCAAATAGCCCAGTGGTCAATTCTAACTTTAAGTTTTAATAAGATCAAGCGTGGGGCTACTCCTCTTTTATTGTTGGGCAGATGTGCTACCAGCTTGGCCAGAGCCATAAAATGCTGAGGGCAAGCACAAGTCGGTTATCCTTTGTGTAACTTGGCTTGCAGGCTTGGAAGTCTGTGCAGTTGTGGGCAAGTGTAATTTCAGTGCCCTCTGCGGAGAGTAGACTAATGGGACATAATCAAAGAGAAATCTACTCGTTCATATTAAAGAAGTTTCCAATAAATCTAATTCGTGTGTTTCAGAGTTTTTTGGAATTTAATTGAAGCTTGTTGCACAAATGAAATCAAGTCCTTCATGAATAGAAATGTTTGAGCTACTATAGCTGTGTTATAGCATTTAGCAGGAAGCAATTGAGGAGACTTAACGTGTCAGGTTAAAATATTAAACTCAGAATAAGTAATTAAGGAAGCAGATGTTACCATCTCACTCCAAAAGAACTAAAATAAACACGATTTCTTTATATAATGAATGTGCTGTGTTTTTCTTCCATGCTGGCACTCGTGCGATTTCTGAATGCCACATTAATCTGAAATAGGACACACCTCTTATAAAAATGTGCAGCCCTGCTCGTTTTCTCCTGACACACGTTTGCCTTTTTGTTCATGTCCTAAGAAGGAGAGAGGCCCAACAGTTGAAGTTTCTGGCTATTATATTTATCTTTCTGAAGAGCAGTAGGAGGACAGATTAAGTGCAGCCAACGAGTGACGGGGCAGGCAGGAAGGCTCCTCAGAAATTTGCGGGTTGAAGATGGGAGAGAAATTGGGAAACTCGGTTTCCTAGAAGCGTGAATAATCTGTGGGAATGAGCCGGTGTAGCTTTGTAGGTGTCTGTATCGTGATACTAAATTTGCTCAGGATGTCCCGCTTAGCTGAAGTGGGGCAGCCCTGTGCTGCTACCCGCTGAGCATCTGAAGGAGGGTCAGAAACCGGTGGTGAGAGAAAGTGAAGGATGTCATTCTGAGGTCAGTATGGACGTGAGAACAGAGGAGCAGGAGGACGTCACCTCAGCTGAGAGCTGCTCGTTGTGACAAAGCTTCTGGGGTGCACTGTTGTTTTTATTTCTTCTTTTTCTTCTTCTTCTTCTTCTTTTTTTTTAAATTCTGGTGATCCTACTGAAATAATTACGGAGAATTTTAATTCCATGGGTTCTGTGACCATGTGTAATAGGATTCTCTCGTAGCCCAGAGCCTGAAACGCTGTGCCCGGTGCCAGCCATCTGGAGAGGGGAAGAAAGAGGCTGGTGTGCACCGTGCTGTAACACTAGCCAGCACCAGATTACTCAGTTACAGCCAGGTTTTGTGCGTGAGTGGGCAGGAGAGCTGAGCAGACGTGTTCAAAGTGTTCCTCTGTTCTCTGTAAAAATTAGGATAACACTTTCTTTTCATCCAAGAGTGTTTTCGAAGACGCAGAACTGACAGCTTTTCAGGCAGGCAGGGTCTGCAGTAATTCGGTCCAGCTACAGTACATTCACTGATGTGTGCGTAACACGGGCTTAGATAAATAAAGTACTTGGACCACTGCAGTAAATCTGTCTCGCTGAACCCTCGTTTTACCCAAGCTATCCAGAATTTAACCAAGCAGGAAAGTTGTGTGTGATTCAGTATGCAGGATTACTGCAGGAGATGAATAGATGAGGCGTGAGCAGATGGAGCACTCCTCTCAGGTTTTGGATGTGCTGCCTTTGGGATGGCAGCGACTGCTGATGAAGCTCATGTACTTCTTCTGATTTTCCATTTACTAGTTGTCCTGGTCTTGCAGATCTGTACTCAGCATTGGTGCAGTATCTGCTCTCCAACAGGTTATAATTGGGGTTCTGGTGGATATGTGTCCTGGCAGCACAGAGGACCAGCCGCAGCCTGTGGTACACCAGGCCCAGCATGGCCACTGGGTGAGGGGAGGGGTTGTCCTCTCTGCTCTGTGCTGTGTGGCCTCACCTCCTGCACTGGGTGCTGTTTGAGTGCCACAATATGAGAAGGACATACAGCTATTAGAGCGTGTTCAAAGTAGGGCTACGAAGTTGGGTAAGAGGCTTAGGTCCCTTGATTTGTTCATCCCAGAGCAGAGGAGCTGAGGGGAGGCCTCATGGCGGCTGCAGCTCCTCACAGGGAGCAGAGGGGCAGCGCTGAGCTCTGCTCTGTGTGACAGCGACAGGGCCCGAGGGAACGGCATGGAGCTGTGTCAGGGGAGGGGCAGCTGGGGGTTAGGGAAAGTTCTTCACCAGAGGGTGGTCAGGCACTGGAACAGGCTGCCCAGGGCAGTAGCAGCACCGAGCTGCCAGAGTCAAGAAGTGTTTGGACAATTCTCTCAGACATAGGGTTTCAATTTTGTGGAGTCAGGAGTCTGTGGCCCTGTGTGGAGTCAGGAGCTCGGCTTCTGCAGGGCTGGAGATGCAGGGAGCAGTGATCAGGGCTGTCCCAGTGCTCCTCGCAGAGCTGCCCTGAGCGCTTACTGTCACCCAGTGAGTCTGCTGTGATAGCATCCCGACAGTGTGATCAGGGGGGATTGTTCCTGCTCGTAAATTTAAGCCTGGGGAGCTAAGCGTTAGGATTGAGAAAGATTAACCTGACAAAGGCCAGGGAGTTGCAAATGGATTAAAAATGAGGGAACAACTCTCCATTTAAAAGGAGCAGGACAGTTTAGGTTCAGGCACTGCTGCTAGTTGATCGGCCTTTCTAAGCCAGCTTTCCTTATTAGGATGGGTTTCCTTGGGAGTGTTTATGACGTGAACTACAGAAAAGAATGTGGTGTTGTGACAACAGACAACTCGGAGCAAAATTCAGATTCCACCAAAAATAGGTGGATAAATTATTAACTCCCTGAAAGTGCAGTGTTGGGTTTTTTTTTAATATGAACTGGACTGTTGAAAGTAACGTTTTAAATTTGTGAGTGCTTCTGGCAAGGTTGGCATTAATTCTATGCACAGATTTCACAGAATAAATAATTTCTGCTATGTACAGCTACAGTTTGTTGCAGTGCTACTCGTCCCCTTGGCCCCAAATTACTCGTATTTAGTTTCTGTATTTCACAGAACGTAAGTGAAGTCTCTCCTAAATATTGTTCCTACTTTCCCTGCAGCCCTAATGGAATTAAAGTAAATCTTGTTTTGCTTGCTGTCAGCCTCCGTGTGCAGCTGTATGGCTTGCAGCCCCATGGAGATTGGTAGCTGTTGCACAGTTGAACACCAGAGGTTTCTTTGGTGTTACTTTTTTGTGTGTGTTTTGGGGGAAGGAGAAGAAAAAGTTGCCAAGGCTGATACGCAGGAAGCTGTTGTACAGTGGATCTAAACTGCTTTATGCCTGGGGATTTTTAGCATGGTATGCTTGGAGATTCACCCTTAGATTTTTGTGGAAACGAATAAAAGCGATGTTATTTATGACAGAATTCTTCATTGACTAAACATGGCACTGTTGCAGTGAAATAGGGGCTGTAGCCCCACCAAACCCTGTTAGATCAACTCCCAATGGGCACAACATGAAATGATACAGGAGAACATTGGTTTTCTACAGATTTTGCTGTTTCTTCAGGAATTTGACTTTTATTTGATCAAGGTTACATTTTCACTCAGTGTCAAATGCAGGAAACAGAGTGAAGTTTGTAACAAACGTAAGGTTTTCCAAAAGCCCTTCCTTAAGAAATTGGCCTCCTGATTACAGAATTTCTAGATTTGCAGCCAGCGTTTCAGTGGAAACATGTTGGAGTCTCCAGAATATTTTGTGATAAAATCTTGAGTGAATGTGCTGTAGCACTACTGGTGGGCGACTGCTGAGTTGTACTGTGAGCTTCTAAATGGAGCCTAATACTCTCCATCTGCTGATGAAAATGTTCAGAAGTGCTCCTCAAACTGCATATATGTAAGTGGGATTTTCCAAAGCACCCATTGAGCACCAGTGTAAATTTATCCTGAAGGAACATAAGCCTCATTGTTCACATAGGTCTTTGGTTCTAATTGTCTGAGCAGCCGTGCAAGGACTGTGATCACAAAGTTAGAGAAAAATTGAAGATAGATTATTATTATTATTATTATTATTTATTATTGTGGTGATTGTTTCTTAAAGAAAGCAAGGTATAAACACAGAAATCTACATGGTCAGTTTCCATCTATGAAAGGCAAGAGGTGCTCAGCGTTGTCACTGCCTGCCTGTAGAGCAGGCATTAGGGAGATGCTGTCACCTCTACACAGGCAAAACAGTGTTTGGGAGGAATGGTATGTCTGTGTTTTAAAATTGAGTCAGAAATTTGCAGCAATCTCTGAGAAGAACTACGTCAAGTCTATGAAGAACACCTTACACTGATGGAGTAAGGAAGCTCGAACTGTTCAGCTAACCGCAGAGAAGCCACAGAGGCAACTTAACGGTAACTATAGAGGAGTGAGAGCCAGAGCCCAGTTGGCAAACATCTAGCCAGCTTCCAAAGTATTCAGACGTAGAATACATATGTTATGTTTGGCCAAACTGGGGCCACAGTAATCTGAGGTGCGAAGAAGAAGCCTTGCTGTGAGATATTCTGAGTGCAATTCACTAACTAACGGAAATAAAGTACTGGTATGTGGTTGATCAGTGTCTAAGCTACATTGCGGGAAGAAAATAGCAGGTACTAACCTTGTCTTTAAAGGTAGAGGAGACAAATGTTACAAACTGGGTGGCCGCAAGCTGAGTCCAGTGGAATTCATACATGAAGTATGTTTTCAACATAAATTCTTGAAGATGTCTGCGTTTGGACCTAACTACTGTGGCAAGCAGTGCTCTGGCTTTGCAGCTTTGGTGGTTTTTTGCATTAAGACTGTCAGTGTGACAAATACTGCTGTGTCCCAGGAAGAGCTAACTGAGTGAAACCTCATGGCCTGCCATAAGCAGAGCTGAGCAGTACAGATGCTGTCACATTGAAATGAAAAAAACCCTCACATCTGAAAGTGGTTGTTGCCTGTGTGCAGGTACACTGTGCTGGTGGCTGCAGTGCTTCTGGGGGTGCCAGGGCTCTCGTGCCCGGCTGCTGTACCCCAGGGCCCAGTGCTGCTGGGTCAGCTGACAAGCTTGGTATTTGAGCCGTGCCTTGTAAAACAGAAAGGGCTGTTTGTCTCGTTGGCATGTGGTAAAGCAAATAAAGCAACTTAAGTGGCGGCATACGTTGGGTGAGCTCGCAGTTTCTTCTGGGCTCAAGTCTGCAAAAGCAAACATCGTAGTCAGGAAATTGTGAAGATGCAGTCTTTCTCAACTCGGTGCAACTGCCGTACTGTTCAGCCTTTTATCACAAGGCGAGTTGTTTAAGTAGGTGTTTTATATTTAACAAAGTGAGGCCCTTCTCCCAGCATCTGTGAGTATGTCAAATGCAGCTGTACTGAAGTGTACAGGAAGAACTAAGGCACGGGGAAATGAGACTTTGATCCTGCAAATCTTTAATGACATGATTTGTTCTGGAAGCACAAGTCCCCAGTTGTACTGAAAAGGTCATAATAATGTGTGTGAAGTCTTACAGATGGGGGCTAAACAGCTTACCAGGGTACTACCAGGAGTGCTTACCAGGGAGCCTGTAGCAAAGCAGGGGTAGGATCCCCTTCTCCATCCAGAAACAGTTTTCCCCTTTGTTGTTTGGTGATCACATCTAATTTGGGTATTTTTACAAGAGCCGCTTCCATAAGGTTTTCAGAGCATTTGTCAAAGAATTAAAGAGAAGACCTAACTTGGTCCTCTGGCGAACTACAAGGTATTAGTGGGAGCGTTATTCCTCTGTTAATTGTTGGAGGCCCCTTCCACCTGTTTTTAAATTAGCTCTTTGTGGCATTGGAGGCATCTATTGAAAGATTGTATTATAACCTCGAGCTTGTCCTTGTGCCTGCAAAGTGTCACGTGGCCCAGTGATGCCGTGTAAATACTAATGAGTGAAAGTTCCTTTGTAAGCCACCAGCACAGTCTAATTGGTTTTGTTGTGTTTCTTAGGCCGGCACTACAGAGAGGCAGCTGATTTTAGCACCGAGAACACTGCGCTTAAGCAACGCTAATACAGTTAAAGAGCAGAGTTAATGTCATGCTTTCAGAAGGCAGAACAAACAAGTTGTTACTGTTAAGCCTGAGGAGAGGATCTAAATTCAAAGTCCAAATCAAAACTTGCCAGCTGCTAAGAGAAGACAGAGATTTATTGTTGCGTAGTCTAAATTGGAGATTATCACGGTGGTAAGTTCAGCGCTGAAATGATTAAGCGCACTTAAATATACCAATTAGTAGAAGGATAAAAGCTATAGGGCAAAAACGAAATGCAGTCGTCTTAGGATTCCTCTTGCGCACAGCGTGCCAGCTGTAAGCAGGAGATTTAATTTCCAGCTCCCTTTCTAGAAATAAACTTGGCTTATTAAATGTCAGGCCTGTTAGGCTGCTGTGTTAGTTCTTATGCCCAGCAGCAAGGCTCTTGAAGATCAGATTTAAAGCAGAAGAAATGTTATTGTTGGTGTTGGTTTATTTTGTAAGGCTGTCATTAATTTCTCAAGAAAACATGCCTGCAACCTGAGACTGTTGTAATTATTGGCTTTTGTGTAAATAAATGTCTTCATGGCAGTTCCTGTATGTTTTATGCTGCAAATCGTTTACAGCACGGCTTGGTTTGGTGCGAGGTTATATGATCTATTAGCACGCTTGATCTTCCACATGAATTTTCTCCTGCTATTTTTAATTCTGAAGTAAATTCAGTAGCAGCATGCCCGCCTGGTAGATTTTGCACAAACCTCAGCATTAGAGTTTCAGACTGGCAATTTCCTCCAATTTCCAAAAGAAGGTTGACCCAGGCCTGCTGCAGGAGCACAGCTGGCCCCAGCCCCTTGTGCAGGGGACAAGAGGACATGGGAAGGTCCCTGCACATGGATATGGCAGCTCCTCAACCAGGAGCCGATGAGCCCTGCTGAGAGAGGGAACCCAAGAGCGGTCAGTGATGCACAGCAGGGTGTTAGGAGACAGCAGGGTCTCCAGGCCAGGAGGTGGACTGACTTTTTACACAACATGATAGTGATGGGACAAAGGGGATTGGCTCCATTTAGAAGCTTACAGTACAACTCAGCATTCGCCCACCAGTAGTGTTACAGCACATTCACTCATGATTTTATCACAAAATATTCTGGAGGCTGACCATGGAAGCTGTGGATGTCCCGTCCGTGAGGTTCTCAAGGCCAGCTTCAGTGGGGCCCCGGGGGGTGGCAGCCCTGCCCATGGCAGGCGATGGGGACTAAAGGATCTTTTAAACCCCCTCCAATTTAAGCCATTCTATGATATGACAGTGCTTGGCTTTATGGAGGCATCTGCCTGCTCAGAGTGGGCTCCTGTGTTGGGTCCCTGTGTTGGTCCATACAGCCCTTTTGGTTAGGGCTGAGGGGGAGTGATACAAGTGCAATATCTCCTTAGTGGTAGATCCCCTCCTCCATGTTAACTTGCATTTCCCTCTGAGAAAATCGCCTGTACTCTGCTCTTTTAATCTGCTGACCTCAGCTCATTAACAGCGGCCCCTAAAGCCATTGTCACCATGGGACGGGGGACCCAACTCAAGAGGAGTTACAGGACATCCCAAGGTGCCTGGATTGCAGGATTCACCTGGGGCTGGTGGGTGAGGATTTGGGCTGTGCCACAGTCAGGGCATTCTGTCAGCCACTCCCCTGGAGCCGGGATTCTCACCTGCAGTTTCCCAGCCCAACTCCTCTGCCTTCTGTGATGATGCAGGAGCTGTGTTGTGTGGAAATAAAGAGCTGGAGAGGTCTCTCTGGGTCAGTGACTGCAGTCCTTAGCCACGTTTTACCCACCTTCCCATAAACTGTTGCACTGGGAGATTTTTCCACAGCTTGATTGCTCTGGTGGTGGTCAGAAACCTTGTTCTAATTCCAGTCCAGTATGGTCGTGACTGGTTTGTATGCAGTTGTGCTCTCTCTTTTAGCTTTAAAATCTGTGGGGCTGCTCCGAGAATTGCTCCCCAGTGTATTCACGTGGATATTTCCCTCCTACAAGCTGCCCTGGTCTGTGCTCATAAAATGTCTGTATTTCCTTGTTCGTGCTAGTCATACCTGACCTGTTTCAGTTTTCTATCCATTTCACAATTGCGTAGCAAGCATTGTATGCAGTATTCCAGAGATAAGGCTCTGTTAACTGCCTTTTACATATAAAGTGCCTCACCTGCTGCTGAGAATATTTTGCTGTGTATCTAAGTGGTTAAATTGCCTTTTTGTGTCAGCATCTCTTGGAGAGAGGTGGTAGTGCCTCTGGGTGCTCCCCTCCCTGCAGCTGGCCTTGCTGTTGTCCTGCAATTTGCACCATTAACTTTGATCCACTTCATTTCATTGCAGCTTGCATGGCCTTTGCTTCTCCCTGTGCAGTGTTTCATTTCTCTCTGTATTGGCAGCTCATACCAGTCTTCTCCTGCACCCCTCTGGTTTTGGTAATCAAAATATTCAAGAGGGTTCAGCTGACGGCTTCAGCTCTCCTTGTACCCCGGTGCTTCCTGGCAAGCAGCAACATTCCCCCTCTTTGCCAGTCCCTCCATGTTCCCCACTTCTGCTTCAGCTAACTTCCTATGTCACCGTGTCAAATACTTTTTCTAAAATCCATGCAGTTTGGAGCTATTCACTTCTCTTGGCTGGAAAACTTTTTAATAAAGAAATGTGTTAAGGTTGGTGCAGCATGATTTATTTTTCATCTTATCCAGTTTTTCATTTACCTCTGTTAATGTATGCTTAATGTATTGTGATCTTCAGAATTCAGAGGTTTCACAGAGTACTGCTTTGTCACTGCTGCCATAGCTTGAGTCAGTGTCCTGAATATAGAAATACGAGGCTTTCTGGCACGGGCTGGGGGAGTTTCATCACTTTATTAAATCTGCCTTACTACTGGGCTTCATTTTTCAAATGCCACATCCTTCAGTAAGATCACTTACGTGTGTTCCAATTCATGTGAATGTGCTGTGCTCTTTGAATTATGCCTCTGTCCCTCTTGTCACAGTGCTTACTTTCTTGCACTTTAGGTTTCCCTCCATGTACAGCGGCTTCGTTCACGTTCAAAAGTGAAGCAGGGATTCCTTTTGTTTTGGACGCTGCTGCGCTCTGCTCACCTCACCGTCTCATTCTTGACGTTGCTGGAATAATCTTGCTGGCTTGGTGGGTTTATTTCGATGCATAATGCATGAGTTCAGATGGATCTTAAGGTATAGTTCTGTCTGACTTCAGCAAATACGAATTTACCTCTGTGCTTTTTGTCCTCCCTCAAAGCAGAGGGGAAACTTAGAACATCCTAGGTCTCGTGTGCATTATGTACACAGAGCTGATGTTGCTTTACTTGAAAGCATTGACTCATAGATGATTATCTATGAGATAGAAACATAATGCAACTTTCCGCAGTTATTTTGAGCCAGACGGTTGAGGTTTTGGACTCTTTGAAGCAGTCAGCAGGGCTCATACTGCCTCGTGATGAAATGACTGTGTTGCCTCCATAGAGCTTTTTGACATTAGGTTCTTCTAGGACACAATGTTGAGCACGAGTGACTCCTGGGCACCTCCCCACCACGTGCAATGAGCCTTTGCCCATTTGCTGTCCTACTGTGGAACATCACAGCTATCATGAAACTGAGAACCGATAGCAGCGCAGAGCAGTTGGTGTTAAATATAGATGGGTGGTGTGCACTGTGTGTTAGGAAAATGCCTGCTTGTCTAAACCTGAACCGCAAAGTTTCTCTGACGCTTTTGTATTGAAAGAGTTTTGATCAGTTGTCATCCCACACGTCTTTCTAAACTCCGTGAGCTTTCTAACAACGTGACAAATTTGTACCATATGAACCAAACCCAGTAACTGGAAAATTACTCAGCTGGAGAGTTTGGGTGCCTCAAGTACTGTTCTGCTCTCAGGCAGCTCCGGCAGACCTACAATTCTACTGCAGGCAATTATTAATTGTGGAACATCTTTATTAATTGATTACTTTTATTTAGGATTCTGACTGATTATGGATCTGTAAATGCACATCTCTGCAAACGCTCTGTCGGTCAGGACTGCTCCTGCACCTTGTTGCTAAATGCATCAGCATCACTTCTTGCTTGCTGGAGGAAAGCTAGCAGTACAGGGCTAAAATGCATATTCTTCAATACCTTCATTACAAACCTGTTCTTCCCTAGGTATGGTGGAGCTCCCCTTGCTGTACCACAGAAATGCATGAGTTGGTACACATTTGTACTCTCACTTCATAGTGAGACTCCTAGAAGCCAGTTTGGCAGGTTTTCTTGGTATAAATCAGATCAGCCTCCAGTCCATTATTGCAAATTTGCTCAGGAATCGTAGAGTATCCTGAGTTGGAAGGAACTCAGAAGGGTCATTGAGTCCCACTTTGAGCTCCACAGAGGACCACCCAAAAATCAGACCCTATGGCTGAGCACGTTGTCCAAACACTTCTTGAACTCTGTCAATGTGGGGCTGTGACCGCTGCCCTGGCATCGTGTTCCAGTGCCTGACCACCTGGTGGTGAAGAGCCTTTGCCTGATATCCAGCCTGAAGCTTTAAATACTGACCCAGCATGGCAGGGCAGCTGCAACCCTCAGGGCCATTCCTGAGCTCAGGGAACTCGGGTTCTCAGTCTGGAGCTATCTTTGCAGTAGACCTTGAGACCTATGGAGGAGCTTTGGTTTATGAAACCAAAGTAGGGTGAACACTGTAAAAGACAACAAACAAAGACAAAAGGAGAAACAGCCACAGACAGAACTCACAGAGATTCCATTTAGCTCTGTTACATACACTGTAAACTGCAGTAGTCCCCTTCCTAACACATGTGCATGTGATCCTTCTGCACAGGCACAGAAATCAATAATAAACAGTGAATGAATAGAGAGAGGCCTGTCAAAAGCTCTCTTGTTTAATTGTGGGTTTCTTTTCCAACCTAATTTCAAGTGTTTAAGAGAGAACAACACCAGGGCTTCATGAGGCACTTCTCCCCAAGTGCTCTCTCTGCAGAGGTGGCTTTGGTGCCCGGAGCCCATGGCTGAGCCCTTTGGGACCTCTCCTTGCACAAGGTGGGATGGAAGATCAGCTGTGTGTTAAGGTGGAGGAGTTGGCAGTAATGTGTCTTGTGCAGGATGGTCCCTGCTGCTCCTTGGACGTGTGTTTATTTGCAGAGGGAAGCAGCACCCTGCAGCCTTGTTGCACCAGCTGTACCTGAGCCCACCCCTTGGCTCCTGGATAACCAAGGGCTTTGTTCTCTCCCTTTCCCCCTCCCTCCTTAGATTTTTATCAGACTCTGATCTTTGAGGTATAAATAAGTTGGTATTAGAAGTAATCTTCCCTGTTCCATTTTATGGTGTTAATTTATTTGCTGTGTGTATTTTAAACCTGCAGTCTGGAATTACACTTACAGGATAATGTTTTCAGAAGCACCTCTGCCGTTTCATTGCCTGTTTGCTTTAGTCAGCCACTGCTTTACTTATTAACATGCGCTTCTTTATATGTTTGGTATAATGGGCATGGTAATAAACCAGAAAGTGCTTTGCCAGCTTTAAGAAAATTATTAAGTGTCTGACACATGATATAATACGTACACAGTATGCTCTTCTACCCCTGTGCTACTGTGGTTTTGTCCTGTGTGTCTTACTGCTGATTTGCAGGAGGTTATGTTAATCAGTTTTGAATAAAAGTTAATATTAATGAGAGATATGAAAGCACCATTAAAAAAAACTAATACAAGCCAGCTCAAATAAATCTGGTTTTGCTGCATTAGGCTTCTGTGAATCCTAATCTGTAGTTCAGCAAGAGGAGTGTTGGCTGATTCAGGTCCTCGACTTTATTCTTAATGTCTGTGGCCCTCTGATAAGGGATTGCAACACTTCATGACAGCAGATGAAAATGATCTGAACTTTGAATTCCGTTCTTCGTGCATTGTGAATGAAATAAACTGCATGTTTATTTACAGAGATCAGGACCATTTGGCATGCTGTGGTTGAAGGTATGTTTGTTGGAAAGGATTCCTTGTATTTGCTTATGAAGAGGATGAAATCATAGTTTCAGTTCAGCAGATTTCCTCATGCAGGGAACTAAGCAGCACCCACAGCACTTGCAGTTTGTCTGCTTCCATTCCCGAGTGGTTGCTGTTAAATAGAAACAGTCAGATGGGCCTTTGTTAAAGAGAAGTGTTTGTAGGGGTTTTGTTTGTCTTTGCCAGTTCACTCCTGGCCCTTCCATCAGCAGGGCAGCTGCTCAGCTGCGGTGCCAGTACTGCTTTAAGCAGATTTTTGCATCTGATATGCAGTCGTGTGGGCAGAAGTGGAATAGTCCATCTCCATGTTCCGCACTAGAGGGCATCCTGTTAAAGACGCAGGAGGAGCCTGGTGACACGAGAGGCAGCCAGTGGCCTGTGGGAAATGTAGTCTGGAAGAGCTGAGGTCTCCTTGCATCTGACATTGCCATGTGTTTCTGTTAGCAGCCACACACACACGTGCCATAGTACACCCTCATGCAGCAGACCTGTCAGCGGGCTGCATCCTCCATATGCAAGCAGAGATTCTCAGCAACCACACTGCACCAAATTACCTACTGAAGATGTGAAGGTAGTTGGGTGCTGACACGTGGCAAGAAGTAGGACTTTAAGGTTGTCCTACTACTGAGGTAGTTGTAAGGCAAATGTGATCCGTCCTTGTCCTTCAGAAGCCCACCTGTGCGGTGGCCCTCTGGATTGCTTTCATAAGATCAGCTGAAAGGTGAGGTTCATGAGAGCCAGGGCCTTGGCTGTGGTGAACTAAGGGGACAGTGGTGGCTGCGGTGAAGCTGAATTCTTTTAAGTCAGACAGAAAGTAGAAAATGCAGGATTAGAAGGATGGTTGTTGACTGAAGATACCTCAAACTCATCTACCTGGAGAAGTTATTGCACAACAAGCTGTGCTGTGAATTTGGATCAGTTGTTGTGATGGAAACTACATCTGCATGCCGTGCTGGGGACTTGAGGAAGGCGGCGGGCCTTCCTGAGGAGATGACAGCCATCTGCCTGCCTTTGAGCTCATGAAGCACTTTGACAGATTTAAGCTCACTGCCTGTCCCACTGAAGATATGGGGGGATTCTCACTGGCCAGTTCTGAAAGGACAGTTGGCAGCCAGGGATGCTCTCCCATAGCCTGCTGGAAGCGCAGGCTGACTCCAGCTGGCTTATTCCATACAACCACCAAAACTAGCTTCATTTTGTGGAGGTTCATCTTCTACCCACTTGTTCTTAGGTAGATCTCATGAGTCATCTCTGAGCAATTTTTTGTTTATGTACATGCACAAACAGATTAAAGGTGGTGGCTCTTCTGTGTTTATTTATTCTTCTCCAGATACAGCTGACCCATTCAGACGTCTGTAAATACAGACACTGATGCAAGACTGAAAAAATGACCCTTTTGAATCAGTATCATCTTTATACAGGAAGAATATTTAAGGTGCTCATTTATATCAGGGATTTGCTAGGAAGGAATTCAGTATCTTTCTTTTATGCTTATGTCTGCCTTACTAATAGAACTGTTTAATAGATTGTTTTATATATATATGCATACACATATATAATGAATCAAGCAAGGTCTAGTTCTGTTCATTCCGTTTTGTCTCTGCTTTATGTACTTGCTCTGGACTGCCTTGGATATGTTGTGTATGCACAATAGCATCGTTTGAAAATAGGAGTGTGCAGCTGTTTGCAGCTGCCCATTTAAAGCGGACTTCTCAATATGAGGTGCCTCTGGAATACAGCATTTCTATTTCACTGGGGCCGGATGCAGGGGGTTATCTAGGGGGTTTCAACAGGACTGAGGTTCTGATGCTGTGTATAGTTGTGTACTAAATGCTGGCTCCCACCTCTGCCTGATGTAAGCAGACAGAACAAAGACAGGTGTGAGTGACAGAAGGTGACAGATGGCATTCAAGCATGGTTTAGAACAGGTTGCAAGGTGACAGACAGGTCTCTGCTTTTTAATGCTGGGTCCCACCTGCTTTGTGGCTACTAAATTGATTGGTGTGTGTGTGTGGCAGTAAGTGAAGGACTACCTCAGGTAAGGAGGCTTGCCATCAGGCATACTAGGAGGAAACAATCTCTGTATTTTTGTCTGCAAAGCGTTATATTAGCAGCAGTTTCAGCTGTGATGTGCTTTTATAGCAGGTATTCATAAACAGCACAAAAGTATTTGGTCATTGTAAGTCAAGGCAGACAGTGTATGTTCGATCTTAGAGAGATTTCCAAAACTGAATGCAAAGAAATACATTTGTACGGCCACCAGCAGCTCTCACTGAATGTAAAGGCTTAGGAATGGGTGCTCTGTTCCAGTGAGTTATTTCTTACAGTATCTCTTTGCTTAATATTTCAGCCTTGTCCTCTGTTGCATTTTGCAGAATCACAGCACTGTAGGGGTTGGAAGGGACCTCAAGAGGCAACCCCCCTGCTAAAGCAGGTACTTTACAATAGGTCACACAGGTAGGCATCCAGACAGGAACGAAATAACATGCTAATTGGAAGGGCACTGACTGCTCAAACAGCCTTGGTGGGTGAGTCCTCAGCCCTGCCCTCGCTCATCACATCTTCCCCTGCTGAACAACAGTAACAAGGCCAGAAGAGTTAGAATAAATATGTTTATGAAGTAGCCTCCTGAGGAATTACTTCTAACAGTTGAATTTGTCCAATTGCATTGTAACATCTGAAACTGAGACATATAAGCAAACATAAAACATTTGAAAGGCTTACTGCATATTTTGCATGGACAGCTATTCTTCGTATATACAGGAAAAGCCCAATAATGCTGCTGTGCCAATTCATTTCCCAAGTGTTATCCAGCATCACTTGAGTGTCCAGTTCCTGTTTGCTCTCCACAACTTCAGTCAGCAATAACTTTCTCTCACTCTTCCTCCCCTCTGTTTGAATTGCTCCAGCTATGTCAGGGAGGCCCCTTGGAGCTGTGCAGCACGTGTGAGAGCACAGGCAAGGATTCACAATCCATGTATCACTGTTTTACAACTTTAAAAATTAATTTAGGTGATTTTTAAATCATCCAGCTCAGTGGGAAGAGGCAGAACATGCAGCTTCCTTTTCATGGTGGCATGCTCTGGGAAATCCTTGAGGAGCCAGTTCAGATAATATAAAAGGTACTGCATCTTTGCTAGCATTTATTTTAATTTCCTCTACTCGTTCTTGCAAAAGGGCTGTCTGCTTCCATAGGTAAGGTTCTTTGATTGAAAGTAAAGAGGCAGGAAGGATGGGGTTTAATTGTCCTGAAAATTCATTTCCCATAATCACATTCAGTGTGTTTGGTGTAAGGGAGACAGAGAAATGATGCTTCAGGAGCTGGAGGCAGGCCCCACTGGTTACCAAGAAGCAGCGTCTTCTCTACCAACAGAGTGCCCTTTCCCTTTGTCTTTCTCATTTAGCTTCAACACATCCTGCGTGCTTGTTTGGCTTCATTCTGGTTTCAACCCCTATTGCTCAGGCAGAACTTGTCTGCTCCGCTGTTAAGCCCCAGACCTGAGGTCCCTGTCCAGGTAGGGACAGTGAGGATGACAGACATTTGGAGAAGAGAACCACTCAGTGCCAGACCTGCAGCCAGAAATACCTGCTGGAGCACAGCCCTGCTCTCGCTTAGCATCACAGAGGTGGAGGGAGCGTGATGGATTGCTCTGCTAACCTGGGAGGAAACCAGAGTCTCCTGTTCAAATGCAGTGTAACGCATGCTGAAGCTTCAGGCTGGTCTGGGAATCATCACACAGGTTTCTATTGTCTGTAAGGCAGTTTTTTAACAAATCTTTGATGTTTTTGGGTGGCGCAGGGCTGTTGTGCATGCTGGCAGGCTGTGCTCCAGAAACCACGCAGAACGTGCGCTGCAACAGTAGATTGACTGCGGGCATTCCTAGTGCTGGTCTGGTTTTGGGGGGTTGGTTTTTATTTTTATTTTTTGGAGGAGTGGTGGCGGTGTCTTCTTTTTTGAGAGCAAGCAGTACCAGGCAATGTGGAATAACTCCTAAAAAGCAAATCCCTTTGTTACTTTTCTGGATATTCTCCTTGTGGTTCCAGCTGTGGCTGTTGCTAGGTCCTTGACTTCAGCATCACCTTTTAATAGTGATTTTTGCTCTTTGTGAAAGCCACTTTTCTTGCACGGTTCTCAGTTTGTCCCTTATTTTATTGAGCAACCGCTTGTTAGCCATTCTGTTTCTTTATCCTGCATACACCTAAAGCATCCCTTCTCCTCTAACTCTTACAAGACCTAAACAGCACCGATATTTTAGTCTTACAGTTTTCACTGCCACTGTAGCATCCTCAGTCACCTCTTTTAGATCGGGTGGCAGGGCTTATAAAATACAGGCAAACTGCGGCATGTGAAAGAAATCGTATATTTCAGATTCTTGGCCATTCCTCACATTGCATTCATTTGTCTGGTTTGAGATTGATGTTTTTTTTTACCCTTGGCTCTGACTGCAGCTGGTGGCAGAGGGAGGGGTTCTGTCGATGTGGGCACAGCAGTGCTCGCATCCTCCATTCAATCGGTTGCTCTGTGTGAGGAGAGGAGAAAATGTAGTCATTGTGTTTTAAATTTAGTAACTTCTAGCAATTTCAATGATTACTAAGATCACTTTTCTGGTTATAAATAAACCACATTATTTTAAAATATTTTTGACTAGACTGAATTATGCCCCTGAATTGGAATAGGCTGAGGCAAGTTTGGGAAAGAAATTATGGTCAAGTTTTTGCATTCTTAACCGTAAATGGAAACAGAAGGGCACTGACTGGCCAGAAGTTTTAATTTTATTGCTCTTGCAGCTAATGGAAAACATTATTTACTACAAATGCTGTCAGATTTGATTCCTTGTGCTTTGGAGGTTCCTCTGAAAGTCTTGATGTGGCAGAAGCCTAATAACTAAATGAGGTAAGAGGAAGAAATTCTTTCCTCAGAGAGTGGTGAAGCACAGGCATAGCTGCCCAGAGAAGCTGTGGGTTCCTGACCCCTGGAGGCACTCGAGGCCAGGCTGGATGCGGCCTCAGGCAGCCTGAGCTGGTGGAAAGGGTCTGTGCCCATAGCCTGGGTGTGGAACTTGATGATCTTAAAGGTCCACTCCATTCCATTCCATCTGGTGCTTTGTGGACATATTGCAAGCTGGTGAAGGCTGAAAGGTGTATGGGAATGGATGCTACTTGTTCTCTGGTGTGAGCGATGGGGATTCTCACTGGTGGTGGACCGTGCCAGTAACTGATGGGCCCATGAGAATAACCATGTTCTGGGTTGTTTCAAAGCCAGTTTCAAGGCATTGAAGGCAAAGTCTGAGCAACATAACATCTTCCTTGTCCAGATTGCTATGCAAAGGCCATGAGTTTGATGAAGTGGCAAGGTGGCTAGGTAAGCTTGCCAGAAAAAAAAAATAAAAAGAGAAAGCCAACAAACCGCTGCTCCTTCAGCTGTGCTAAATCCCTTTATGGGGTGTTTCACGCTCTGACCAGTATCTTTGTCCTTGTAGAGGCTTCCTGCTTGCTCTTTGGATACACGTAGCATCCCTCTCCCTGTGGTAAATGTCTCTTGTGCTTGGAAGGTGGAAATGAGTCTCCTTCCGGTGTCTGAATGTTAATCGCAAGTACCATGTTGGGCTGAAATCTTGGGAAAAATTTTCCAACAACGCACAAAAGCTGCTGTTTTACAGTGCTAGAAAACAGCAGACAATTGCAGATGTTGAATGTTTGACATGGTGAAGTCAAATATGGGAATGTTTTGCCCTTAACAAGGTCTTGACAGTGTGTTGTGGTTTCGACTGCTCAGTTTGTATGACATAGATATGTGATTAATTTTTCCATTACTAAATTTCTTTAAAGGGAAGATTAAAGACCTTTTATGCACGCCTTGCTGCTGCTTTTATGGACTTGGAAGAGTAAATGGTAAGATTTCAAGTCAGTAGATGTGTTCAGAAACATCCTACTTCTCTGTCTTACATCAGTGTGCAGGGTTCTATTTCAGGTTAACAGACTTCAGCCAGATATTTGTTTTCTTTCTGCTCTGGCTTTGCTGACAATTTTTCATCTGATCAGCGTTAACAAGAAACAGCAACTTCAGAAATCACTGTTACTTTCTCTACTTACTACCAGCAAGTGAGAAGCCCAGGCACTGTCAGGCACATTTGTGACCATGTGTGAAATATCCCCATATACAGTCACTAACTCTGTTTTGGTGTGTGAAGACCATTTATAGCTGTAACTTTTGCTCTGGATTGCGGCACTTAGGTTTCAGCACAGATGTTATGCTTCATGGGCAGCTGGGCCAGAGGAGGTGTCCTGGCACAGTCAGGCCAGGTCTGAACTCGAGAGCTTTTCCATACAGCCATGGCAGCTGGCTTCTGCTAGCAAGGGCCCTGGCTTTCGAGGGCCTCCCCGTGTAATTAGAATTGATCACCCTGATGAGACGATGTGGATCTGAAAGGCATGGACAGCAAGAAGAGAAAGCCTCTAGAAATGGAAATTCTGTGGGAATGGAGGCCTTTTTACAGGCAAAAGACAGAAGGGATATGGGGCTTTGGGTAAACACAGGGTGTTGAGGTGGGATGAGGTCCATCTGGTAGAGTGTGCTGCATTCAGTGCTTTGTCAGATAAGGCATTTGTGACAGAAACCGTGTTTTGTTTCTTTGGATAGATGGTCCCTTAAGAGTATGAGACAGGGATGTTGAATGAGTTCTCAAGGAGACATGTGCCTTTGGGCCTCGGTGGTCCCTGTCTGGTGCTCTGGGTTTCAGGCCACTGGACTCTGTGCAAATGTAAGGTGGGAATTTGTGCCCTACAGGGCCGTAGCACAGAACACACAGACCTAAAGGTGTTAGAAGCACGTGGGGGCAGCGTTTTGCTCTGTTCTGTGCAGGCCGGTGTTCGGCCCAGCTGGGCCAGGTTGCAAGGAGCATTTTTCTCTCAAAAGCAGTACTGCCAACACAAAAAGCCTCACATTTCTGCTTAGGGAAGAACCAACCTATTAGTGATGAAAAATAGGATTTATGAGGGAATCTAACTGCAATAATAACGTCACTGATGCAGTTGCTTTGCATACTGAGCTTCCTGTAATTACTGCAATGCAAGATCTTTGGGAGCGACATGGAGAGGCAAATGTTCTCTCTTCTGAATGCAGTAGTTACTCACACAGGGTCTGGTCTGTGGATGTATAAGACCTGGACAAGAGCATGGATATTACTTCTGCACGTGCTTTCTGTCAGGTGCACTGTGTGCACTAAGAGAAATTCCATTCTTGCCATTCAGCAAACCACAGTGTCAGCTGGGCAGCAAATGCTGTGGGATTATTTTTGTGGCTCTCTAACATCAGATATGCTCCAATTCTGCCCACGTTGCCTTCATTAACCTGATTTTAGAAAACAGTATATTTGTGACTCTCTTTAACCTTACAGTGGAGTTGAAAGAAAACACGTAAACAGGTCGGACCATTGACCACATTATGTTTTGTTTGGGTTTTTCACACCTATTTAATTCCTGTGTGATAGCTCAATTGACCGATCTTTGTGACGTTATCCTATAATGCAGATATTTTGTCAGTATCCTGTGGGGCTCTCTGTGGTGTCAGTAGCTGATTTCTCTGTCTTCAGTAGGTAAAAGTTCATGGCAGCGTGAGTGTAAGTATGCTTTTACAGTTGGTCGTGGTGGCTCGAAGCTAAGTTGAGTGTGTTTTTTAATAAGTCCGTATGGAAAGCAGAAGTGCAATTGTTATTATTTCACACACAGCCTATTTCAATTTGTTTTAGTAGAAAGAATTTAAGAGATCACCGTGGCGAACAAAGCCAAAGTTGTAATTCATTTGAAGGAAAGAAGAAACGGTAGTGATTTAATGGAAATTTATTTGCGGTAATATTTCCTGCTTTTTTTTCTCCTGTCTGCACTCGGTGAGATCCATTCAGTCAGTGCAGTATCTTATTACCTACAGGATCTCTGAGTGCAGTGGAGAGATCCATCTGCTTTTACCTTACGTGGCTGGAGCACTTCTGGTACATAGTGTAGTGCAGTAAGGAGGGAAGCAAGAAATAATCCTTGGCTGTGTCTGAAATTACATCCCAGATTCATGGGGTAGCTGGCATGGCCATGGGATTTGTAAAAGTTTAATTTACAAAGCCTTAAAGTGTTGAACCTGACATTACATCTACCCTTCCTGCCACTGAAACCAGAGTTACCTTTATTTATCAGTGCAGTGGGGAAGAGAACAGGGAGCTTGTTAGAAGTACCAGAGAGATGACATTTAACCTCACTTTCTGTGCAAGTCTGAAGGGCTTTTAAGAAGTAGCAGTGAGTTATGGTATAGGAGACCTGTTTTCTGTCTGGAGGGAGGAGAAAAACTTAGGAGAACAGGCCAGTT
This sequence comes from Gallus gallus, assembly GCF_016699485.2. NCBI lineage: Eukaryota > Metazoa > Chordata > Aves > Galliformes > Phasianidae > Gallus > Gallus gallus. The sequence goes on along the minus strand of NC_052532.1, from coordinate 24,990,693 downwards.
GGGATCAATGAGAGTTTGTTTATGAGGAAGTCAGTCAGCCTATCTCCTGTTAAATATTAAACCTGAAGACGTGGAAAGCCTCTCACGTCTAACATGGCCAAGAGAATTTCAGTGCTCAGTGGCAGACCAGCTATGTGCCACTGAAATACGGTGTACCTTGAGACAGCTGTGCAGTTGTTTATTAGGGCTGTGGCGAAGAGATGCTATTTATCCAAGGTTTTATTAATGCACTTTAAATTATTGCTCAGATCTGAATCTAAGAGCTGTGGACACTAACTAGTAGAACAGCCTTGGTTTCTATTCTGCTGCTGTTCTGAATCGTATTTCCCATAAAGGATTTGAAATATTGTGGAAATGATGACTAAGAACATTTGTTTTAAGATACATTATGCTGCATTCTTAGCCACTGATTTAAAAATAAATTGTCTACTGAAGAAAAAATGTTGGGCATGCTCCAGTTTCACAACGAAAAGCAGGGGTGGGGTCGGATACTCTGTGCTTGAGCTGAAAAGGAAAAGTGCAGAGAGATTGGCTGAAGGGCATTTCACGTAGAGCTGGGGGAGATGTCCAGCTGGCTGGGCACGTCGTGCATAAGGGAACACATACAAGTCATTCTCACTGCTCTTGAAAGTTGGCGCAGCCATATAAGTAACCAGGAACGGAGAGCTGATACATGAAGGTGGTGGAACTCCACTGTCAGATTCATTCTTTTAACTTTTCTTTTTCTAATGTTGCTGTTTTGAGTCTAAGCTATTTTGCGTGCCGAGGCTGTGGTACAGAAAACTGATTCAGTCTGTGGATAGAAGTTTGTAATTTGACTTGTCCCATGTCAGGTGTAACATTTCTTCATTCATCTGTGGCTGTTTCCTATACCAGTTTTCTATGCAAGCTTTAGTATCAGGCAATTCTAGCTTTTGGACCTCATCTCCATGGCCTCCAGTGGTGATCCTCAGCCTTCATAACCTCAGTGCAGCTTGAACAAGCACAGACACACAGACCTCGTCAGGCTCCTCAGTGTTCACCTGAGTATCAGCAGTGAGAGACTTTGGTAACAAACAATGTAGGAATGGGTCAGTAATAATACAGGTGAGCTGTCAGGCTGCTTATCATCTCATATGAAGCAGGTTTGAATTTCCTTCCAAGTCATCATGTGTTTGAATCCTGTTTTCGAAAGTGACTTTTCCAATAAAAGTGGCACCTGAATAAAAAGGTTTCTGGTTAGCTCTTGAAAAGGACACTTGGGTTTCTAAGAGTTTCAGTCATACAACTGAGCCATTATATACATAATTTCATATAGGTAAGGCATGAAATTGCTCTTTTCAGATTCATAATTTCTTTCTGTCAGCAATATGGACTTTTTTGTTGTTGTTATTTTCAATAAAAGCCCAGAGGCAGTAGCTTGGGTGAGGCTGAGATCCGTATACAGATCGTGCTGAAGTAGCAGTACTTTGAGTGGTGTTTTCAGACTCCCTGCACACCTGAACAAACCACTGAAACAGTGTGAGGGTAAGCAAGACCCGTTCAGAGCCTACATTGGCTGGCCTGCATGCGTGCCGTGGTAGTGTGGCAGCCCTGGTCCTCCAGCACCGGAGACCCATCTTCAGCCCTCTGCTCCGTCTGGCCCTCAGCAGATTGAAGCTGATCAGAGCAGGGGCAGAAGCTTTGACAGAAGTCTGATTGGGAGTTATCTCAGGTGAGAAAAGTGAATGACATCCAGCTGTTGATGAGATGATCTGCCCTGCCCCAGGCCAGCGCTCAAACCGGTCAGCTCTGTTCTTCTGCCCTGCTGCCCTGTCCTGACCTACCTAGTGAAAGAGCATTGAAATCCTTGCATTCCCATTAAATATTTGCTACACCCAAAAATGCTTCCAGCAGAAACATCCCCAGTAGCTGTTCTAGAGAAACACTGAATAGAAGCCTGCTGAGGGATATTTATTAGAATTAGCCTTATAAAGCTGTCATAGCAGAATTTATGTTTTCCTCTTTGTGTCGGCTGCAGCTTTTCTGTTGTAATGATTGTGAGAAAGCTCCGAGTGCTCCCCAACCGAAAGGAAAGCAGAGTGGCTGTGAAATCCTGTTCTGCTCGGAATGTGAAGAAAGATTGCCTTGAGAATGCGTAAGAAGAAAAATAACTGACCATTAAAGATAAGAAGAGTCCAGTTCTTAAAAGGGCAGAAACTTTAAAAAACAAAACAAAACCCCAATCCTGAAAAGTAATTGGAACTATTGGTTTCTGAAACAGAGGTGAAGCCAGTATTGTCTGCATAGACATCACCACGTTTGCTTCCTGTTGATGGATCTGTGAGATTGTACGGGTAAAAAAAAGTACTTTGAGTTGCTCTGCACTGTTTATTTTCTCTTTAGTTTTTTGGTCACGTGTATCCATAAGGCTCAGACACAGGGCCTGGTGCTGGTGGGAGGAAGGGCTGATGGGAGCAGGAAGGCCAGACAGGCCCTGTGCTCCTGCGGTGCTGTGGCCACACATCCCATGCCAGCAGCGTGGGCACCTTGGTGTCTGTTATGAAGCAGCAGGTGAGAGACCATTCTTGCCTGAATGCTCAGATGAGTCTTCTCCCCCCAGCCTGATCTGCTTTCTGGCCTTGTTCAGCTTTCCTTTGAGTTTATAGGTAAGGTAAAGCTTGGTTGCTTGATCATCGACCTTTTGAAGTTTATTAAAATCCAGGCTTTCGGGCTCCAGTTCTCACTTGAGTTCAGGCCTCTGTGCTTGGCTATGCGGTCAAAAGTCTCCCATGCAGGATAGCAGCCAGCAAAGCATTGTTCTTCATTGCTTTAGCTGCTTCTTGGAGCTCGCTTATTGAGGTTGAATGTTTTTTCTTATGTCTGCTAGAATCCCAAGACATTACAATGTAATATTGTTGCTGGCACAGAGCAATGAATGTGATCCTTATTGTGGGAAAAATCCTCTGAAAGCCACGCTGGTTCAGAGGAGGTTCATTGTTGGTGCTGCCTTTGGCTCTGGGATGTGGCTCACACAGTGCTGCTGCACAGAGGTTCCACCTCATTCCTGGTTATGCTCCCTACCATTTTATGCTGTAAGCATTCTCCCACTTCCTTCCATTCTTCTGTTCTCTAGAGCGCACTCCAGCCTGTCCTGGCTGTGCCATTGGCTTCCCTGTGACTTGCTTTGATCACAGTTCTCTGGCTTTCCAGCACAGCCTGCTCCTCACAGTGCAGCTCTGCATTTCAGTCTCAGAAAGATTTTAGATAAAACTGCTGTACATCTCAGTGTATTCCAATAGCAGCCAAAGCCCTGGCTTACCTCTGCGGTAACCCTGGTCTGTCATGTCCATCACCGCCCCCAGCAGTCCAGTAGTATTTGTTGATGGTCCTTCACTCAGGCAGTGTTGCCCTGCTGCTGCAATGATATTAGAAAGTCTCTTATTCAGTGCTTTCATAAGCCTGTCAGGTATGTCTTTTGTTGTCCTTTGAATGATGTTAAGGTGGGTTTTGAGGGAAAAAAATGCACAGATTTTGTTGGTGGTGGTGGTTTTGTGTGGTTGTTTTTTTTTTTTTTAGCTCTCCATCAAAGCAAAATCAGAGAATTTGCTTCTTCTCTTCTCTTCTCTTCTCTTCTCTTCTCTTCTCTTCTCTTCTCTTCTCTTCTCTTCTCTTCTCTTCTCTTCTCTTCTCTTCTCTTCTCTTCTCTTCTCTTCTCTTCTCTTCTCTTCTCTTCTCTTCTCTTCTCTTCTCTTCTCTTCTCTTCTCTTCTCTTCTCTTCTCTTCTCTTCTCTTCTCTTCTCTTCTCTTCTCTTCTCTTCTCTTCTCTTCTCTTCTCTTCTTTGAGGTAGAACCAGCTAACAGGGTGGGTTTGGCTGGATGTGGCAACCCATAGGGGACAGCCAGTTCCCCTTGCCAGTGGAATATGGGGTGCGCTGTGGGATTCAGACTGGGACAGGGGAGCAGCATTGTGTCTGTGCCAGAAAATGGGGCTGACTGAATACTGGAGTGACTGCAGGCTCTGGGTGAGGGGATGTGGGCTTTGAGGTGTGCAAGGACACTCACGGTGTGAGTGATCTTGGGGCTAGGGTGAGTGATGGGGCCTGACTGAGGCTCTCTGGACCTTGAGAGCATGTCCCCCATTCTGGTTCTTTCCCTTGATCAGGGAAAATGTGTCTGGACTAGAAATCAATGAGGAATAAGAGCACGAGGAGGAAAACTTTTGCAAAGCATCGCTCACGGCTGTGGAAAGGACCGGTGCTCACCATATGGGAGAGCTGACGTGTATTGCTGCAGAACTGCACTGTGGTTTGGCATTTGACAACCCAGCTCCTTCTGGCAGGGTGTGAAGCTTTCAGATAATGCTGGAGATTTGGGGAAACCCTTACCAGGGCTGGCAGCTCTAGGTGTAGGAGATGGTGGGAGGCTCATAGTGCTCTGCTGGCCGCCTCTTCTGATCGGCTGTGCAGGATGTAGGAAGGGTGTGAGAGGTGTGGGATGGAAGTAGAAAGAGAAATGCTTTCTTTGTGAAAGTAGGAGCAATTAAGTGAGAGTTGGAAAGGGTAAAAACCACACTAACAGCTTGAAGCCAGCAAATTCAGTGCAATACCCATTCATAAATAAAAGGGCAAAAGAGTTAGAATGAGTGAAAAGTGCCCTGTGTGCTCTCCTTGTCTTGATATTCTCATCATACTGCGCTAGATCACATTTTAGGGGACCTTTGTTGTTAAACAGCATCTTTAAAACTAGAGAATGTTCAGTTTCTTTTCACACTCTTCTCAGAAATTACTTCAGCCATCTTTGAACTGAAAAACGGTGCTCTGTATTTCATACAAAAACTGTCTTAAAGGAATATCTTATGTATGTAATCTGTTGATATCCAAGGATTATTTTATCTGAGGACTGAGTTCTGAGTGTCTGGAAAACATTGGAGCTGTTGGTGTGGGGGTACAGAAGTGACCAAAGGCCCTACATTTGGCTAGATAGATCATGACCACATCATCTGCTGCAGTAATAGTATTCTAGCAAAAGGTCAAGATACGCCTCCTATAAAGAGGTGGTTTTGTACCAGAATAAATGGGAACTCCGTGACCTCTGGGGTTGGTAGAAGTGGCGGACTGCTGTGAGTCATTGGTCACTGTGCTCTATTAAACACTTGGCATGCATGAGCAGTCAGTGGCTCTGTGGGGTTCCCAGATCTGTCCCCAGGCAGTGAGGCTCCCCACGTGCTACTCTGGAGAGAGCGTACCCAAAGGTGGCTGTAAGGAGCCTGTCCTGTGAGAGCGTGGCTGCTCGTCGTGGAGTAACAGTCCTTGGGTTACAGCCATGTGCTGCCACAGTGCATTGTGAACCAGTTCTACTAGAGAGTGATTCGGGGAACTTCTTGTGCTAAGAAATGCAGACAACCATAGCTGGGCTGCTGCAGAAACAATGAAACTATGGCTCAGTACTGCCAGCAGAAGTATGGAATTACTTGGTTGAGAAAGAAAATTAAACAGTGGGGTTTTCCATTTAGAGGCTGAGCTAAAATTGATGCGTCTTAAAGAGGATGAAGAAGTTCTGTTTGCTGTTGACAGTATGTTAATTCATCTGCTGACTGGAGGAAAAAAAAAACCCAAAGATTGGATTGAGAAGGTCCCGTTTTCCTCAGAGGTCAGTCATACCTCAAATCAAAGCCTCAGTTGCCTCTTTCAGGTTTTCAGCTAAGGCAAATAGCCAAACCTGATGTCAGATTATTTCAAGAATTGATAAAAAGCATTACAACTGTTTTAAAAATCTAAAACATTATTATTTTTTCTGACTGGCTGTCTACAGCCATTGTACTGTGTAATACCTTAAAATACATCGTGGAGAAGTCTTTGATTTGGGCGGATATGGAATCAAAGGTTCTAATTACCTTTCTTTATCTGCAGAAGCTTCGGAATTGTATAAAATTGTCTGTTATACGGTGCTTAATGATGTGGAAATGTACAGTCATGTCATCACAGCATGGATTTTTTCCTTTGCCTGCAATTGACAGTAAGTTCTGTACTATTAGAGCTGTGAATCATTGCTGTTAATGCTGCCATTTCTATGTATTTTTTAAAGATGCTGAGGGAAGGAGGGTATATAGATGTTGGGGAAAGTTCTTCACTGAGAGAGTGGTGAGGTGCTGGCACAGGCTGCCCAGAGAGGCTGTGGATGCCCCATCCCTGGAGGTATTCAAGGCCAGGTTGGATGGGGCCCTGGGCAGCCTGGTCTGGTACTTGATCCAGCAGCTGGCAGCCCTGCCTGCTGCAGAGGGTTGAAACTTGCTGATCCTCGAGGTCCCTTCCAACCCAAGCCATCCTATGATTCTGTGATAACTGTGCTTTCTGATGCTTCTAATTAGTATTTTTTATAGTACTAAAATCTATCTATTATACTCTTAAACCTCGTTCAGTCTAATCACAGGCATAATTAAGGTCTTAATTTGGGTCATGAATGGTTTTTTAAAGTCTTCACCAGAAAAGTATTCTTCACGGGCACCTGTCTTTATGCTTCAGTAGCTCTGCATTTGGAGAAGCCACAATATTGCTTTGATCCAGGTTTCCCATTTCTTAAAATATGAGGGCTTTAGTGTATGTCTTTTTACTTCAAATGCAGTGCTAGATGGAGTATTTTTTATTTTTTTTTTTTGTTAATGAGTAGATTTGGGCAGATTTACAGAACCTTGAAGAATATTCAGCTGCTAAGGCTGGGTTTTGGGGGCTGAAGCCTTTGAGGTGGGTTGGAGATGCAGTGGGATTCTCAATGGGAGCCAGTGACAGGGCAAGAGGTCAGACTTAAGCCGGAACACAGGAATTCTTGTCCCAACTTAAGAAGATACTTCGTTATTAGGCTCCAGAGCAGGTTGCCCAGGCATGTTGTGGAATCTTCAACTTTGGGGACACTAAGAACCCATCCTGACATGGCCCTGAGCAACCTGCTGCAGCCAGCAAGGGGTGGACCAGGGAGCCAAGCTTGGCCGTGGCTGGGTGGGTGGAATAAGGATTGACTTGTGTTTTGGCTTGAATTGGCACAGCTGTCTTGCTCTTGTTTCAACCACCCCTAGAAGGTGATTTACCACTTCGCCATGACTTTTAGCAGGAGAGCTGTCTGCACTATCCATCACCTGGCCCTGCAGTTTATTGTTTCATTAGTTTTTCCTTTGTGTTTACTGCTGGCTGTATGAACTAGTTTATCACTCTATTTTAAGCAGACGATTATAAGGAAAAAACAAGAATGATTAAAAAGGCACATTTCAAAGAAAACAGATATTTTAACTCTAGTTTGTTAACCAGGAAATTGCCCTTCAGAAAGCTCCTGCCCTGAAAACATCTCCTGGCTCTGTAACCTACAGTGCATGTAAATCAACAGCGTGGCTGAGCTGAGCTCTTACCATGGCTCTAGCAAGTAAAACGTTCCAGTTCCCTTTTGGCTTCCACAGTGAGTGTGCAACACATGTCTGTCTGGAGCAGCCTGACGTGCATCAGCACGGGCAGTTATCAAAGTACACATCATAGGGCACATTTCAACAAGCGGTGCTATGCAGCTCTCTTATTATTTTTCCATTTTCTGTGTTATTTTAAAGCAAAGCAAAGTTGCTGACATGTCTTTAAGCAGCTATTATCTAATGACTTGCATTCAAATTGAAGATAATTCAAGCTTGTAAATGGCAGTGAAAGTTGGTGAAGGGTTAGTTTGCTGATGAAATACAAGTTCACATATGCATTCCTTTCATTTGCATCGGTAATGCAGGGCAGAACTTGAACAAAGTGGACTATTTTTCATAGAAAATATTCTGCAAAAATAATTGCTCTGGCAAGAAGCACTTACAATGAAAGCAATGTTCCAGAAGAGCCTTAACTCTCTCTGCACAGACGTGCGAAAGGTATTTGGAATAAGGGGCACGCTGAGCACATGAGTAAGACACAGTTGGTCTTTCCACTGAGGTCTTTCCTCTGGACTGGCACCACATGCCAGAGGAAGCTGTATGCTCATAACTGGACATTGGATATCATATATCCTTATTAAAGCACTCAGCCATTTGCTTTTCCCTTCCTATAATGTGTTGAGAAAGTTACCCTTTATTTCAGTTTCAATCAAGCAGATAGTTAGCAACAAGAAAAGTAATAAAGCCTGTAAGTCTGTTTCTACTGGTTTATAAACAGATGTGAGAGCAGGGAGGAGGCCGTACTGGACCTCATTCATCCAATGTGCAGCATTTCCAGTGATGTTTGCTGCGAGCTGAAGAAAGGTACAGTAGTCCATGTAAATTATTAAAAAATACATTTTCTTGCAGTCCTCTTGAGAGTTTTCAGAAGCTCTGTGTGCAGGATATATTTCTCATCCTGTTTCTCTTAAATGTAAGAGCAGGGAACCTGCAAGCCCTGCCCTGTGGGGCGGCTGTGGTGGTGGGAGCCAACCAACCTCAGCCCTGGCGCGGGGACGGATCGTTCCTCCTGCTTGGGGATTTGTTTTGGCCGACAACCAGAGCGTGTTCCGCTGAGGATAAGTGGTGTCAAACGCTACTTGCCTATAGTGTAAACAGGGCCAGAGGCTGAAGTGGGTAAATAATACTGACTGACAGCACACAGCGCTAAGAAGAGCCAACAGTGATCTGAAGACTGATGTGTTATATGGAGAATGGAGGAGGCGATGTACTCACCCTGCAGCTGGCGGTGGGGAGGTGCCGTATGCGCATGCTCTGCTACTGAAGCAATTCTGTCTGGTTTGACAACTGATTAGGTAGGCTGAGTAAATAAATCCAGTATGCGAAAAGGGCTACAAAGCCTTCAGCTTGAAAGGAATGCGTCTCTGTGCTTTAACTTGCAGAAGGAGGAATGTTTGATTGCGAGGGAGGCTTCTCTTTGGTGAAGCGTCTGTTGCTGATTTTATCTTCATTGTGTATCTGCAAAGGCTGTGCTCGGCATGGACTTCCTGCTTCAGATGATAAGGCTGATAAACTCCCCTTGCCATCTAGTACTGGTCACAGGCCCTTGAATCTTTCATGATGCTGAAGCCAGAGAATATACTTGGCACAGTGCTTCCAAGTATCAAGATACTGTTAAATCAATGGTGTCATGGATATTTGTGCGGCTGTACACAGCAGAAGGTGTCTCTCTCAGCTAAATACCTGCTCTTTGGGTGACTTGGTCATGCTGAAGGCTGGGATCCAGTTTGAGGAACCTTGTACCAACAGTAAAGGGCACAGCACAGATCCGACGGGGAGCTGCAGGCTCGCTGGACCTGCACAGTGCAGTCTGCTCGTGGGGATGCCCACAGTTAGTGTAGAAAGTTGAACAGGGTTAATGTGTGGTCATCTAGCCGCTGCTAAATTGCCATGCTGCTAATTATCATACCCATTTAGAGTCCTGCTTCTACCACAGTGTTCATGCATTGGACCACCGCTCGGCAGGAGGTGCACACAGTAGTTACTAAGGTTTCCCGGTATTTTGGCAGCAGGGTGTTTTCACTGAGGGAACCCTCTGAGCCAGGAGGTGCTGTGAGCTCCTCACGAAGGCAGTCCTTGCAAAGGCAAGTTCTCATGTGAAGCAGGACTTAGGAGCTTCTGCAGTTTTCCTTCATGACCGGTGTCTGGCAGGAAGGGTGCTGGTGCAGCTGCATCTGCCACGAGGAAGGCAGGTGGCACCACACTTTCCAATCTTATTTTCCTCTAACTGCATAGGAATGCCTTCTGTTACCATGACTATGCCTGACATTTTCTTTAGTGCTGTTTTGTTGACGAGAACATTTCCAAGGTGTCCATCAAGTTTAAGAGCCTACTTCCCCTCAAAGCCGGTGGGACGACGCTTAAGCACTATGGTGGAAGATTCTTCATCTGTGTGCTCCTCAGGTTGGCATTTATCCAGGAAAGTCTTTTTCAGTTTGGAGAATTCTGTCTTTCCAGGAGGGTTTTTACCGTTCTGCTGTTGAGTGTACATCAAATGAGGCTGCTGTGGCAAGGTCCAGGCCTGGAGCCTGCAGTCTGTGTCTGAAGGGGACACCTGGGCCTGCAGCGGTGTGTGCAAATGGGATTTCTAAAGCAGCTGCTTTGATTGTTTCATCAGCTCCTACAAGAGGCTCTTCTCCCTCAAGAAAACCTCTGTTTATCAAGTTATTCAAGCATGTACCTATCTGCTGGACTGGCAGTGCCTGGAAGCTGACTGGAGCCCCTGGAACCAGAGGCTGTGACGCTACCAAAATCTTGTGCCTTGGGAAAACCGAAATCCTTAAATGCCTGCAGGTTCACGCAGTAGCACCGATGAAGCTTAGTTTCCAGTGGATTTTGTTTCCTAACTCACCGTACAGCTTCATTATATTTAGGGCTGCAGTGTCAGTTTATCCAGCATAATGCACTCAGATATCCACATAGGAAAATAAGAATAAAACTGATGGAAGTTTTCCCCTGGTTACACCGTGAACTCCTTTATGCAAGATACATGTTCAGCACTGCACTCTCTCATGCAGTAGAGACCCCTATATGTCATCTCCTCCCTATCTAATTACTTGCTGTCACTCAGCACGCAGGGTGCTTGGTTTCTCCTGCCCGTCTGCAAAGTGGGGTTGCCGTGGATGATGCTTCCAGTTATTAAGCAGGGACTTGTGCACACACACAGTGTGTCCATGTGAATCTTACTTCCTTCGGAAGGCTGTGCTGAATAGCTCAGGCACCTTCTTGTACTGTCTTGTGGGTATTCCCTTCTAAACTTAGAAATCCTTCTTAATTTTTCCTGCACGTGCAGTGAAATCACTGCTGTAAAGTCAAATCTAATGTTCTTCTCATGTTTATTCAGACTGAGAATTAATTTAAATTTAATCTTCCTCTCTCGACAACCAAACTTAGTCCTAGCTGTGAAGTTTTGGCATTAGATCAGTCACCATTATTAATGTGGATCATAATGCTGTGTTGGCAGTGTTTACTACTGTTCTAAACCTCTCTGTTTCACTATTTTTGCATATAAATTGGATATTTTTGTGCTTTCTTTTTCTGGGGCACACATGTTCTCACTGATACCAGTTTGCATGTGCTTTATTATGAATAGGCCTTAATCCTAATCTCTCATCCCTCAGAGTTGCATTAAAAATGTTAGTTTGTTTATAATCTATTTTTAATTTGTTATCCACCTCTGCGCACTCCCCCGTGTGAAGCTTTTGCATGTGCATATGTGCGGCCCTTTGGCATAGATCCGTGGAAATGACCCTAATTTTAGGATGAAAAAACAAAAAAAAAAACCCCACAAAATATTTCAGGCATTCCTCTCAATGTAGAAAATACTCACTCTTCATCTCCTAATATTTTACTACTTTAAAAATGCGTATAAATAGCTGTTTAAATGAAATGTGTTTGATTTAACCGCAGCGCTCGCTGGTTGCTTCCTTTGCTTTCAAGCTCCCCTAGCTCATAACAAAAGGTGGTGTGTTCTGCTGGTACATTTTTCAGATACAGCCATGGCCCTGTTTCACCACGCAGTTGAATGTGTTTGGGACAAAACCGGCTCTCAGAGTTTAATGAAGTCATGCTCTGCTGAGGCCTGGGACTTGCTCTTGTTGGAAAACGAATGCATTTAATTTAGATTTGAAATGTTACTTGCACACGGTAAGCAGGTAGTCCCGCCGTGTTGGTAACTGTCTACATATTTTTGGGTATTGTTCTACGTTTAAAGCAAAACTGACCAAACTGAAAAGAAAACCAGCAAAACTGCAATAAAAAAAGAGGTGAGTCGTCATCCTGATCTTTTGACAGTACTGTACGGAAGATGAGGTACGTTCTGCCATTTATTGGATAATACTGCATAATTTTCCAGTCTCACACTGATGATAGGAAGGGAAGTGGTTGTAGAAAATGGCAGACTGAATCTGTATCGATTGTTGTAGGGAGTGGGAGTACCTTTCTGCTCTCTTGCTCTCTGTCAGCAGACCCCAGCTATTCAAGTATAGTCCAGGGGCTACTGGAGGAAAATCAGATTTTATTGCCTAGGGTCTCAAAGCTTTGTCACCTGTAGAAGACAGAGGCCCAAGATTTGAGATTTCCTTAAGATGATGATGCCAATGAGGAGCAACCACTGAGCCATGTGAAGACAGCGAGATGCCTGCCTGGCACCCACAGCTTCAGCCTTACCCTAGCATTAAGTGCCTGCGCTGGGCCAATCTTTTCTTTTTTTCTCTTTCTCATATGCAGTATTCTTTACGTACAGCTCTCTGTGTGCAGCACACTGTCATTTCCTAAATGCCAGAGCTTTGTGTCCATTAACAGTGTCCTGGGGGATGCAGAGCACAGGGAACTTCTCTGCTGATTGCTGAGCTCTTCCCATAAAAGAACAGATTGCAATAGTCATGTACAGAGCAGTGCTGAAGCTAAGATGTTTTTTAGAATTAAAATTGAAAGATACTACAATAATGTAACAGTGCCCTATTATGGCTCATTGTATCTCTTTTCAAAAATGCACTTTATCAGTTGCACTTTCTATCTCAGATTATGACCAACACAGGTGTGTGTGCTCCAAAAACTGAGTGTCTGAGGCAACTGTTGGCTAAAATTGCTGCAGAAAAAGAATTATGTGAAATGGGGTTGCATAAACACGATATGGACTGTACAGAAATATCTGAAAAAATCAGTGCAGAAGCAAAAAATAAGAAAAACATTCCTGTAGTCAGGAAGCTGTTCTGGTCTAAATTCTGCTTCGTACGTTAATCAGTTTAGAGACCTTGATATTTCTTTCCCTGCCAGCTCACTCCTTCCTTTCTGTGCCAGTGAAATAAGGGAACTGTAAGTTGCAAAGAGGGAATGGCTCAGATATCCGGGGATGTTTTCCACCGTGCTGCTGGCCCAGTTTCTGGGCGGTCTGGCTCCTGGTGTGGTCCTGCCTCTTGGGAACCGGGCACCTCCACTCCCAGTTGCTGGCCTGGGCACAGGGGGAGTTCCTCTGTTTCCAAAAATGACGAATATCAGGTGTTTCTTCGCAGTGAAATTGTACCAGCAATGAAGATCCTCCCCAGTAGACTTATGAATTATTCACCAGAAATGCTTACTGAAGCTAATTAAGTGCTAGAAAAGTTGAGCAAAATAAGGCCGTAGAAACTCTGAAGTCATGGAGCTGCAGCTCAGTGATGTGTGCTGTCATTGCTTTCCAGTATTCTCCGTAGCCTGAAAAACATCTTTGCAGTGTTTTGTTGGTGTATCGGGCTTACATGGCAAGGTGTTGGTAGCAGGGGCTGTGGGGCGGCCTGTGAGCAGAGCCCCGCAGTGCCCCATGCCAGAGCAGAGCAGCTCCGGCTGCTCCAACAGGGCCTCGCTGCTGCCAGAGAACAACTGCTGCACAGCTGGGAGAGGGGGGAGAAACGAGAGAGCAGCGGTGCTGTGGGCACCGAGCTCAGGGCAGGAGGAGGGCAGGAGGTGCTCCAGCAGCTCCATGTAGCCCAGGACAGGCCCGTGGAGGAGCAGGCTGTCCCCTGGATGGTATGGCAGTGCATGCGGCCTGAAGGAGGTATGGCCATGGATGCCCCCGCAGGTGGGGGACCTGTGTGGAGCAGTGCCTGGAGGGTGAGCTCCATGGTATGGAGCTGAATTGGAGCGGTCCTGGGATCTGTAGGAAGGCCATGCTGGATCAGCTGAGGAAGGACAGAAAAGGGTGAAAATGAAGTGCTATGTACTGACTGCAGCCTGCTCTGGGGGAGGTGGGAGAAGAGGATAGATGTGAGAAGGTGTTTTTAGTTTGGTGTTAGTTCTGACTGCTCTGGTTTGTTATCAGTGGGCAGTAAATCACGTTCATCTCCCCATACTGAGTCTGTATGGCCTGTGGTGGTTATTGGTGAGTGATTTCCCTGTCCTGATCTCAACCTACGAGTTTTTTTCATTGTATTTTCTCCCTCTGTCCATTTAAGAAGGAAAAGTGAGAGCAGTGCAGTAGAGCTGAGCTGCGGGTGTGAAGTTGCTACAGTTGGTGTCACACAGATCAATAATTGCTGTCAGCTGCTGCTGGAGGCGACAAAACCTGTAGAAGCTGGAGGTCTTCACAGTGATGGGTAGCCTGCCTCTAATTTAGGAGAGGGCTGACTTTTGTAGAGGCAAAATAAGTTCAGTACTTTCTGGATGTACAGATTAAATGCGTAGTCACTCATGGGTTTCCTAAAACATCCAAAAAAACCTGACAGAGCAGTGTAGCTGGGGAGTAAGGCAGAGTTTAACTAACCGACAGACCTTACTCTTCTTTGAGGACAGTGGAAGTTATGCTGTGGTGGAGGTGGGCGGGATGTCCCATGAGAGCAGCCTCAGTCCAACACCTCAGAGGTGCAGTGGATTCCTTCTCCTTTCCTGAAGTTTCTCGCATGGAGAAGGGGGTTAAGCTCAAAAGGAAATGTTTCTCTAGCAACAAGAGAGCAAAGATTTCTATTGTAATGGATAGAAGTAAAGCACATATAGGAGTCTACCTCTGTTAGTAGCTTGCACTTCCCTGCCTCCACTCTTCTTGAGAGAAGTGATTCTGAAGCAGAAATGTATGTCCGTATAAAATTAACATTTAATTTTTCATCTTCTTTACTAAAAGTCAAGCTATTGTTTAAGGTTTAGACTAGTACTAACAGAATAGATACTTTCCTTTTCTGTAATGTAAATTGAGAAATAAGGAATATCTGTTCAAAGTGTGCTAGCAGGTGAGGAGCACATCCCTTTCTCTGGAAAGTCTGAATGTACAGCAGAGAACTTTGAGTACCATATATACTTGCTGCTTTAAATATAGCTAGCTTGCGAAGAAATGCATGGAAGTTATACTGTAAATGAATCTAATGCTTGAACAATGTCTTGTGCACGTTGTGAGAAGATCATAACAATGATAATTCTTGCACATTTCCTTTGACATTCTCTGTATGCTAGTTTACATCATCTGAACAGCTGTGTAGGATAGATAGACTTTCTCATAGGAAGAGATGAAGTTTATTAACCCTTCTTTGCAGGATAAACTGACAGCAAAACTCAGGATAGGAAATAGAAATTCCAAATTCTACTAGTCAATGAATCTAACTGTATGGTTGCGGTTGTATAAAGCAGGAGGTAGTGAAATTAAACCTATTCCCTAAGTGCTTTCGGTAGAGTTGATAAAGAATTTTGGTGCCAGGTCTGTCAAACATTGCTTCCTCCACGCTGTAAAGCACTGACCTGGCAAAAGTAATGCTATTGACCTGGAGTATGATGAAAATCTTACCCAGGAGCTGTAGGGGTGGTTTGGGCCTTTCAGCCACGTCTGCAGTGAGAACCTGGCAATGGGCCTGGCTCCCTGACACGTGGCTGTCACTGGCCAGCCCTTAGGTTTTGCACATTCTTTGGAAACAATACTGTGGGAAGGTCAGACTTGCTCATCAGAGCTAAAATTATCCTTAAGCCATTGTACATTAACGCTAGGGGTTTTGTTCCAGGGTTTGGTGTTTAAAGACACTGGGAGCCTTAGGCATGGCACGTAATAGACATGGTGGCTTTGTGAGCTTGCCTATGTTACTTGAAAGCTGAGCCAGAAGACTTGCTTCCTCCACACACCACAGCTTTTTGTCAAACTGTTGCAATTAATGGAGGTGTTCCTGGCCCTAAGTAGTCAAAATAACTGCTTCGGTTCTGGGAATAGCCAAACTATGGTCCTGTGCCACCGACAGCTTTGTGAGCTGGAATAATTTGGACATGCCTTAATGGTGCTGAGCACCCACACCATGACTGGAAATCCTAATTGCGATTCAGCAGCCAGGTCATTACTTCAAGTGCCAGGTCATTACTTCAGGTGTTTAAGAACAGATTGAAGACATCTGGTTAGTCACTGCCTAAGGGTTGATCTGAGTCACCGTGCTCAGGTGTCCAGCTGTCAGTGGGGAGATGAAAAGTTGCCCGTTGCACAGCGTGTTGTGAGATGTCTCACCCCAGGGTATGGCCTCTCCCATCGCTCTGTTCCAGTTAAATGCTTCCAGAAGCCTGGTAGGACTAAGTGTTCTTGGGGTGTGTGCTGCACACACAGAAGCTGTTTGAGGAGCTGAGTGGAGAAACAGCCAAGGAGCACTCTGTGCCAGCAGAGGTGACCATGAGAAGAGCTCGGAGTGCCTCACATTTTGCCCCCGACCCTTTGTACAAATACAGCAAGGAGATGGGACTCGGTACAGCTTCTTGTCCTCCTTCCTTGCTCCACTCATGGCTCAGGGCTGTAGGGAGGAGCACACTGCCATGGCTGGGCATGCACTGGACCCGCACTGCACTTCCCTGGGAGCAGTGAGGTGCCAGTGGGCTCCCGTGGTTCTGACCTGTGTGTTGTTTCCTGGTGTGCTCTTAGGGCAGCTGTCTCTGCCAATGGCTAGCTGTTCCCCAGTGATTGGAGTGCACTGAGATGCTCCAATGGAAGGTGCCTCCAGCGTTAGCCGTTACCCTTTTTCCCTGCCTGCTTACCACAGTGACATGGTGCATTCTGCAAACAGCACAAAAACCCCTGGCAAACAGAGCAGTGGGAGCATTTGGTAATGGGTAAACTGCAAAAGATCAGAAATAGGGGGTAGCCTTTAAGTGCTTTGCTTAATGGACTTGCATCTATTTCCTTTCTTCTTGGCCACTGGCAGCGCTTTTCTGTCTTTGCCATGGCTATAGCTGCGTGTACTTCCTCAGTGAGACTCATTAGAACTCCTCATTGTGCCCCATCTGGACTGCCGTGCTGAGAGATGACCCCCGATATCTGCAGGCTTCTGCACATCGCCTTACTGCTTTGCTGCTCCTGCCAGTGCAAGGCATGGAATGGAAGTGCCTTTTGTCTGCAGTGGGATTGGAAGGAGTCGGTTGAAGCCTTCGTTTAACTCTACAGTTTAACATTCTGAGATTACCGAATATCAGAAAAATTACGCTCAATAGGCAAAAAAAAAAAATACACCAGAAAATGCACCTGCGGAGGCTAAGAAATCTAGATGGCTTAGAGGAATAAAGAAGAAAGAAGTAAAATAGTTCTTTGGTTGCTAGGATGCTTTTATATCGCTGATAGCAGTGTGATTTGGGGTTTTTTCTTCTTCTTTGAATGTGTAATTTATTCACTATGGTTAGAGCACTGCTACGCTGTGTTTTGACAATAGGTTTAAGTAGATGAGATAGTTGGCTAGTGCCACGTGAACGGGGTGTCTGAAGTGTGGATTGGCTCGGGGGTTTCATTTTTCTTCGAAGGAAAGATAATGAAGAGTGTCAGCAATGGAAATCCGTGATTATTGTAGATTGAAAATGCCGTAAGTGGCATTTAGTTGGACATTTGTCCCTGGAATTTATTCTGCACGATGTGTTTGCAGAGAAGCACTTTGCGTCTCGTGCAGCTGAGCAGAGCAGTGTGAATTCGTAGCAGCTATTTCAGTTAGCATTAAAGGCGCAGGTCAGGGGGTTTATCATCGGGGAAGGAGATAGACGTCTGCTCCTTTGTCTTTTGCATTTTGTGACAAAGGAATCCCCATCTGAATTGCTGCACTCCATCCGAGCCCCCTCCGAGCCTCTGGTTAGCAGCAGTCAGTCTTTGCAGTGTCCTGACGTCATCCAGTGTATGCATGAGCTATGCTATTGTCTTACCGAGAGCAGGGCTGGGGATTGCAGTATCTGGTGTCCGCTACCTATCTCTGCCCGCCGCTCTCGCGGGAGCGACGCCGGCCTTCCTTATCTCTTGGATTTAACACAGAGGCTCCTGCCTTTTGCTGCCCGAAGAAGGACCTTCGCTCTGGGGGCACGTAGAGCTATCTGCAGCGTGGAGCAGAGGAGGGGAGAGGAGGAGAGAGGAGAGGAGGGTCTGGCAGCTTGGATAGCTCGGACTGCATTGTCTGCCTTCATGACCCCTGCTGTGTAGCGGTCTCATCCCTGCTCTCATACGCTCCCTCTGTCTTCCACTCTTTCTTCTCTCCTTTTTAAAATAGCAGCATCTGGGGCCAGCCATGTTTGGCACTGAATCCTCATGTAAGTAAACGCATCCTGCTTGCATCCTCTTTCTGTTTGAACAGGGCCGGCGGTATTGTTTGCTGCGCGCCGTGGTGCCAGCCTGCTTACAAAGGGATGGGGGATGCAGGAGGGTGGCATCCCCTCCATGTGGCCACATCCCGGCTGCGGGCTGCCAAGGCACCGAGGGGAAAAGGCAGCCTCCTTGAATGTGCTAATTGATAAGCTCGTCCTAATTGATAAGCTTGTCTGATGGCCCTTGGTTGTGAGCGCTCCGGTGAACGCGCTGCACGGATGGTACATTGAGGGGCTGAGATTGCGGCAGCGTGAGATGGGCTGGAGATGGGGAGGGATGGCTTAATCTGACAGAAAAGATGGTCTCGTTGGCTTTGGTTCTGTTTCTGGGAGCAGGGAGGCTGTCTTGGGATCCTTCCCATGTCTGGAGGATCCAGAATTAAATCAGTTGAGTGGAACGCTAAATACTAGAAGTGGTTCTAAATGTCTGAATGGGTGAAAAATCCAAAAGAATGGCATCGGTTCTTTGGCTTTTTGCTTTTTGTTTTATTTTTTTTTTCCTGATCTGTGTGCTGGAAAATCGTAGCTGAGCCTGCCATGTAGCAGCAACACAGACACACGCCTTGGAAAACAAGGAGCTTTTCTTCAATGGGAGCAGCAGTGGGCTCCCTGCAAACCTGGCCGTGGATGCAGCCCAGGGTTTGCGTGGAGGTGGCGGTGCTGGCGCAGCAGTGGGGGGGACCTGTCTGATCTGTGATTATCTGCAGACTGAAGAATGCGGCGCTGTACTTCGTGCCCAGATAACACCGTGCGCTGCAAACCGACCCGGGCACGAAGCAGAGCATCTCCCTGCAGGCGGTGGTGCTGCATCCCCACACGGCGGGGCTGGGGCTGCTCTGCAGCTCGGCTGCTGCCAGGCAGCGGTGAGAGCGTGGGGAGCCCTGGGGACCCACTGCTGGTGTGAGGCCGGGCTGGGGCTGGGCTGCTGCTCCCTCTGCCACGCAGTGCCTGGCCACGGTCGGGCAGAATGGCAGCAAAACCCGTGCCCAGTTCCTGTCTTCTTGAGAATGGTTTTTCATGCATTGCAGTAAACACGCTCGAAGCTCTTGGTCGATGGAGCGCGAGCAGAAATGCCCGCTGCTGTGTCTGCGCCTGTTGATGTTGTGGCCGTATTGATTAGAACGCAGCCTGTGTGTGTGTATGGGGGGGGTGTGCCTGTGCACACTGCATATGAGTGTGTGGTGAGGTACAGTCAGTCCTGCACCTGCCCTCCTGCAGGCAGCGCGTGCTGCAAACTTGGGAAGTCGGCAGTACTGGGTGTTCATTTCCATGCTGCTCTCTTGTTTTATGACGTGCACCATTAAATGGCTTGCCCGACACATCTGGATGCAGCCACCAGCGTGCTAACTGCCTGTTTCCATGGCTCCCACGTACACAGATTTAGGGGATGGGAGCTTGTACAGCCACTGTCGGCTTCCTGGGGGGTGGTCCAGCAGCGTTCATTCACCTCAGGTACAGTGCAGTGCGAGCAGTTGAAGATCTGAGCCAGGCTGTGCACTGCCCTTGTCCCAATGTACCTCTGTGCTCAGCTGGGGCACAGAGCAGGGAGCTGGCACGGGGGGGCTGTGTGCTGCTGGCACTGCCCCGACTGCTGCTGGAACCGGTGGGTCTGAGTTCAGAGGAAGAAAATGAAATGGGAATTCTTCTGATCAAAGGGGAGTCAAACTGAGGGGTTTTTTGGCCTCCCCTCTCCTCCTGTCTTCGTGTTCCCATTGCTGGATGATCAGTGCAGCCACCTGGCTCTTAATATTTCAGTCCTGCCAGAATGCTGCTGGGTCCACCAGGCACACCTTCACAGTGCTAAAATAAATTCATCGAATTCAGCTTTCTCTGTCGCCTTAAAACCCTGCAGAAGCCGTTTCCACAGCTGTCCACAGAGCACAGAATGAGCAGACTGCAGCAGGTTCGCCCTGCTGGCTTACACGCAGTATTCAGGAATTGATGCTTCTACATTTTTTTTTTAACTATTCTTTCTAATTGAAATATCATCGCTTCAGCTTCGGTGCGGAGCAAATCCTGTGCTAGATCCTTGATTCTGTCGCTCGGCGACGCAGGCACTTCAAATGTCAAACGCTCTGCAGTTCTGCTTTCGCTTTTTCCCCTCTAACAGCACGAGAAGGGCAGTGGGAGATAAGGCGAGGGCAGTGCGGAAGCGCAGCCGTGCTTATCTCTGCCTGGGTGCTGGGAAAGACAAACATGGGGCACGGCGGCGTGGCGGGGAGCTGGGACACGCTGTGCTGGCAGATGCCAGCCCTGCGGCACGCTGCGAGCTGGGAAAGGGCAGCGCAGAGCTGTCTGCAGGGAGCTGGGCTGCAGCGCGGCAGCTCCCGTGCGGCCATGCTCGGTGCTTTCCATCAGTCACGTGCCCTCTTTGTCATCCCCACGGGGAACGCGTGTGCTGGAGATGGTTCATCCGTAGTGCTTTTGTCCTGACCCCTTCCACGCGGCGCGGTGTCGGGCGCAGCAGATGGGGGAGGATGGGGCGATGTGGCTCGGCTGCCGCTCTTGGTGCCATGTGGGGGAGGCTGTGGTTTGGAGCTCGTACAGCTTACAAAGAGGGAGGCTGGCATGGGGGGGGGGGGGCTGATGTCCTTGGGGAAATGGGCGGCTGAAGGCCGGAGAGGACATGCTGAAAAGAATCCATGGAATGGCCAGTAAGATGAGGAAGGGACTCGGAGCGTCGCCAGTGATGAGGCTGGGAGAGCTGGCTCCGAGCAAAGAGTATGGAGCCAGACTTTTGTCAGTGATGCCCAGTGCCAGGGCAGGAGGCAGCAGGCACAGCCTGGATGTTCCCTCTGAACACCTGGAAGAACCACTTTGGTGCTGTGCTGCAGGTGGTGGAGCGCTGGCACAGGTTACCCAGAGGCTGTGCCGTTTCCTTGGAGATGTTGGGCCCCCTGCTCTGGCTGTCCCTGCTGGAGCAGGGGTTAGGCCACAGGTCCCTATCCACCTCAGCCATTCTGTGTGGAAAGGGATGCCCTGCCCACTTACACTCTTTTCCGCTCTGTCCTTCAGTGTTATTGTTCCTGGGCTATTTTTTTTTTTTCCAAACTCCCAGCCAGGACGCATTCAATGGAAAAGGCTGCACCAAGATAATTGATTGTATGGCATCAGGAGAGGCTTGTAAAACTACATAAGAGCAGCAGTTAGCAACGGAGAAATGAGAAACTGTAGTGCTGGATATTAAGAGCAATTTCTTCTTCCACAGGCAATCTGTGAAGTGGATGCCCAAGTAGTAGAACTGAAGTCTTCAGTTCATTAGGGAGTAGGGTGCCTGGGACCCAGCTCCAAAGCAGTACTATGTGATGGGCATGGGTGCTGCTGTCAGTGTACCTGTCTCCTTTCACCACCTCGACCTTCAGGAGAACCAGCCAGAATCAACCACTGCTTCAGCTAGTCAGTCATGACCATGTTAGCTCCTCAGGCTGGTTCTCTGGGTGGTCAGATGTGCAGTGGTACAAGGGAGGGTGGGACCGTGGGGCTGTTGAAACTCTGCTGGGACGGCAGCCCTGGGGAGAGTGGGCTCCACCAAACCAGCAGGTCACCAAAAGGCTCCATTCTTGAGCACGAATAGCCTCCTGCCACCCCGAATTGCCAACAACACAGCAGCAGCAAGTTTGCAGTGATGATGCACTGGTTTCTCGGGCAATTTTATGTAGAAGAGAGGCTACAGAAATTGATCAGTTTAAACAGAAAGATTTGGTTGTTGAGATTCTGGCTGCTCCCCGGCCGGGGGGACTTGTCGTGATCTCCCATCAGTCAGGGCTGTCGAAACACTGCAGAATCAGGTCAAAGAAACTGGCTTAGCTACAGCAGCTTCAAATGCCAGAGTAAACCTGGATTATGAAAGGGATTGAGGTTGTAGGAGTTGTAATAAACTTAACAAATTCAACAGCGAGACTTCGAGATATTTGGAGGGAAAGGCAGTCTTCCCTTCTGCTTTACAGGGGATTTTAAATACTTACTGAATTGTCACTATTTTCTTTAAATAAAGGCTTTTAAAAATATTATAACCCTGAGATAAGAGAAGGTCTGTAGTTCACGTAAACTCCATTGCTGTGTTACTTCATTAGCTGCCCAAGGTGCTGCCTCCAAGCACTTGGCTGTGCGTGTGCCCAGGAGGGCTGGAAGCTCAATTCAGCTTTCCCCTCCAACAGTGCCAGCGCCAGTGTGAGTTCACTCCGTTGAGCTATTTTCAAGCATGCAGCTGTTTGAGAAGTTCAGCTGTGCGTTGCCCAAATAAGAGCGCTGGGGTGAATGGAGCCATCTTGCAGGTTAGATTTGACACACTCATTTGACAGTCTGAGACCTTCTGGTTCTTGTAGCCCTCAATCACCTTTTGTGTCTCATCAGTTTGAAGGTCTCAAATATCTGATGGAAGGTTCTGAGTGTGATTCTAATCAGTGCTGCAGTTGTGTCCATACCTGAGTTTCTGGAACTGGGAGGAAATCTGAAAGTGCAGGCAGTGAATGAGGTGCCGTCTTTCTCCTCCCCATATTGTCTCATTATTAATTAAGTTGATCCTTGCCATAGCTAAAATCCTATGCTATAGTCAGCAGAGAGGCCCATGACTGGTTAAAAGTGATAAGAGTTTTTTTAGACTAAACATAGAAATCATAGAATAATTTTTGTTGAAGGGACCAGCACCTCCTTCAGGCCAGGACTGATCTCCAGGTTACATCCGTCTCAATGGATGTATATGGATGTTATACCATCTCAATCCATCTGCATGTTTGCAAAGTGATGGGAGATCAGAATGAGCTTCAGCTTTGGCCAGTTTGATTTACAGAACCAGAGATAAGGATAAATCTTTAAGCCCAAGGACAGTTGAAAGGCTGTTAGAGTCCCTTTGGGCCACGCGACCCAGATAGGAAGCGCAGTACATGCAGTGGGGACTGCAGTGAGCCACGGTAGAAGCACTGGAGTTTCAGGTGATTTGGGGGGTAACTAATGTCAGTGCCCCACTGTAAACTTATTTGCAGAACAATCTAAGCCTTTGGTTTCCATCTGAGCTAGAATCGCCTGCTGATCACTGAAGCACCAGGGAAGGTCTATAAAGCGCTATGAAGAAAAGAACACTATAAATTCGGGGAGATGGAGTATTCCAAGTTTCAGGATCAACAGATATCTTTCCTGTTTGTTAAAACAATGCTGAAACGCCAGTGTTTAGACCCTTTCATATGAAGGTTGCTATCTATAACAAGGACTGAAAGAGGCTTAGAAATGCCATTATGTTCACTGTTATAAAGGATAGGACACCGAGCCTCTGTAATAGGGAATAAAGATGTAAAACTACAGAGCAAAACATCCAGAATCCTGTGTACCTCAGTGGAAAATTGTCTGGCTGTGTTATGTTTGGCCAACAAGAAGCCTATGCTAAGAGATCAGATGATGATGCTCAGAAACCAGCATTCTGCGTGGACCCACATTCTGCCTAGGCCAAGAAATACACCACTGTTTTCAGCATCATATGGAAAGTATTTTAGGAGTTCCTAAAGATGTTTGTGGATTTCATTTTGAATTGGCATTTTGAGGTATATCGAGTGTTTCAAGCAGTACATGGAAACCAGAAGGGAAATTCTTGTGAGGCTCGAGGGCAGCAATGCAAAATTGAGGTCTGTTGTGTATGACCTCCTTCAGGAGATCCGGTGGCTGAGAAGGTCTTCCCTCAGTGCAGGGAAGTGAAGGATGTGGAGGTGGCCCTCAGGCAGACAGTGGTTCAGCCAGAAGCAGGAGCTCAGAGTGAAAGTGTGCAAAACTGGGGAGCTTTTATGAGAAGTGTGCAGTTACAGTGGGGACTTTCCACGTTGGCATAGTCCTTAAATAGCTTTTCTAAAGGATTGATTGGGCAGGGAGGGATGAGAGAGCGATGCGAATGAGCTCTGAAAGAATGTAATATGCACTCAGAAGGTCTGTAGCCTCAGATGCTCTGGGAGGTTTTGAAGATGACAATATAAAGATTGTCCATCTCCTTTTGCCTCTCATCTTTAGCATGCTGCTCATTAGCCCAATGATTTTGCTTCTACAGTGAGAATGTGATTTCATGTCTGTCATCACACCAGCAAATGTTCCATGTTGCTGCCAGGACTGAGTCTTGGAAAGCTGCAGTGAGTGTGCCTGTCCTGCTGCACTCATCTGACTGTGGAAGTACCCATCTTGTGGTGCATGAAGGAATTTTAAGAGGTTGTGTTCTTGATGTTGAGTTGTACTTAGGAAAGTGCGGCAAAAGGAAAGTGTACTCACTTGCATCCTTTAAAGTTCCTGGATGATGGCAGTAGAAAAAGGAGATTGCATATTTTTTGCTCTATATGTTCTCTGCAATGTAAAAAATAGCAAGGGACCGTATTATGAGGTCACAGCTGGAAAGTGAATTATGACACGT
Source organism: Gallus gallus (assembly GCF_016699485.2). Taxonomy (NCBI): domain Eukaryota; kingdom Metazoa; phylum Chordata; class Aves; order Galliformes; family Phasianidae; genus Gallus; species Gallus gallus. The sequence goes on along the minus strand of NC_052532.1, from coordinate 24,966,358 downwards.
CCATAGCAGCTCTGTGGAGCGCAGAAGATGGCAGCTGACTCCACCTGTAAGATCACTGCTGCGAGATCAGGGAAAACTACCATCAGCAGACAGCAGCATCCCAAGCAGGACCTGACGTGCACGAATCACTGGCTGTCCAATACTCAGTCGCTCCGATACTGAGCAAGCTCAGCGCAAGGAAAATACCACTGGTCACAGTTTAAAAAACAAGTAAGTGTTATTATTAGCAATGCTGAAACATGCTGAAAAGAAATGAAACCAAACAGTCCATCAGAAATGGCCTAGAAATTTCCTAGGCGGTAGGTGGAGGGGAAGGTCTGTGAGAGGGTTAACTGAGCCGGGGGAAGTGCTCCTGTAGCTCAGCAGCGTGTATCAGCCTGGTTATTCTCTGCTTGCGTGGTCCACAGTGATAACTGCAGATAAGCTGTTATTATTATGTACAGAGCGTGATAATCAGTCTGCCTCTGCACATGGATGGAAAAAAGCTCCAAGTGGTGGAAATAAGCAGCCAGATAAAAAGCAGCAAGATCTGAGCTGCAAAGCTCTCATTCAGGAGTGGAAGTTCCCCCAGGAAGCCTCCCGTGCACTGAGAGGCTTCATGCATTCAGATTATATGAGGGAAATAGGGGAATATAGTGTCCTTTTTAACAGAGCAGAAATGTTGTTTCTATGACCGTAAAGCTGGGAACATGTTCCTGACTTACTAGTGAGTTCATTTTGAGGCCTCAGGCCTCAGCTGGAATGTAATGAGAGTACAAGGAGACAGCACCAGGATGAAGGAATCCTCAAGTGTGTAAGATAAGATGTAGGTATGAAGGGATAGGATAGCATGCATCCTCAGCAAGTTCGCTGATAATACAAGGCTGGGAGGAGGGGCTGCCACACTAAAAGGCTATGCTGCCACTCAGCGAGACCTGGAGAGGCTGGGAAGTTGGGCAGAGAGGAAGGTGATGAGGTTCAACAAGGACAAGTGCAGAGTCCTGCACCGGAGGAGACATTACCACGTGCAGCAGTAGATGTTAGGAGATGAAAGGAGCTGCTGCTGGATGGGAACACTGCCGAGAAGGACCTGGGTGTCCTGGTGGACAACAGGTTGGCCGTGAGCCAGCAGTGCGCCCTTGTGCTGAGGTGCATTGAAAAGGGCATGGCCAACAGGTTGAGGGAGGTGATCCTTCCCCTCTACGATGCTGTGATGGGGCCACTTCTGGAGTACTGTGTCCAGTTCTGGGCTCCCCAGTTCATGAAAGATGGGGAACTACTGGAGACTGGAGGGCCACAAAGATGATGAGGGACCTGGAGAACCTCCATTATGAGGAAAGACTGAGAGACCTGGGACTATCGAGCTTGTAGAAGACTGGAACTCATGGGGAACTCATACATATCTGAAGGGCAGGAGTTGAGTGGATGGGGTCAGGCTCTTTTTGGCGGCGCACAGTGACAGCACAAGGGGCAGCAGGCGCAAGCTGGAACATTGGAGTTCCATCTGAACATGAGAAGGAACTCTTTTATTGTGTGGGCACTGGCACAGGCTGCCCAGAAGAGAAGCTGTGGAGTCTCCTCCTCCGGAGATACTCAGAATCCACCTGGATGCTTTCCTGTGCAGCCTGCTGTAGGGAACCTGCTGTAGTGGAGGGTTGAGCCAGGTAATCTCAGGAGGTCCCTTCCAACCCATATAATTCTGTGATTCTTAAGCATCGTCTTTAGTATCATTTGCAGTTGCCATGCTATAGCGGGGCTACTGCATGTTGCCCCGCCTGTAGGGGTACAATAGCTGTAGTGATCTAATTACCTGCCCAGGAGTTATCTCAGTAGCTATACGTATTTATGTACTGTATTATATTGTACATAAGTATTTATACATACTACCATGCTAGGATATACCTACATGCCAGAGAGGGTATTCTTGCTGTGGGCATTGTGAGTCACAGCCTGCAGTGACCCGTTCTGATGCGAACAGACATTAGGTTGGTTGTTTTGGGGCATTGCATGTATGCTAATGCCTTACAGTCTCTGTGGGTCTTGGCTGCATTTCAGCGCTGAGTGAAGCTGTAGATTCAAACTCAGTGCCCTGTGCTGCTGGAGTTTTGAGCTACGTGTCTGGCGCTTAGCTGTGCTTTGTCTTGTTTGTCCGTCTCTAGCAATGTTCAGTTAATTCTTCCATAAAATAAAGTGCATATAAATAGTCACACAGAGCTATGCAAAAGGACAAGAAGAAAAGGCACATGTTGGGGCTTGCCATCCTTAATAGTATCCCTTTAAACATCCACACTTCCCTGGGGGTACAAAGCGATGTGTGTCTGTGATCCAGGCTGTCAGTGCAGTCAGTGTCCCTGCACAGCGAGGTACTGCTTGCAGCAGCTCATGTCTGCAGTGTAACAGTAAATGCACATTCTCGGTTATTTCAGAAAAATATTATTTCAGAAATCTGCATTTTCAACTATTCTCCTTCTGTTCACTGGCAAGTTGTACTGGAATTCTGATTTGATTTATACTAGAAAGAAAAATGTGGCTTTGTCATAGAACGACTTGAGTTGAAGGGGACCTTAAAGACCACCCAGCCCCAACCCTGTGCCATGAGCAGGACTGCCACCCCCCAGCTCAGGCTGCCCAGGGCTCTATCCAGCCTGGCCTTGAGTGCCTCCAGGGATGGGGCACTCCACAGCTTCCATGGGCAGCTGTGCCACTGCCTCACCGCCCTCTGAGTAAAGAATTTCCTCCTAATATCTAATCTAAATCTCCTCTCTTTTAATTTAAAACCGCTGCCCCTCATCCTGTCATTATCTGCCCATGTCAGTCTCTCAGTCTCACTTACTGTTTGTAAGCCCCCTTGAGCTACTGGAAGGCTGCGGTGAGGTCTCCCTGCAGCCTTCTCATCTCCAGGCTGAACAACCTCAGCTGCTCCAGCATTTCTTCATAGGAGAGGTGTGTGACTGAACAGTCTAACTGTGAGCAAAGGTGTTCAGAAAGCTCCCGGTTTTTATTTATATATATATATATATATATATGTATTATATGTGTGCATTATATATATATGTGTGTGCGTATGTATATATACATTATGTGTATATATATATATATATATATATTTGTAAGCTGTTGTGAGTAAAAGTTATAACTGCCTTCTTTGTAAATCAAGCATTGGAAAACAGGCTGAGCAACCAAAGCTAAGACAGCTTTTTCCTAAGTGAAGGAAGAGTCTGAAGCTGTCTCTCCATGTAGCCTATATTGCTGCTTAGTTGTACTGTCACTGCTTCCCTCCAGGAACTGGAAATTCAGTACTCTGGTACCATATCTGGTTTTCCAGCGTTGCATTGGCTTTCATTCTTTTGCAAGGAGATGGGAGCTATGAGCAAAAGTAGAGTTGGCTTCCTTTTTCTTTATAAAAAGTTGCTTTTTGCAGGGACTCATACCTGAGCCCAGGGGAACTGAACTTTTATCTGATTGCCCCTCTTTAATTGATTTCACATCAGTGACTGTAGGATTCTAATGTCCAAAGCTAAGCCAACAGCAGCAGTTGGGATATGGTAGGAGTCACTGCAGCCAAGTCCCAGCATTGTCCGTTTGCAGCTGTTCCCCTTCTCTTTGGGAACACCATGTCAATATGGGATCGAGCAGTGAAAGACTTACCCCACATAGATGTCAAAAGATTTTGTTCAGGGCCCTTCAGAGCTGAGACTGACTGATGAGATTCGCCTTTTCTGTGAGTACCCTTCTCAGAAACTGTAGGTGATCCCTCAGAAGGTTTATCTACAAATGTCCTGTCTGGGGTTTAAATAAAATTGTCGTTTTTTAAAAACAAGGTTAATTCAGCTAGCACAAAACACACAAACAAACAACAAACCAAACTACGCGGATTCTCAAGCAGGACTACACTGAGTTAACAATGTGTAAGTTTCAGGTTAATTGTTGTAAACTTTCTCAGCAGAAAATAGAATGTCTGTGAAATATATTGCATAAAAATGTGAGTTCAGACAGGTCAGAAAGTACCTTGAAGTAATATTTGTGTAAAAACGATGAGGTGATTTCTTGTTTTTGTTTTAATATCCATCATAACACTTTTTGTAGCTCTCAGAAACCTGAAATATCATTTTGTTTGTCATAATCACAGAATCAGCAAGGTTAGAAAAGACCGCCAAGATCACCCAGTCTGACCTTCCACCTACCACCACTGTAACTCCACTGAACCATGGCTCTCAGTACAGCACCTGAACGTTTCTTACACACCTCCAGGTGTGACTCACCCACCTCCCTGTGCAGCCCATCTCTGGTTTCTTAACGTGCATGAGAATGAACTTTGATAAGGGGTTTGAAGTTCACATCTGCCAAAGAGGGGCTGCGGATTTCAGACATAACAAAGAAATAACTTTGTTTTCTTTGATGTTGTTGTCATGCTGTCAGACCTTTGGTGATGTTTCTACAAAGCCAGTGTTGCATTTTTGGAAGACACCAAGAAAATGGCTACTGGCTTTTAATCGCCCTGACAGTAAATTTGGCCATGCTCTCCTAAAATGCTGGCTTGTAGGGAGGCCTGGGTTCATTTTATTGATCTACAGTGGCTGAGCATTAGCAATTCTGAGAGCATGAGGTGAGCAGAGCCTTCTTAAATTTGTGATGACACTATCTGTAATAGTTCAGCATTTAAACCATTGCCCATGGTGGTATAAAAGCTCGTTTTTACACCAAGTGCCCTACTAGCTGTATTCTAGTTCGGATCTAACAATTAAACTTCAGTGGGTTTTGAGATTTTTACAAAAACAGGAATAGAATACGGTGTGTACTGCATGAACTGTTGCAAAATCAGGTTTTGGCTAGATGGTTCATCCATGGAGGTTGAAATAAATTGAAGAACAGTTGGAAACCCGAAGGATGAGGCCAGGTCAACTTATTTCTTGAGCAACTAGAAAATCTGGGAAGTGTGATGAGCTAGAGGAGAGAAGGAAGTCTTCAACGTGGAAGATCCTGGAATTCTCAAATTATGTGTTGGCTTTTTTTATATATAAGTATATAAATGTCCAAGTGTATCATCCAAGTGGAGACTGGTGATGAGTGGTGTTCCTCAGGGGTCAGTGCTGAGGCTGGTGCTGTTTAACAACTTTGTATATGACATGGACAGTGGGATATGAGTGCACCCTCAGCAAGTTTGCAGATGATAACAAGCTGAAAGGTGCAGTTCACATGCTAGAGGGAAGGGGTGTCATCCAGAGAGACCTGGACAGCCTTGAGATGTGAGCCTTTGCCAATCCAATGAAGTTCAAGTCCAAGTGCAAGGTTCTGCACCTGGGTCAGGGCAATCCGAAGCACAGATACAGGTTGAGCAGAGAATGGCTTGAGAGCAGCCTTGAGGAGAAGGATTTGGAAGTATTGGTTGATTAAAGATTCAACATGAGCCAGCAGTGTGCGCTTGCAGCCCAGAAGGCCAACCGTATCCTGGGTTGCATCAAGAGAAGCGTGACCAGCAGGAAGAAGGAGGTGATCCTGCCCCTCTGCTCTGCTCTCATGAGACCCCACCTGGAGCACTGCATCCTGGCCTGGAGCCCCAGACACTGGAAGGACATGGAGCTGTTGGAGAGGGTCCAGAGGTGGGCCTCGAGGATTATCAGAGAGCTGGAACACCTCCTCCATGGAGTCAGGCTGAGAGAGTTGGGGCTCTTCAGCCTGGAGAAGAGAAGGCTCTGAGGAAACCTTATAGTGGCCTTCCCATACCTGAAAGGGGCCTACAGGAAAGCTGGGGAGGGACTTGTAAGGGCAGGTAGCTACAGGATGAGGGGAAATGGTTTTAAACTGGAAGAGGACACATTTAGACTAGATATTAGGATGAAATTTCAAGGCCAGGCTGGATGGAGCTTTGAGCAGCCTGGTCTAGTGGGAGCTGTCCCTGCCTATAGCAGGGGGTTGGAACTAGGCAGTCATAAAGGTTCCTTCCAAACCAAATCATTCTGTGATTCCATGTTATGAAGAGAAGCAGGAGGAGAGACAGATTTGAATAGCTTTGATGGTGGAGTCCTGCCTGCTCTTCGTTAATTCCCATAAAGAAATCAGGAGACATCTTTGAATTGTAAAACTGAAAATGAGAGTCTGGAAATGCTGTTGAAGTGATTTTAGTTAAATGAGGTCATTGTAGAAATCGCAGTCAAGGCAATGGTATCCTCTTACTCTAATATCCAGAAGAGAAGATGACCGTAGATTTGCTGTAGTACATGTTGTTATCCTGCTGTGGGAACAAGAGTTAATCATGTCCTTGAAGCCAGTGCCCCTGCTCCTGCTTGAGCTGGGAAAATCAGGCAGTGTCTCTTGAACTGGGGTAGAGAAGCAGCGATCCCAGAAGCTCTCCAGTGTGCAGGGGTTTGTCACAAATCTTATTTATTTCCAGATCTTTTCCGAGCCTGGAGTGTAGGCAGGCTCCTTTTTCCTTCCCTCACTTCATGATGGCTGCTTTTGTTGTTTTCTCTAGGTCTGTCAATCCTGACTGTGCTCTATTTTACTGAAAGCACCAATTAGAAAGCCGAGCATGTGCTCTTCCTCCCAGATGGCTCCCTCTGCGATACTGGAAGCAATCTGTGCTATAACAAAACGGGCACAAGCCCAATCTGTAATCTTGTGCACAGATCAGTGCAGCCTGCCGTTTTAAAATGAACTGATAGTGGGATGGGAGCAAACTGAGTAGTTAGCAGGAGGGAGCTGAACTGGGATGGAGTAGCAGTAGGAGAAAGGAGAAACTGCCTGGTGCTGCTTTGCATTAGCCTGGCTTGCTCCTAATCCTGACAGCCATGCAGTATTGATGCTAGCAGTAAAACTGAGTACGAGTCCTATGTGCTGCTGTGTTATTTTCAGCTCCTGTCAATATGAAGCATTTCTATTTAATTTGCATCCTTTTGCTCCCTTCTCTTTCTCTCATGAACAAGTGAGTACAGCAAATGCATTTATGTACTTCTTAGCAATGCCTCCCCTCTCAGCTGTGTCTACTGTAAGATCCCTTTCAATTCATTGCTCGCTATTGATCTGTCAGCATCTTGTAGTAAGAGAAAATAGCTGAATGTCTCTGCTTTTTTATTCGATCTCCTGCGGTTTCCAACTGCTTCATGGACATTTTGGTTCAGAACTCAGATTTCTGAGTGTAAACCTATTCACCCATTTAGTATCAGCAGTTTGGCCCTGCAGAGATTTTACTGATGGGTACTTTTCCTTTTGCTCTGAAGATCTTTTGTTTTCAGAATGTATATTGGGAACTTACTGTCAGAGCTACCTACATTTTCTCCTCTACTTTTCCCAGCAAATTGCACAACTCTGCAGATGACACCTGGAGTGCTGAGTTAGGCTCTGGGGCCCACAGCTTTAGAAGGACATGGAGCTGTTAGAGTGGACTCACAGGAGAGCCACAAAGATGATCAGAGGGCTGGAGCACCTCTCCTACAAACACAGACTAAGAGAGTTAGGAGAGTGTTCTTTCAGCAGGGACAGTAGAGGGCTCTGGGGAGACCTCATTACGGCCTTCTAATACCTAAAGGACACCTGCAGGAAAGATGGAGGGGACCTCTTTATTAGGGAATGTACTGGAGACATGCAATAATGGCTTTAAACTAAATGAGGAGTGGTTTAGGTTCGATAATAGGAAGGAATTCTTCACACCGAGGGTGGTGAGGCCCAGGCCCAGGCTGTCCAGAGAAGCTGTGGGTGCCCCATCCCTGGAGGTGTTCAAGGCCAGGTTGGATGGGGTCTTGGGCAGTGTGGTCTAGTGGGTGGTGTCTCTGCCTGTGGAAGGGAAGTTGGAACTGGGGGATCTCTAAGGTCCCTTCCAACCCAAACCATTCCATGATTCTCTGAATGTCACTGAACATTTCATTGCTTCATGCATTTTATGATCACTTCCAAGATCAGACTGGTAGTCAGTGTTTCACATTGTCTCTGGAAGCTTAGAGTGGTTTTTGTTTTGTTTTGTTTTGTTTTGTTTTGTTTTTTACTGGAAGTTGATATGCTTTGCCTGCTTAGCTGAAGAAGCTCAGTGTCCTGCTTTCTGCTACAGCCCATACAGCATTCCAGATAAGGTTGCCTGAGCATAAGAAGATACACTGAATTAATTCAGTAAATCTGCAAGGCCATTTTTCAGTCTCTGGTAGACAGACCAGGTTTAGAGAGCTCAGTCTGCTATGGAGAGGTCTTTGGCACGAAGAAGAATAGGTAGCTAAAAGCTCTGCGTTTATCCTCAGTTCACAGATTGGTATTGAGTGTTTTGGAAGTGGACCGAAATCAGTTCTGAAACTAAAAGATTTTTTTAAATAGAATCCCTAAAAAGGTAAGAAATCAGTCAGCTGCAAGAACAAGCCTGCCCTGCTGGAGAAGGGAGGCAGACAGACAGGGAGAGAAAATGGCTATTGTTATCTATGACGTGGCCTTCAGCTATTTGGCCTGGAGTAGCCTCTCATATTTTTATCTTGAACCTGTTGGTTTTTAATTTGTCGTAGTGTGCTGTTTTCCGCTCAGCAGGACTTGATGTTCTTTGAGTGGACAGGTAGAGGTCATCTCGAACAGGTAAGGAACAGTTTCACCCATGTTTCACCCAAATCTGTCTCTGCACAAAGCAGTGTTTCTTCCATTCCCTGTCACTGATGTGAGCAAGCTGCAGGGGCTGCTTGGCAGCAAATGCCTGTTGGAGCTCCAGCGGCTCCTGCACTCCAGGGCAGAGCAGCACAGGCTTGAAGCAATTACAGAAATTTATGTTGTAGTCATTTATATCCCTACTTTTCTACTCTCTCTCTCTCTGAGTTTGTGGCTGTTGCTGAGTGGAAGAATGAGAGCTTGCGTATGCTTATGTGATTGAAAAGGTAAACCTTGCGCTGTATACTACATCCTCTGTAAAACACACACAGTGCTTCAGTGAGGAGGTCTGATGTTGGGTTTGGGGGTTTCTGTTGTCAGCTTTTTTAATGCTAGGATATACACGGAGGAGCTGTGTCAAAGGTATGAAATTGAGTAAATTTGGAAGTAAAAGCAGTGGCTTCAAATGCGTTTATTTCCCGAGTAAAGTAAAGGTACTACGTTCTAATTCCTAACAAAGTTCAGCCCTGAGCAGTTTTCATTGTTGAATTCTATTCTGATTGTTGGTATCATTTCAGATGGAAGGCAAATTGTGTTTTTGTCATTAATTAAGTTAGAGTAAAACAGTGAATTGCAAAAATAATGAGGTTTTAAATGGCTGATGGTTTTAGATCAGTCAGCCATTACAACATATCAGCAATCTTTCTCACTCCTTTTTTCCCTCAGTATTTCATCTGGGCACTCAAGTGAAGTGAAAGCAGTCCAAGTTGAGGTACTGCTTGTACATTTAGAGTACAGATTTTCATCACACCTTACATTTTATTCTGTTGCTAGTAGGCAGAATCCTGGAAGCCATCAGTGTCAGAGAGCTGAACCATGGAAAATGGCCTGTCTTCTGAAAAAAATCAGTTGCTCTCTGAAAAGTCACTATTGAGATAACAAACATCTATCAAAGCATTCAGGTAATCAGGGATCGCTTATGGACTGTGAGTGCTGAGATTGACCGCCTAGATTCATCCTTGAAATAATATCACGTGTCCATGGCCCAGTCTGGAGTCATTTAACCCTGCTCACCTGTGGGACTTCAGTCTTGTTGCTACACTGTCGTCCTCCGGCAGCAGCATGCATTGGGATGGGGACCCAACTATCTGAAGTCTCCAAATGTTATCTTTCCTGTCGTTTTCCCTAACCATATCTTTCGTTAAGTTTGAGCACTGTGCTCACAAGATGGTTCTTGTGGGTGAGAGTCTTCAGTGTCTGCTTGTATTCAGAAGAAATAATTGTTAGATTTTTAGTTGTCTTAAGTGATTTAAGATGGGCTCCCAAATGATCACACTGTATATATTTAATTGCACTACTAAGCCATTTCTATTGATAGCCTAGGTGGCTGAAAAATGCAAGGCATGAAGGGGACATTTGGGGCTCAGGTCAGTTGCCTAAATGAAGCTTCTAGGGCTGGTAATACTAATACCCCGGGGGTATTCTATGTAGTGTGTCCGTGTTTCAGAAACACGGTCTCATCTCAAACAGCTTTGGATGCATGTGCTTAGGCAGCTCCTTGTCACAAAGGATTGCAGTTGATGCAGCCCTAAAGAAATCGAGTCACGTTAAGTATTGTGGGTTTCTCAGCTTCCTGAGTAACTGTGAGGGCTTTGGTTGCTTTTCTGCAGTTTAGTTGTGTGCTTGTTTTTGCTTTTGTTTTGAAAGGTAGAGAGTAGAAGTCACAGTGATGATGATAAACTCGGGCTCTGGCAAGGCGCCCGCGTCAACTGTTGCAGTCATTAACCCCGGCTGCTCAGTGGCTCAGGCACAGGGTGGAACATGCTGTACTTGAATTATCTGGCTCCCTCCATTTGCCATTTACAAGCAGGGACAGACAGAAGACAAACATTTCTTCCCCTAAATATGGGACTTGTTATAGCTTAGTTGCTTGGCAGTCGACTTGACTGTAAATTAAGCAGACTATTAAGCAATGCTACTGGTTTCCTTCCTTCTATGGCTTTGTGGGATATTCTGTGATCTTTGTACCGTTACAGCATTTGCACCCATCTATTTAACAGCAGCAGGAGGAAGGCATTGCTGTCACATGGCTGGCTTCTGTGGAAAGAAAGTCACTGTGTTTTTAGGTGTTCCTCCCGCAGGTTTGTTTTTTTCCATATGACACTGCATTTGTATTCCTACCACTTCAGCTTCTCCTTTTAAGCTTATTGGCAACATCTGTTGCTGCTGTCTATAATTCATGCTGGTAGAAGGGGGACGACAGCAACTGCCTGTGCCTTCCACATAGGTATTCAGAGTCATTTATTAATGTACTGGCACATCTAGATTCCTTCATTATCCATTTCCCCCAGTTCAAAACAAATTATTCTCTCTCAACCCTATATGGACCGAAGCATAACTCTACCTCCTCCTCAGTGTAGAAAAACAAGACCAGCTCCTGTCGGGAAAAACATCAATTTCCATATTTCCATAGGTTATGTTCCTATGGCTTTCCGGTGATAAAAGTAGTGTCAGCAACATGGAAAGCACTGACAGTTCCCTGAAAAATATGTGTATGCGTTTGATCCCAAGTAGACACTTGTATTCCTGCAATCAAAACAATGATGTTAAGTATTAATAAATGTTAATAGACTGCTACTACAAAATGTTCTGAATAATACTGGTAAAATATACATACAAGATTCCAGATGCTGAGCGTGGCTTACCTCAGGGCCATTGGAAGAAAGGGCTTTTGAAGATCTGGGTTTATGTCTGTAGAAATTACTTGCAGTTCTGGCATACTTTGTTCTGATGTGCCCTTTTCCTGCTGTCCAATTTAGTAACAGATTCATAATAAAGTAACGAATAGCAGTAAGAAAAAGGAATCTAATGGAAAAAAACAAATACTCCATGTAGGATAAAAAATGACACTCCATTTGTCGAAAACTTACGGTACATTCTTGTATATTTGACATATAGAGACGAGAACTTTTGTTTTAGTATTATTCCTTTTATGTCACATCATTTGACTTTCCCAGCCAATGAGCCCTGAAATGTAATTGCAGTAACCGCAGGACGTGCTAAATGAAAGAGCATTCAAATATGGGAATTAGTAGAGCTGTGGTTACCTAATGACTGCAGTACATTCTGTAAATGAGACATGCAAATTTGAACGGGGCACCACCTTGAATCTTTTCCTAGCAGTGGGGAAGAAGCCCAGTTCACCATTCCTAGGTTGGCAGTCCTCGTGGTGGTAAGGAATCTGGGCCGTGTGTGGCCAGACCAGCAGTTCCAGGGCTAGGTGCAAATGGAAGGCTGAATGGTGGTGGGGGAATAGATCTGGGCAGAGTTCTGAAGAGTGTGGCACCTTTCAGCTATGAATTAAAGAGCCACAGAATTTCAGAATGGCTTATAATGGAGTGTTCCTTAAAGACCGTCCAGTTTCAACTCCATGCCATGGGCAGGGCTGCCACCCACAGCTCAGGCTGCCCACAGCCCCATCCAACCTGGCCTTGAGTGCCTCCAGGAATGGGGCATCCACAGCTTCTCTGGGCAGCTGTGCCACTGCCTCACTGCCCCCTGAATAAAGGATTTCCCTCTAACATCTAATCTAAATCTCCACTCTTTTAATTTAAAAGCATTCCTACTTGTCCTATCACTATCTGCCCATGTAAAAACTTGGTCTCCCTCCTGTTTATATGCCCTCTTGAAGTACTGGAAGGCCGCAGTGAGGTCTTCCCAGAGCCTTCTCTTCTCCAGGCTGAACTAGCACAGCTCCCTCAACCTTTCTTCACGGGAGAGGTGCTCCCACCCCCTGATCATCTATCTTCATGGCCCTCCTCTGGACAGCTCTGGTGAAACGAGCCATAAGATGGATGTTAATCAACTCTGTGGAATACAAAATCCATGTAATTCACAGACATTTATTGTGTCATGTATTGCATACATTAAATTTACATACAAAATTAATGTCATTTCTTCCTGCTTCAATATGTTGCTCTTTAGTACTAGAAACAGATTTACTGTCAGAAAAAGCGAAAGAGGGAAAATATATGCGTGCTCAGTGTCTACACATATAAAATGCACAGAGGGAGCTCTACATTAAACAGAATTATAGATACCACATTTCAAAAGAAACCTGACTTTAATGAAATCTGTCAGACGCCAATTGTAGAAAGATGCTTTGATTCCTTTAAAATGATAGATCATAATTTTTTCCAGAGGGGAAAGCATATATGGAACACAAATTTTAATTATGCCTATGAAGACTGAAAGTTTTTGTCATTTCAAATAAGAATGGATGTGACATTTCATCTGACTTCTTTTAAGATTTGCATGCAGGCCTCGTTAGGCTGAGCTGATGCTTATGGCATTCTGCAAACAGCGGTATATATACGTCCAAAAAGCTGAAGATGGAAATTTCATGTAAAGGTTGAAGGACAAACTGAGTGAGCAGGGCTTTTGTCACTTAATAAATGGAGCTTAGGTGTTTGTAGGAAGGGCATGCCTATGTTGTGCAGTGGAGAGAACTTCGAGTGAGCTGCTTAAGTAGTACCAAAGCAGTATTCTTCTTCAACACTGTATTCAAGCTGATCAGTCTTTCAAGTTGTTTAATAGGTTGTTTTTTAGCACTGTTGTGGATGGAGGTGAGTATCTTCAAGAACCTTAAAAACTTCTTGAAACTACACAGAGGAGTCCTTTAGGGTGCTGTGTTACCACCCTTTGTCGTGTGGCTGAGGTGTTTCCTGCATCTTCTCTGGTTAGGTTTGTTTAGGCCCATGTTAAGCTTAGGCTGAAGGAGTTTTGCTTTGTTTTGTTAGAGAAGGTAAATGGATTTCCCCTGTGATTCTGTTTTGCTACTTACAGTTGCTTTTCTGTATGGTAAGTTCCCCCTTTTGAAAGGTGAATTTGAGGCACGCTCTGTAGTTTGATATCTACCATGGAAAAGATGCTAAACTTCTAAGCAAGCTTTGTAGGAGTAATCTCCTTAGACCAATTGTCATAGTTGCAAAAAAAGAAAGAAGCTTTGAGGCATGCAAGCCCTTCTGAAGCAGAAGCTGTGTTACTTGTTCTGTCTCCTTTCTCCTTTGAGCTGTAGAGGCTTCTTTTGGACATCAGATTTTGGTACTTTCCACGTTGTGGTAGCAGAGCATTTGTGGTCTGATGGCCTGGAGGCAGAAATGAGGCGAGGTTTGGAAGAATGTGTAGTCATGGAGGGATGGTGACACAAAAGCAACAGCAACAACTGAAGTACTCTGACAATTCCCAGGCATCCTGGATTGCCTTGCCAGGCGCATGTTTCTGCGATACAACTTCATTAATGAAGTCATTTTCATTAGGTATCCAGAAAGTATTCTTCTCTTAGTTTTTATATTTTGTATTTATATACCAACACTGTGTTACATTCCAGCAGCTGCGGTGAATCCCATTTTCTGGGCTTCAGACCAGACTGCAGATGTTGAAATTGGACATCCAGAGAAAGGAGTAGCAGAATTGCAGCTTTCATCTCCCATTCGTACCTTTCCTGAACTGCCTGATTGTGTCCATTTGATCATGGACGTAACATTAAGCTATTTTTTCAGAATTAGGAAATCTTAATTTCTCTTTGTATTGTGCCAAATTGAGACTAAAGATATAAGTGCAAAAGGTATTTATTAGCCTTTTATAGAACCCTCATCAAAATGATGATTTTCTTCATTTGCTAGAGGTTTTCAAAATGTTATACTTCGTATACTGAAAGAAATATATATGTATGTGGAAATTAATAGCAGTAGTTTGTCAGAGGATTTAACAATTTTTTCTTGTGAAAAGAAAGGCCAAAGAAAGGCCAAAGAAATGAAAGGCCAAAACAGAGAAATTATCTGTCTGAAAACGTTGATCCAGAAGAGATTCAAGGCAAACAGACTGGGGGAAAAATGGCATCAGTAAGATCAATTGCCTTTGTCATTTAGCATCGGTTGTTCTCAACGCAACCTAAAACTGATCACCGGGAGAGAAAAGAAAATTGTTAAGAAATGATTTTAGATTGACAGTATCCCTTTACCTTCAAACAGGGCGATGGATGATCCCATCTTTTGTGAGTCAGAACAAGGCTAAAAGCAATTGAGCATCTGCACAAACTAACTTGCCTGCGTGGCTGGGTGCAGAATTGTCCTGAAAATGTCACTACTGGAGCAAATAGCGTTGGAGCAGCTGCTGAGATGGATCAGACCAAGAAAACGTAATGAAAAGCCCCAACTTAAATAATAGTGTGGGTAAGCTCTCGGTCTGCACATCAAAGTTTAGCTGCTTAGCTGCTCTTTCCATTAATTACAGGTGGGAAGCTGAATGTCAGGGTTGAAAATCCTCCCCTTGGAGTCCATCTTAAGCAAGGTTTGGTGAGGAAGCTGTCTTGAGTCTAAGGCTCAGTATGAAAGAAAGACAGAAGTGAGGGAAGAAGTAGAGCTGAAAGGAGAATAACAAATAGAAGTGAATGTCGGTTTTTCTTTTTCTGAAGTATATTCCAACAGTTATTTTGGCATATTAAGTAGATTATAATCAAGACCTACTGTTCTACTCCTTGAATCATAGTCAGATAGAAGTTAGGCAAGGTGCATCAGGTGTAATGTATAACTTGAAGCGAAGCATTGAATTTTGCCACTGCCAGCGCAGACCGCCCCCATCTCCAACCATCCCCGGGATGAAAGCTGTTGTGTGCTGCTTGAAAGGCAAGGGAGCAGAGTTAGACCTCAAGCCCTTCAGCACTGACCTATTTTTAACCCCCATCTCAGTTCATCTTTCTGAAGAAGAAAAGCTTTTAAAATATATGGTGAAAGCAGGAATGCCCATGTTTGGACAGGACTCTGGTGCTGTGTGCAGTGTGGTTTGGGGGTCATGGCACCACGAGCCACAGCCACAAGGCAGGGTGCCCCACGCTACACTTCCTGCTGGATTTTGGGTGAATCAGCCCTGGCTGATGGCTCTTGTCTGAGGGGACTGCTTAGTCCTTCTCTAGGCTGGGGAGATAGCACTGGCATAGCACCCAGCATTGCAGAAACTGTTTGTAGATTTCATTCTTGGGATCAAGCTGTTGCAGTGAAAAGATTTCCTTTTCTTGAACAAGATTATTTTCCTTCAAGTTTAAAGGAATTATTTAATTCGTCCCTTAGATAAAATAAGCCATGGGATTCCTTGGTCACGCTCCTTTCTATGTCCAATCTGTCTGCTCATCAGACATTTTCTTGCAATGTGTTTCCCAATTTTTCAACTGAACTGTGGGGAAATCTGATTTTAGGAATAGCTTTCAAAAGGATTTACTGAGAAAAACAAACTGTTCGATGTCAGCAGGGACTTTGACTGGAGTTTTTGCCCACTGGCATTAGATATGCATTTGGCCCATCACTGTTCACCGTGCGACGCAGCTACGTAAGGATAAGTGGCTGAACTCTGCAGAAATGGGTGCTGCTACCTGTTCTGGCAGAAAGGGCATAGGCAGATGTTTTGCACTTCCAGTTCCTACTCCAGTCTGAGGCCATTTCACTGCATGCTGAGAGGATAGGAGGATATATCTGCCCTGTTTTTTTAAAATGACATTGCAAGTGGAAATTAAATTGAACCAGATGGCAGCCAGGGTGAATAATCTAGTGCTCGAAGAAGAGGAAGGAGCTGCCATGGAGGTGATCAAATGGTTGCATGTTGCAGATATGGAGTCAAGAAGAAGCTTTGAAGCTGGGCAGTGTGGAAGAACGTGAGAATGGCTTTTTGAGCTGGGGCTGGTGTGCTGAGGAGTCAGCTCACCCATCACCACAGTTCAGTCCTTGGCGTCCATGTTGCTGCCTGAGCTACTCTGGGTTGCTTGAGAGCACTTCAGAGTACACTAATGCTGGCCTGCAGCAAGAAATCTTACTTAGACCATCTGCGAGCACAGCCTCTGTGCTTTCCGTCAGCTGCATGAAGGGTCCTGGAGATAAGCATTTCAAAGAGAGGGAGTGCAGCAGTGGTGGAAGAATGTCTGTCTGCTCAGGGCAAAACCGAGACAGAAGTGACGGTCTGCACAGAGAGAGCACAGGCTGCTACGGAAGAATCCAGGCTGGTTTCATGTATCAGTTTTCTTTCTTTTTCTTGCTCGTTCAGTCTCGTGGCCCAGGCTTGGGAAGAAATAGTGATGCTCCACATGAGCAAAGCATGGTATGTGGGATCAGAGTGGTCGCTCCCTGTGGCAGCCCAGCGAGGAGGCCTTGCCCCGGCTGCTCTGGGCCGGGTGCCTGCAGGCAGCAGCTCAGCAGGGCCTGCTGTCATTGCTTGTTCACGTTTCTGTGCTGCCTGTTTACCTGTAGCTTTGCCTCAGCAGTGCTCATCCAGAACAGCTTTCTATGCGTTATTCACCTGCGTTTCCAAACTCATCGGTATGTGGAAGCCATCTGCTGTGTGCTCATTCCGTGGCATTTCAGATCTGACGTGTGCCCACGCGTTGGCGTTCTCTCACAGCACTGACAGCAGCAGGACGGGCAGACAGTGCTGAGGGCGCGTTGTATTTCTAGACAGTGTCCTGTTGCATTCCCTTTTTGCTTTGCCTTGCTGCATCCATTTCTCTCCACAAAGTGTAATGTTAGAAATACGATTGTTTTTTTTAAACCAGTAAGAGCACCGTTGGAAGAATCCTCATGGATTTCTAGCTGTGGTTTGGAGCGAACTGATTTATGAAGATCTACCTGTGTGACAATATTAAAGTAACCTGGGAAAACTGACAGTGTCAAATTAACTTGGGAAAACTCCTGTATTAAAAAGAAAGTAACAGTGCCAGCTTTAGAGAAGCTCTGTGGCATTTACTTAGTGACCCCACTAGTTACAGGTGTGCCTCATGAGCAGCAGACCTGCAGCAAGTTAATCAGGAGTCTGACTCCTCTGTGGGAGGAATCACAGAATCATAGAATGGCCTGGGTTGGAAAGGGCCACAATGATCATTGAGTTTCAACCCCCTGCTATGTGCAGGGTCGCCAACCACCAGACCAGGCTGCCCAGAGCCACATCCAGCCTGGCCTTGAATGCCTCCAGGGATGGGGCATCCACAACCTCCTTGGGGAACCTGTTCCAGTGCCTCACCACCTCTGTGTGAAAAACTTCCTCCTAATATCTGACCTAAGTCTCTCTTCTCAGTTTAAAACCATTCCCCCTTGAAGGGGAGGCACCGCTCTGCAGAAGTCTAAAAACCTGTTATAAGATTCCCACCTCAAGAGGTGCATTTCCCCACAAAACCATCTTTATAATTCCCAGATAATTAATAAGTAAGTAAATAAATAAATATTGAATATATTTCATCCCAAAATTAAACATCCTCGGGGTGTTGGCCTTAATGCGGGGGGGGGGGAAGTGATTTTTGAAAAGCAGGTTTTTTCTTGTGTTATGCTTGTAAATAGTTTTGGGAGAGGATTAATGTAATCATTCTTTACTGGTGTCTTCATGCAGAAATCAACAAATCTTTCCCCACTGCGTATCAGCAAAATACATTTGTAATACAGCTGTAAAATGTAGCATCTCTTGTTGCCGTCTCGGGCTTGCGGACCTATTGGCATCTCCCACCTTTGGCTTCTGCTGCCAGCACTACCTCAGTGTGTGGCTTTGCTGAGCTGTGTTCAGGCATTGCTGCCTTTCCTCTGGGCTCCCCTAGCTTTTTCCTTCAGGCAGCAATGTCTTAACATGCACAGATGGATTTCCCTGCCTTCCTGGGCTGATGACGTTTCTTGTTTTCTAAGTTTCAAATGGAATCTTTGCTCAGTGGTAACTCTTCAGTATTCAGTAAAATATTGATTGCGTAACATAAAGAAAGAGCTCTTCAAGGACCCATCCCTTGAAAATGTGGTTGGAACTTAAGATGAACTATTTTCCTTTTAAAAAAGTAATAAAGAGAATAGACGGTAACCATATATGGGGAGATCCAACCCCAACATAATAGGTTATCTGTAGCATTCACTTTTTCTGCTCAAGGGAGTTTTTAAGGCTGCGAAGCTGTGTTAGTTTTTTGTTTTATTCACCTCCCTGGTGCTTTATTTCATCGTCCATCCCCTGTATATAATGCTAGCTGGCACGTCTGCCTCATTGACCACCGCAGCGCTGACTACCGTGCTGTGCTGAGACAGGGTGGACCAGGATCAGCTCTGCTGGAAAGCAGTAAATGAAATACCTTTCTTTGCATGTAATCATCTGTTTTCTGTAACTCCTTCTTGGTTTGGAGAAGGTCTGAGCTATTTACTTTACCGGTGTTTTAGGAAGCTACTCTATGCAAGCAACAGGGAGTACAAAGGGAACTTGTGATTCTGCACACAAAATGCTGCTGAGGTCCCTTCCCAAGGCACATGGGTGGAAACCCAGTCCCAAAACACTGCATTCGGAGATTCACGAACAAGTCAGTTGTGAATCTGGAAGCAGAACCTAAACTTTGTTGCAAATTCTGTCTTGTTTTGTTATCACATATTCCTATGTTCATCTCTCTAACGGGCGCTTCCAGCCAGAAGGTCAGTGGTCCTTCCCTTGGTGGTATTTTGTGCTTTGAACAATGAGCCATAAGGGTTTTGTTTGTTAGTTATTTAAATGCCACAACTCCAAGCACTTAAACATGCTTAGCAAGTCCCCACTCTCTCTATTTTTGTGCCAAGTGGCATCTTGGAAAGCATTAAGTTAAGGAGTCTCCCACAATAATTTTTGTTCCCTCTTTGAGTGTTCTGTAGGATACATTACTTTGGATGTATTACTGTATTGATTTTGGTGTTCTGCCGTTCTCAATGCTTTCTTCCGGATTTTTCTGGTGAAGCCATTGCTCATTCGGATGTGTGCATTCAGAGGGGAATCAGTTGCAAGATCTGCACGCTCAGAGACCACTTTCCTATTGCCCGCTCTCCCATGCCAGATGGAAATGGTTCCCAGCCATGCATGTAGAGAAAATCTGGGAGTGGATGTCCCCCGGCTGCTGAATCTTTTTGCTGGAGTCTCCCCACTCCAAGAAAATGAGAGCTCCAGAAACTTTTACTGCTGCATTAGGAAGAAACATTGCAAGTTTTATCTTCAAAGACAATTGTTCAAAGCTGATCTTAGTATATTAAATTAAAGAAGAGCTGGGAAAAATCCCAATGCAGTGATTATCATAATTAACCACCTGCGTCTGAGGATTAACGTGGCCATGGTTACTAGTCTTGCATGAACTAATATGGACAGAAGAGGAGCAAAGGGGTTGTAACGAAACCGAGCCATTTTTGACTGCCTGTTTTTGGTGCGTGGCCTTCTCGGGTCACTGAGCGCATCGGTCACAGGTTACACAGCCTTCAGCCCTGCTCGGAGGTGGGGGCAGGCGGTGGGCTCTCGCTCTGTGCTCAGGCCCCAGGCTGAGCTCCTGCAGCGGCTCTCACCTCTGTGACTCACTCACTGCCTGCCCGACCAAAACCATTCTCTGGTTGCAGGCGTTTGATTTGAGCTATCTTGGCCTGCTTTTTGAGGAACTTGGAGTTCCCGTAGCTTATGTCAGAGCCAAGGGGGAACTCCTGACCTGCACTGTGAGACCCAGTGTGCACAGCTGTGGAAGCGAAAGGTAGCACTGCTGGCCAGCCATGCTGCAGGCGTGATCTCCCTTCGGCTCAGCATCTAAACAGAGACGTAGCCTGCTAAGCACAAATAGAAATACTTCTTTTTGCTTCATCTGCTTTCTGCATTGTGGCATCTACTGTTACCTGCAGTTTGATGTGGCGTGATGTGCCAAATATTTCCATAGAGTTATTTACTAAAATATGTGAGGATGCGCTCTTCACCTGCTTGATATCTGCTGGGGAACTCAGATAGGCGAATTTGTTTTCACAGGTTGCAGGCTGCAGCTAAATGTGGGAGCTTCCAGACACTGCTGAATGTTTCGCATAGGCTTTGAATTTGCAATTTAGAGCCAGTGCAGCATCTGACTGGGACTGCTGCAGAGCTGAGAACGCAGCTTATAGAAAGCCCCGTGCTGGTTTTATTTCTCGTGCAAGCATCCCATTTATCAGATACACCTTGTTGAGCTAATTCAGTCTTGCGTTTTTCACTTCTGTCTCCACACCAACGTAACAGGAGAAGAAACGGGAGGAAGAAGCTGTGGGTGCCCCCGAGGGCTGGGATCGCTGTGCTCGTGGGGTGGTTCTGAGCAGTTGGACTACTGATGCACGCCCAGTGCCTGCAGGGTGCTTGAGCAGCCCTGCTCCTGCCGTGTCCCCTCTGTATGTGGGAAGAGGCCCACTTCTGAGCAGATCCCGTGCTTTGAACGAGAAGAAAGGAAAAGAAGATGCTATTGTATAGAATGCAATGTGACAGTTATTTTTAGCCAAGTCATCCACAGCTCCTTGCTGGAATTAAAACCATCAGATATTCAGTAAGAAAAACTGTGGGTGTATTGAGCTGCCTTTACTCCTGGGATTTCATCAAAGCCTAAATCAAGTCACATCTTTATTGTTCATGCTAATGACATAGTCTAAGCACTGTTTTGTTTGCCTCTCGGAAAATGAAGCAAGCTTTAAAACCATGGCCAAACCAGTTCTGACTGGTGTCCCTGACCTCTGGAGGAAGCAGCATTTGAGAAAGACTTGCTGTCTGCAGGGACAGAGGATCTCCTGGCCGCCAGCTGATAACGTTTCAAAGGTCTAACTTAGCACCCTGCCTCCCTGCGGCCCATGTGAGCCCTCACCATCCATTTCCTGTGGTTTTGGCTGGAAGTTGCTTCTCTGGAGCTCATTCTGTCGAAAATCTTTATTACGTAAAATTCACCACGAAAGTTGGTCTCTGCATCAGCTGGGACCTGAATGCAGATTTCAGTTTTATCTGCAGAGTTGCCGTAGAGCCTTTTACATTTTAACACGTTTTGGGTGTCCCGAGAGACTGTCAGACAATGGAAGTGGTACTGCTCTTGTCAAACTTGGTGCTGTGCTTTTTGTCAAAATCCCCACAAGTGAGGCAGAGAGCTCCAAATTGTCTACTTGTCTTCTCTTCCATTTGGTACAAGTATTGTGTGAGTCACTCAGCTTGAAGAGTGCTGTGAAAGGGAAAATTGATTATTAGATACATAAGCATAATGAATCACACTTGCTAGAAAATTCATTTTTCCCTTCTTTTTGTGCTACATTACCCATACCATCAATTATTGGAAACAAATCCCTGCTGCATGTGGAAATTTAAAATAGGTAGGTTAGAGACAAATGGCGTGAACGCCCTATTGATTTTGTAAGTAGGAAGCAAAGATGAGTTTTCAATGACAAGATAATGACATTCACTGTTGTGGATCTCTGGGGAATTTCAATGAGATTGCCTCTAATTACAAAACTGTTTTCCAGTTACCTCTGTTCCAAGTAGCACCTTGCTACTTCTTGTATGCAAAGAGATCGGCATCTTAGAGACTCTTAAAATAGATGTGCTATATACGGAAGCTGTCAAGGTTAGGATAGAAATGTCAGGAACGGAACATTTCTCCAGCATTTAAAACAAACAAACAGTGAAAGAAAGTGTCTGAAAGATAGTCAGAATTTCAGTCAAGATGCACATTTCAGCCATACTTTCTGATTTTTTTTCCTTTCTGAGATAATGTTTTAATGCACCAAAGGTGATGATTCTCATCTTTGTGTGCTTATGAATGCAATGCAGAAGTCAGGACAAGGGGGAATGGTTTTAAACTGGGACAGAGGAGGTTTAGGTTGGATATTAGGAAGAAGTTTTTCACACAGAGGGTGGTGATGCACTGGAACAGATTGCCCAAGGAGGTTGTGGATGCCCCATCCCTGGAGGCATCCAAGGCCAGGCTGGATGTGGCTCTGGGCAGCCTGGTCTGGTGGTTGGTGACCCTGCACATAGCAGGGGGTTGAAACTACATGATCATTGTGGTCCTTTCCAACCCAGGCCATTCTATGATTCTTTGATTCAGTGATTCTATGTACACTGCCATATCTGTAGGGTTAGTGCTCATATAAAATCCTTCCTCGCACAGAAGGAGGCTGCAGGGCGGCAGAGGGTGTTCTGTTCACGTGCCTCTTCTTCTTTTAGCATGGGAACACCTACTCATAGAGTCCCTGGATAATAGGAAGCCAGGGGTTATTTTGGCTTTTGTGGAAGGCCAGTAGCTGGTTGTGAAAACTCTTGGCATGGTTTGTCTCTCTAGAGTGGATTAGCCTTTGTTATCTACAGCATTTAAATTAATCAGTGTGGCAAACTTTTAGTTAAGGGTGTTGTTAGGCAGCTAATTAACCAAAAGCAAAGAGCCAATGCAGCTGGTTCTTCGGTGGGCTTTGCTACAGGAGAGGACAAAACTTAGGCTGTGAGAGTACTCTGCTAATCCATTAATTGTCTTAAATGACTCCAGTTAATGAGGTTTAGTAATTGGCTTTTGTTTTAATACAGCTTTGAAAGGCTAAAGCACATAGATCTGTGTAATGCCTCAGAAGAAGCGACAGTTAAGGTTAACAGATAGGTCTGACTTCACGAACAAAAACTGAATACAGCCGTATCAGTTCTGCTATACCAGTGGTAGTTCATATCTAGAGAAGTTTTCAAGTACAGTGTGAATTTGTTTGAATTCTTTGTGGTTGGGGTGAAGCACCACGAGCTGCCCGTGGAGGTGTGCAGTGCCGGCGAAGGCACCGCGTAGCGTCGCGTGGTGAAGGAGATACCCCTTCACAAATCTGAGAGCACGCGCAGTACGTCACTTACATAGCAATTAGGACCAGGACTCTTGTGCTCCTTGAAATGTTAAAATCTGCAGGAGAGATGTTGGCGGTGTTTCAGGTCAGCTGACGAGCAAACTAATTTTAGAAGAATTAAGGTTGAAAATGTTGCAAGAGAACTGAGGTAAGAACCAAGGAACAGCCAGATGCTACACATACACATCTCTAAAAATCCAAATATCACATCTTACACAATATGCACAGTATCACTTTTACACAATATATCCTTCGTGTTTCATTTTTAATTGGCCCAGTTCTTCCCTCTCATTCCTGCATTATTAGTAGCAGGAGCCTGCTTTTAGCAGCAGGGCACTGTGCTGGCCATAAAGAAATGCACGGCACAGTTTAATCCCTGGCAGATGAGGGCTGTAAGGTCCCAGGAAGTGTTTTCTCCCTCATTTTTCTTTTATTTAAATGTAAATGCTGGGGTTTATTGGTAGTGGCAGTTTTTTTAAACAGAGTTCTTTGCTGCCAATAATTAGCAGATCTTGGTATTCAGTCACCCTGCTCTACAATTAACAGGAGCTGTGTAATTACCTCATGTCACCACTGCACTGTGAATGCAGGAGGAAATGTCCCCCATCCTTTGGCAGGGAAGGCAAATGTAGCAGCTACTTTGCATGATAGTGGCTGCTTATGGGGAGGAAAGTTGATCTTTTTTTCTCTGTAATTTATTCTTCCCAAAAGTAGGAAGGTCGTGGTCTTAGACAAATGGAATAGCAAAATACTGTGATGGAGTCTACCTACCCTACGTTGATTGTAGTATTTAAATTCATACCAGATAATGGTTTTTTGGGAGTTGGTATATTGGGTCCCGTATATGTGCATAGCGTGGGGGAAAGCACAACAGCTGTTATTAGCAGCTGGTGAAACAGCGATGCACCCTGTTGCACTGCTGTGCTGTGATGTGCTGGGGTCTGGGCTGTGGCCGCTCAGCAATTGCTGCCGCTCCTCCATGGAGTAGGAGATTCTGGGAAGAATTGCTGTCACGTGAATGGTGACAGCAAGCTTGTGACAAGGCTCTGGGTGTATTTAATACTGTGGAACAACTTGTTGACAGTATTGCTTCCCAAAATGACCGAAGCTGTTAGCGTTGACAGTATTGTTTCTCTCCAATGAAAGATACTTCTGATCACAAACCATCTTTGCTAAAGCAGAAATAGCTTTTGTTTACACTCGTGTTACATCTGTAATTTCTCATGTGCATTTTTGGCTTTTGCTATTCTTGTCTCTTTTATCCTTCATTCTACACGCTAGTCAGAGTCCATTAGTTATCTGAAGTAATGGGTACCTTTTGGCACCGCACCATTTATTCTCACCTGGGCTGTGATCCAGCATTCCCAGAGCAATAGATCACTGGCCGTGAGATGAGGCTCCAGATGTCTGAATGTGACTCCTGTGCAGCCTCATGTCTGTAGGGCAAGGGTAGGTGGTTGGACAAAGTGAGTGGGCATCTGGATTTCCTCGTGCACAGCACAGAGGCACAGATTGTTCCTGCCTGGAATGGCCGCGTGTCTATTTGTGAGTGTCAAAAGTTGTCAAGGTTTGAAAACAGAGAGCCACAAAAGGCCTTAGAGAAGGAAGCTACATGGAAGTTATGACAGCTCAGGTGAAAATGGCACTCAGTTCACCAGATTGTTAAACTTCTGAGTGTTCGTTTTCTTCAGGAAGTCTGAAGAAGTGAAAAAAAAAATACAATCTTGGTAGCTTCCCAGGGAAAACCCTCGTAAATGGTAAAGGTTTTGTTTTGGTTTTCTTGTCTGTGGTTTTGGGTTTGGGGTTGTGTTTGTAATTCTGTTCCTAAGGCAGTATCCCATGCTAACTTTAAATCTGATGCGGTTTGGAGCTGTGTTGAGCTGGAGGCCATCACAGTATGGAATGCATAATTCAGTGTGACCTTAGCATGGTTTCCCATATTGCTGAAATTCTTCTGAGATTCAACTTGAGCCTTCAAAAAGGTTATGTATAAATAGTTGGGTTAGAGTCGGGAGCATGCAGTGTTTCCTACTCAGAGAGGGGGATTTTATACATGCATTAAAATAAGTTTGTTGAACTGTATGTCACCGTCTTTACTAACAGTTGGGTAGATCAGTTCTGCTCTGCCGTGACAACTCTGGACTGGGGACTCCATTAATCCACGCGAGGCCACTGTGCAATAAGTTGGCCATTGGGAATGGCAGCTGGAAGGGATTGTTGTAGTGAAAAGAGGCTGGGCTGAGGTGCCCCACGCCCTCAACAACA
Source organism: Gallus gallus (assembly GCF_016699485.2). Taxonomy (NCBI): domain Eukaryota; kingdom Metazoa; phylum Chordata; class Aves; order Galliformes; family Phasianidae; genus Gallus; species Gallus gallus. The sequence continues at coordinate 24,940,907 of NC_052532.1, read as the reverse complement.
GGATCTTCTTAGCTTGTCATCCTTCTGCAGGGGTTGGGCTCCTGGCACCGGTGTGAGCAATTCTCATTGCTTTGCATACTAAGCAAATTCTGTGGAGGATGGAGACAGTGAAATTTCTCAGTGGCATGGAAATTGTGGCCATGATGACGTAAGGACCAGCAGTGCACAAGAAGGGCTCTGTGACTGTAAGCTTCTCTGTTTTTCCCGACTATTCATGCTCATAAAAGTTGCTACTGTACTGAGAAACTGTGTCTCACCAGAGCATGGAGATACCGGCACAAAAAGAGCTGTGATTTCATGCATATTTCAGTATGTTTGGATTTTCTTTCTGCTTGATCTTTAATTCTGAGTCTACAGTGCATCTTCTTATTTCTTCTAAGTTACTGGTGGCTATTAAACCCTTTTAGAAGATAACATTCTGGCTAGGGGATGATTTTTCCTCTTAGAAGTGCAATAAATGATGCAGTCCTTTCTTTGCTTCGGCTGTTTGTGTGTATGATTAGTTGTAACACTGCTATTAATTGCTTATTAGCACCCTTCAGGGCAAACGAGCTGCTCTCACATGCAGAAGTAGGTAACAGCACTGCCATTTCTTATCCTCATGGGAGTAGCCGGTAGTTTGCAGTGCTCCCACCCCTGAAGCTCTTTAAATGTAATGAGCTGATACAGTACCACGATGATAATTCAGCTCGTTTAAACCGGGTATTTCCCTCCTGCAGTGGCTCCTCAAATGCTTGAAATCTGAAACCCTGAAGTCCTTGAAGAACTCTGTAAAGCAGCGTAGTGCTTCATCACCTGGAGCGGTACATTTTACGTCGTTTGAGGATTTTGTTGCTTGAAAGATACTTGGATCTTCCTTTCCTATTTATCCCCGTGTTCAGCAAGAATCACGAGAACAGGCAACGAATGAATACCAAATATAACAGGAATGAGATGGCATCAGCTTTAAGAACATTTCAGTCTCCTCTTTTATCAGCCTCAACAGCCTGCGGCTTGAGTGCTTTATTAGCCTGCCTGCCAGCAATTGAGTCGGGTCTGAATTCATCTGCGTGAGCGTGCATGGCTAAAGATCACATAATCATCCTTCCCGAGATGTTATACAGTAGGATGCAATGATTTGTCAGCGTCATGCAGGCAACTCTGCAAATGTAAACAATGCCTTATTCTGAATGAGTCAAGCATGATTAAAATGAAAGCAATAAAGAGATGGGAAGAAAGGCAGGGGGCTTATTTTTAGGGCCAGGAGCCTCTCATGAGCAGACATGCTTGGTTTGTTTAGACAGCGTTTATAGGTCATGCTGGTTTACTTTACAGAAACACAGGCTCTACTGTATTCCATCAACTCCACTAACACACCTAAAATAAATCAGTCGTCATCAAAAGCCCATGGAAATAATTGGGATTTAACCATAGTTTCAAATGAGTTGGCGGTGAAGGCACATCAGGTGTTTGTTAAATAGAGGCAAGTTTTTCTTTCTAGATATTAATTAGACGCGTTTTTAAGTGCTACCAAGTTGCAGATGAGAGCTCATAATCCAAGCTGAGTAAGTGTGCCATCTTCCCTTTGTGGACACAAATAATAGGGCATAGGCTGGCGTGTTACCAATTCCAAAGGAAAGACAATCAATGCCACCTCTCAGTGGTGCTCTCCTTGGCTCCGTTGTTCTGCACTCATCCTTTCAGCTCTCCTTTCTCAGAAAATTCTCAGGCTCTCCATCCCTGCTATTACATTACGGGGAAATAGAGAGAAAAAAAACCTGCTATGCACATGTAGATAGGTGGACATTTAGCATTATCTGATGGTGTCTTTAGTTTACGGCAACACACTGAAGGAAGTCTGGGTCCAATGTAAGTGCCCGAAGGGATGTAGAAATTAGGTAGCTAACACAGATAGTGACTTTTTCTTCAGTGTCAGAATACTGTATATGAAAAAGTACTCTTTTTTTTTTTTTTAATAAAGATGCAAATAAGATAACCTCAGGAATGAATTGGTTTTTGCTTTGGGGATTAACGTTACAATAACTGGAACTTGATGTATTTCCACTGAAATGATGACTGGATTCTCACTGACTTCAGCATAAAAAAAGTCTGACCACAAATCCTCCAGTGCTTAGTTTTACTGTTTTGGAAATGTGTTTCATATTAGAAAGTGTTTGCTTTGGTTAATAATATTTACAGAGACAGAGGAATGGGGAAGGTGGTTAATAATTGGCAGAAGTTGATAGTTTCCGTAACGGAACAGAGGATTCTTTTATTAATCAGTGGGAAGAAGAACAGCAAAAGGATTAGAGATACAGGGAGGATAGGAAGCTCTTGCAATTGCATGTAACTGTAGTAAATCAACAGAGCTGGTCTGGTGAGCAGGGAGTCTGGTGTGTGCGGTCTGAGAGCATCCAGTTTGCAGCTGCTCACCTTGCCGGCTCCCAGAATTAAGCTCTAAAAGGGAGCAACTGCAGCAGTGTGAACGGCTGTCCCTGTGCAGTAAGCAAAGTAAAGCAGCAGTACCAGTGCAAGCAAAAGATAAATAAAATCCTATCTCCATTCAGGTCTGATTGTTTGTCTTTAAATCAGTATAAATTGCTTGCAGCAGATGCGGTGACAGACAGAAGCTAACAGCATTCTACTCACTTCGCTCTACTGATGGGCAGCTTGGAGTTTGATTTGTGGGGAAGGCTTTTCCAAATGTGGATGCATTTCCCAAAGTGATGTTTATTGATGGCAGTTGGTAATGACGAGTGAGTATGTTGGCACTGCTTAAGCTATTTTGTTCTCTTTGCAATATTTCTTAGTGAAACTGGAGATAGAAACTTAAAGGAAATACCCTACCATCCGTATTCAGTGTTACCCTTGTGGAATCTCCTGTAATGTAGCAGGCTTAGGTGGATTCACAGCTTTGGTATATTTTTTAGGTTTTTGTATTTAATATACTTGGAAATCAGATTTCTTCCAGGCTGTTCTTTCCAGTTTAATTGGAAAAATTCCAGCATTCCGTGAGCCTATGGCATAGGAACAGAAGTGAAAGCCCCTCTGTAAGGACTCCTGCTGCTCGGCTCTCTGCCTTACTGCAGGCACTGCAGGGTATGCACAGCCGTACTGCTCACGGGGCACTGTCTCCTGGGAATAGCCTGACTTAAGCAGAGGAAACAATTTCACTGGCAGTCTGAAATATCCCCGGGGACTCTGTTTGGCTATGTCTCCGCTTTACATTTGCATTCCAGAATGAGGAATGTTTCTTCTAAAGGACTCGTGGGTCATTTGTAGAAGCTGAAGCTATTTTGGTGTTTCTCTTCCTCCTCTTTCTTTATGGATGCTGGGACTGGGATAAGCAGGGACTGCTATTTCAAAGCCAATTTGTATTAGACCTTAAAAAAAAATAATAATAAGTGGGAACAGGAAAAAAAGAAATGAGATGTGGGAAAATCCCAGCTGTTGAGCCAGAGCTGCTATAAATTGGTGTAGCTCCACAGCGCGTGTTGAGATTGGGAATGTTGTGCAGATTTACTCCAGCCAACGATGTAGCGCCCTTCTCATCTGTGAAAGAAAATGTTAGGTGGAATTAAAACCCACAGAGCAGACCTTTGCTGTGTGCTTAGTGCTATTCCACTGAAGCACAAAATGATACGTTTTAATAATTCATGGCATCTTCAAGGAAGAAGAAAAAAAACCCCACAACAGTAACTAGCTGAAATCAGGCAACGCAGCTGATTCGCAGGGTTTCAATCACTTCTAGTGGCGCATTTCTAGAAAACAATTTTCTGTTTTACTGGCCATGGAAAACTAATTGCACGTTTGATGATTGGTATCATGCTGTTGCTGTCTTCTCTTTGTTTTTTGGCTCCGTATTCAGTAATTTCAGCAAGTGTCGTTTCTGAAGGGAACAGAGTGAGCTGGGGGCCTCCCGCCTACGTATCCACCTCTGTCATCGGCTTTCTTAAATGCCTGCTCAATAATCTGCTCCAGGCCTTTAAATTTACCTGCTTACTGTTGTTGGTTCTCTCCTTGGTCACAGACGCAGATTGCGAGGGTATTTTGCCTGCACACACATGCATGTATGTACAAATACGTGTATATGAATGTACACGGATGAATGTATGAGAAGTACTTCAGGATTGGTTAAGGGTGAGACTCAGTGAGGTTTTTCACAGATGATGCTCTAACCTCCTGTGTAGTGTAATGGACAGCACTTCCATTCATAGAAGATGGAAGTGATGAAGTAATGGGTAGTTGAAAGGTTTCCTTAATACATGTGGGATTTAGCAAAAGAACTCTAATGCTCTCTAGCAGCTTCCGCGAGAGTATCCTAAAACTAATAAAAGATTATGTTATTCTCTTAAACCCACCGGGATTTTCCACGAGGGGCTGAGCAAGACTACCTGATGATGCTCTCAGCAGCTTCCAAAATGACTAAAAAGACTAAAATGAATTTCCAGAAATGCATACAAATGCAGCTCGTTGGGCTTTGCTTCTGCCCTGGAGTTCATATAATCTGTATAGTTATCCTGGGTTGGTTGGTTGGTTTGTTGGTTGTTTTTGTTTGTTAGTTGTGGTGGTGCTGCTGGTGGTCTTTTTCATAATCATATGGGAAGATCTGTTAGGTCTTTTCCTAACCTGTTTTATGCATTTATTCGCTACTGCTGTACTATCTGAGCGGTTCACAAACATTAATACAGAGGAATGAGTTAGGGAGATGCTGTTCTCTCTTATTTTATAAGCATGATAATGAAAGCAAATGGAGGCAATGAAAAGTAAGAGGTTTTAAAAAATCTGTGTCGGTGGTTTCAGCAGGATCATGCAGGGCATTGAAATAAGGTTGAATGCGGCGCATTGACACCAACCCTGGCATGGATCTCTTCCATGTACTGTGGGGAATCCTGCAGTCAGTGGCAATGGAATGCTGACTGGGATGGCAAAGACCCATCTGTGCGTGCAACTGTTTCACACTGCCTTCTGATTGACTCTGCTGTGAAAACAAAAGTCGGCATGTGGCATTCTAATGTTCAGCTTTGCCATGTTGGGCAGATGAAACACAATGTCCTTTCACCTTTTTGTCAGAAGTAAACTCGTTACTTACTTGAAGCTGGAAAATGGCTGGGAGGAGGAGGGGACACAAAAGGAGAGCACGTCCCGCTCTTGTACTCATGCTTTCCTCTCTTTTTCTTTTTCAGTGAGTATGTTTTTGAACACGTTAACCCCCAAGTTCTATGTTGCCTTGACAGGCACTTCCTCATTAATCTCGGGACTCATTTTGGTAAGTACTGGATATATTTATACTACTTTATCAATTTATGTTGTTAGCCAGAATGGGATTTTAGACTTTGTGAGTGCCATTTTTTTTTCTAATCTAACATTTCTGTAGTGCATAAATTTTGTACTAATGTTTCTGTGGGGAAAAAAAAAAGGGGGAGAGAAAATGCTTCATCACAGTATGCCTTAGAAGAAAAAAAAAAAGCTTGAAGGACACTGTGTCCCACTAACAAACAACCCTCTAATAAATCAGAACAAGTGCTTACACATCGAGTCTTTCCATTGACAGGTACTACAAAAATAAGAAGAGTGGTGATAATGAGAAGAATGGGAGAGGCATCAACTCTCTCAGTTCAGCCTGCTCCTTTTAGAAGGCTAACAGAATGGTAGCAATGAAGCTACTTTTAGGGCCAAAATTCAAAGGGATGGTTATTTCAGATCTTCACTATTAGAATCTTTCTCAATGTATGTCTGCTGATTTGTTTAAAGATCAAATGAGTATTTTCAAACCCCTTAAAAAAACTCCAGAATATACTACCTGAGGACTTCAGCATGCAATTGATGTAATGGAGCAAATCATTATGCCATCATGGCACGGGAGTACAAAACAAAGCATTTGCTCTGGATTTTGCTCAATATTTTCACAGAAACAAACAGATTAAAAGTAATTTTAACAATCCCTGAGGTGTACTTGGGGTATTACGCTTCTATAGGGCTTTGATATTGAGTGCTGCCTTTTAACTGACAGAAGTGAGTGTCATCTTTGCTTTATTTTACTTTGTTCAATCAACCTTAGCAGGTCCCGTATCTAAAACCAAATGCGTGCTTTTAAAAACTGCTGGATGAAAGCTGTAGACCTTCACTCCCCATACCAAAGTAGGCACTTAATTGTAAGACCAGAAGGCTGGTTTTAGGTGTGTCGTTACCTTGATGGTATATGGAAAAAGAGAAACATCACCAGGGGCTGGTTAACATCACTGTATATCTGCTGACCTCAAAGGAATTCTCACTTACTTCCACCTTACTCACTGTAGATGTAGACAGAGAAATGCCATCCTTGACTCCTAAATGCCAGCGAGACTCATCACTTAGGTGATCTCAGGTATAAAGCCTCAGGTGCACTGCTGCTCTGCCTTGCTCTGGGGCTTACTCACAGCAGAAGGCAATTACTTAATGTTCGTACCTTGGGCATTCATCATGATTGTATGGACTGAGCCCCAAAGCACAGGACAGAGCTCTGGAGACATCAGTTCTTTCAGAATATGAACACTGAGGCTCAGGAGCCAGACCTGTAAGACTTGGATTCTGTTCAGTGCAATTCACTTACTCGAATGCGCAGCAAGAGGATACTGAATGTAAAATTCAGTAATCTCAGTAATCTCACCCAGAAAGAAGAAGGATTCAAAAGGCCAGGTGCCACCAACAAGATGCTGAGGAATGAGGGAAATACATGGGTTCCACAGGCACAATTCCGTACTTATTGTTGGATAGTGAAGACAGCTGGAGAAGTCAGCAAGAAGAAAAGTCTGTGTCTCTGGAGATAAAGAATCAAACAGGAGTAAGACCCTACAGAGAGATTAAATTCTCTGTAACTAAATTTCCTGTGTATAGCGTGATTACAGATGTAGTTACACTTTGTGCTGTAGTCGTGAAGACAACTTCTGAAGCATGAACTCAGTAAGAGACTTGTGAGCAAGAAATTTCTAAGTGCAATACTTTGATGGAAAGCACAAGAAGCAGGTGGGATGGAGTGATGATATGATGAAGGGGGAAAAGGGCATCTGTAGAAGCCTTCCAAGAAAAGATGAAACTGAGTGAGTCTTAGCCAGAAAAATTCAGTAAGTGGTGCATGACAAAGTTCTTTATGAGTAAGTTAAAGGAGCAGTGAAGTGATGGACGTGTAGACAAAGACTTAAAGAAAACTGAAAGCCCGTTCTGTGTTGAAAGCCTTTTTCGTGGAGCTTCACTGCTACTGTCAGTTTTTGTCTGCTGCTTATATGCCACCATCCTGTATGTAAATAGGCCAGGTGGGTGACAGCCAGTAACCAGACTGTAGGGACCAGTGTCTGTGCTGAGGGGAGTGTGTGGTCTGTAAATTCAGTGCTGGAAACAGAACTCAGCTGAGGTGATCATGGAAAGAAGAAACGGCAACTTGAATAGCCCAGGCATCAGGAAGGACAGCTGGGTAGATGCTAGAGAGGTAGTGCTAGCTAGTTACTAGCCCAGTTATGCTTCTTTATTACTTCTTCACAGTCTCGGCCCTGTAATACACTGAATTGCCCACAGTACCACCACCCACTTATCTGTCACACAGCACAGCATCTGTAGTTCTAAAGATTCTTAGTCCTGCTGATAGTATAAAATGAAACCCTTTTGTAAAATAAACATTCTCTTCACAAATCTACATTGCTAGGGTATCTGTCAGACGAGATGTTCTAATATTCCTTGGAATTTTCCACCATATGGTCTGGCTGATTTCTTTCCATTATTGGTTGGCTGCAATTCCTAATCAGAAGGAGAAATCACAGCTCTGCAGGTTATGAAATGATGGAAAATTCCATCATTTCAGAAGTCTGGTAACTGATGGGAAAGTGAATGCTTTTCCTATTCCATGTTTGGATCATGAAACAATGACTCTACAGAGTTCAGTTTGGGGAATTGCCTGCTACGTGACTCCTTTGCAAAACACTCCTCTCCTGTCTTATTTTTGTCTCTTACTTTGTTTTCATTGTTTAGGTAAAAATCTGGCCTAACTGTAGGCAGAGTGATATGATGCAAGAATTTCAGACCTCTTGTCTTTTCTGGATAGCACGGAACAATATGGAAGTCTTTTCTATTTCGGCTGTCTTCCTTAATGATGCCTTTAGAGCATATAGCTTAAAATGAACAACTTAGCATATATTTAATTCATCCCTGCGCTATTTTAGACGTTAAAAATAGAAATCAAATTAAGTCCCAAGCTGCGGTTAAAATATTGTATTAGAAACTTGATTCCACCACAGTTACTTTCGATTCAGTACAAACATGGTTCTGACTCACAGAATACAATGTAGCTGTGTTATCCCTGGTGTCTTAAGAAGGGCTGAGGTTTTCCACAGGTAGGGTAACATGAAACACAACTGGTTTCCAGCAAATGCTGCAAGCTGGAACTGTGTTTCTGCATGTCACTGAGGTTTCCCAAGAAAGCTGCAAATGTAATGTGTTAGCACCAGTGTGGAAGTTGTGTAGCAAAATAGTGGTGGCACTCGCATTGCACACTGATAGTCTCAGTTGTAACAAATTACAGGCAACAATGAATCTCAGTCTTGAATGTCCACCAAGAATGTTTTGTTTTTCTACTTCAGGGATAAATAATAACTGTTTTCTGCTCCACGGTGAGAAACATTCTGCAATAAACTAAACAAATACCAGGCAGATAAGAATTAGCAAGGCAGTCGACACAGTGGTAGAGCATGAGTGCTGAGGCTATACTGGCAAGTCTTGAGCAGCTGGGCTGTCTGCTGCAGCCCAAGTGGAGGCACAGTCTGCATGAGTCCCTGTTGCAGTGGTGCTAGTAGAAGATGTCTCAAATTGGACCTAAATAACATAGAAAGAACCTTTTTTTTTATTTTTAAGATATTAAACGTTCTTCTGCTTGTTTTATTACCCTTATATAGTCTGCTGCAGAGAGGCAGAGAGGTGACTGAGTTCTGGGAGTTCCCACCAATTCCTGAAAGTCTGACAGTTGTACAAGGACAGTCTTTGGCAGTTGCAAACTGGCACGTGGTAGTTGTTCTAAGATTCTGCCTTGCTCAGTGGATGCTGATAGGTCAGGGAGGGCAAACTCATCTGTAGGAGAGAGTTCCTAAGAAACTGGAAGTGTTTACCAGGTGGCAGATGAGACAGGAAAAGTATGTAGGAAGGCAGTCTGTACCTACGTCTGCAGACAAGTAAATGGGGCCTACCCAGTGCTGAGAGAAATATTACACATAGGCCATATATTTCCAGAGGTAGGTAAAATATAAGTAAATAGGGATTTTGAAAAAGCTGGTTGTTGGCAATGTATGTATCTACTCCTTGATTTAAGGAGTCCCAGAACCAGCAGCAGAGGCTAAGAAGATGCTCAACTGATGAATTTCTTCCAGAAGGAATGGGGCTACATTGCCTTCAAAACTGTCATTGAGGACACTAAGGGCATGGTCACAGGCAAACTTTTTCTTAGAATCGGGCTGGGTAGGACTGTAGGATCTGTGTGTTTGTCAACTGGCTATCGCTAGCAGCTACATAAACAGATTTTAAATAAACAGCCAAGGGGCTTTCTTTGTTCAAGAGCATTGTATAGTCACATCCATATGGATGAACACTCTTGCCTCCCAAAACAGAGATCTTCTCTGTACTGTCTAATGGAAACAGCCCCTGGGCTGTGATATCCCTAAAACATGCCCAGTCATTGTCTGGGAGAGTTGGCACAGGCCGGGCAGTGCGCTAAAAAGCGGCGTGGATGACTGAGCCAGTCAAGCATGTGCTGCTCTCCCATCTTATTTATCTGAGAGGCTTAACCATTGAATCTTCTGCTATCATTATCCTGTTCCTCGAGGGAGTAAGCCTCAGTTAGATCCATTAGATTGGTTGTTACCGCCCCTCAGATTACGAGAGTATTCCAGCCCTTACTCCTCAGAGACCCAGATGCCTAATTAGAAGTCTGAATGAGAACTCTGAGCTGTGGAAGTTGCCTGCAAGGAAATTTCCTACTGTTTTGGTTGAAGACTCAATACACACAGTGGGTGAGGACTACAGAGAGTATTTGCTGTGTAAGAGAGGACTTCTGTCTTGGATATGATAAACAGGAAAGCATAATTCATATCACTGATAGGCATCGCTATTTAGTCCAGTGAGAACAGCCATCGAAACCATCCCTTGTGAATTGATGCATTTCTGGTGGAGTATCTGGCCTGAAAAATGAGGCAGGAAGATCAGATAAGCCAAGTGATGCAGAATATGTTTGTTGTTACACAGGGAGATAAAACAATCTTGGATTGCCTGCATGTGAGAGCAGAGATATGAAAGAGAATGTTTTTTTCGTAGCATGGGGGAAAAGAAATACTTGCATAGAGAAGCAAAGGCAAAAAAAAAAAAAGTCTATAATAAGTATCTGAAATGCATTAAGAGGACTTGTGAGTGATCAGCCAATTCTTATTTTACTCAAATATCTCTGTTAACTGCCAGCTGTTTTTCCATAGCCATGCACTTCTAGAAATGATTACAGGTTTCCAAGATCAAACACTCTTACATTAGGTATGATCTTTACAAGAATAAAAAATAAGAACTCTAGGTTTGTATTTCTAAGCACACAAACCTGGAAATGTTCAGAACCGGGTTCTAACTTGGCCTTTGTGAAGGCTTCAAAGACCCTTTGAGGGTCCAGAGATATCTGACCCTGTTCTGATTTGAAAGTATATGTAATGTATGCATATGAGAGAAATGTATCATGGAATCACAGAAGAGTTTGGGTTGAAAGGGACTTTGACGGTCATCTAAGTCCACCACCAGTACCTTTTGCTAAATGGGGTCACCTTTGCTTTTAGAGGCAATGCAGTAACAGTTTTTCTCCCCAGTTTCCTCTCTGATCCAGATCTCTTTCCGTGGATAATTAATCCTTGTAGTTAGCTATTATTATGCCAGATGATCTCTCATCTGCTGATCTGTCAAAAGCTTGTTGGATTCACATGGCTTTCAAACTGGATGGGATAGCTAGAAATCAAATTTGATTTGTAGAAGTCAGGTTTCAAAACAGCTGACACTAAGAAAGGTGCAAAGATTCTGTGCAATTTATTGTTTTGACTTCAATGCCAAATCGCAGATTATCCTCTCATATACCCTGAACAAAGTACTCCAAGCAAAGATTTATTGTGATGATGATTTATGGCTTCATTTTCTGAGAGACAGTGTGCACTGAGATCTAGTTGACATTCCCAAGCTCTGGATTCACTCAACAATGCAAATATTTTTCAAAGGTGTTTGAAAAGATTTACTTTAATTCCCTTTTTTAAGCATAATTAATATATTTTTAAGTCTAGAGAGAAACTTGCAACTACATCAGATACATGGACAAGTTTCTGTCACTCAGCTGCACCATAGCAGTGACCTTCACATATTCATTCTTTCTGCTTTTATCCTAGTTTCATTGAAATTCAGTGTGACGGTTTCCCAACGTGTATACATTTTTGCAGGGCAAATGGAGTCAAAAGCACTCTCTCCAGGTTTTGCTGACTTTTTCTGTAAAAGCTGATTAGGATTGAAATAATAATAATAATACTAATAATGTAAAGGAATTTAGTACATTATGGTTATTATTTTTTTAAAAGGCAGGTCTTTAAGGATGAAGCTATGCTGATACAGTCTATAACTGAATAGTTGAGAATAGCTGCTTGGGCAGCTGTACTTCGGCCCCTGACTTTGTTACAGTGATACTCTCTTACTTGGTGTTCTGTGTCTCTGTACTGAACTATAATCTTTGATTTCTGCCCTTGGACAGGCACAAGGGTGGCTTGACTTGTGTTCAAGCTTCAAAGTTTCCAAAGACAAAACAAAAACATGTATTGGCAGCTGAGCTGTTACTGTATCTTATGGCACAGTCTTTCTTTGATGCTTCGCTGCATCTGAATTCTAAACCCTTTAGGCAGTGTTAGTAAGGGCACAAGAGCAGCTAGAACCAAAGATTCACCTTTACCACCTCCCCAGCTGCCACCTCTAGCATCTGGAGGAAGGCAGGCAGTGCAGAGATGGGTGCCTGGGAAGTGTACCAGGGCAAAGCAGGGACAGTGATAGTTCCTAACAGTTCTGCCCCCGGCTCACAAGATTCCCACCATGGTGCTCTCCGAGTTTATCCTAGGGAACAAGGACGGTGACAAACACACTGTGAAACCTGAGTAGGAGCTATACATGCTGTGGGGCTTGTGTGGAATTGCCTGGAACGCAGAGTTCACAAAGATCCGGATGTGTTTATGTTCTGATTTCTCTGTGAGCATCTGTTTAGCTTCCCAAATGACCTATGGTTGTTCACACAGCCCTTCCGCCTTCTCCTTCACAAACCAAAATCAGCAGCCTCAGGTCTGGTTTGGTTGTGCTTCTGTAGGTACGCAGACGTCTGGCTGAGGGTGGGGGTGCAGCTGCAGAGCCCTTTAGGATGCACTCCTTACCAATACGTGAAACCTCTGTGAAAGTGCAGCAGATACATCTATTTAGGCTGTGATTTTCCAGGCGGAGCTACACGAATAATCGTTCTTTTCCAGTTTGCTAAGCCCGGGTCGGGAATACAAAATACCTCAAACCAAACCACAAAGCTTTAAAAGATATAGGATTGCATTCCCTGGGATTTGTTATTGAGGTTTTTCACGTCCACGGGCCCCTTTTCTGAAGCGCCCGGCCGGACCCGCTACCCAGCAGCAGGGCGCGGGCTGTGTGGCGGGGCGGGGCGGGGCGGGGCGGGCTTTGCCGGCGGTCGCGAGCGGCGCGCTGACGTGCGTGTGTGTGTGTGTGTTGCAGATCTTCGAGTGGTGGTACTTCCGCAAGTACGGGACGTCCTTCATCGAGCAGGTCTCGGTGAGCCACTTGCGCCCTCTGCTGGGCGGGGTGGACAACAGCGCGCCCAGCGCGGCCAACGCCGCCAACGGCGAGGCGGACTCCAGCAGGCAGAGCGTGTCAGGTGAGCGCCCTTCGGCGGGCCGCGCCGCGTTGTGCTGTGGCAGCGGGGCTTTGGCGCTTCTGCCTCTGCTCCTTCTGTGTCGCTGGGCAAGGCACGGGACTGACACATGGGGAAATGCGTGTGGAAAAAGAAGATATTCAGTTAAGGAGGATGCGTTGTTAAGCAGCTGAGCTGTTCCTGTCTGTACCTGGCAGCTTTCACTTCAGCGTTCCTTGTGAAAACAAGCAAGCAGAAATTAGCTTTGAACTCACAAGTTAAATTAAGCAGGTGGCCTCAAAACCCCTTGCACTCCGCTGGGTATTTCCACTTAGGGAAGCCTCCGTACAGCACCGCAAAGTCAGCTGCTGTCATTCCCATCTGAGGAGAGGCCACGAATAGCAGCACTGCGTGGTGCAGGATATTAGATTTGGGTGAACTGGCAGAAAGCATAGGATGGCTTGGAAACACCTGTGTGCACTCATCAGCGCCTTCAGTCACGCTTCAGCAGCTCTGAAATAACTCTGGGCGTTTTAAAGCAGAAGGCGCAGTATTTCAGCTAATGAGGCTCAGCCAAGCATCTCGACTTTGTGATATGAAGAAGCAGGCAGGGAATGGCTCTGCCTTCGGTGCACAGGCACACAGTGCTACACATTCCTCAAACAGCCTCTTTGTGCAGCGTGTCTGCGAGAGCCTCCTGTTTGTGCCTTCAGAAAGATATGGATGCTCAAAACCAGACCACTGAATAAGGGGCTCAAAGAGCAATATTCAGTAAATCTGAATTGCTTATGCAAAACGAGAGCATACATAATAACAGTAATGGATGATTACTGCAATAATGTTGTAATGGAACAGATAAAGTAGCCTTCTGAGCCCATCATGAATCCACATGGGGATATTTCTTTCACTGCCAAGCGGAGTGAAGATGGCTTTTGTATGTGGTTGACCATGTTTCCCCATGTAGATATAGTAGGTACCTTTGCCTTGCAGAACACTGGAAGAACAGTTGTACTAAAACCACAGTACCAGCAGATACCAAGAGAAAAGCAGCAGAGAGCACATCATGCCTAACTAGCCAGACAGGTGCCAAACCCAGGACAGAAGGTGGTAATGTACCTTCTGAGCTTCCCCTTCTTGTTCCCCAGCTCCTCCACTACAGTGCTGAGCTGTGCTCCATTAGAGTCCTGTTGCCTCCATCTGAATAAGCTGAGGGAGAAAGATGATCAAATAGCTGTTGCCAAATACTGTTTGTTGCAGAGTAAGCCAAGCCTTTGAACTGTAGCTCTGCTCCTGAGGAGGCTGATATTAATTTAATATTTACTGTGTGTTGAAAGTTGTATTATGAAAGGCTGTCAGACTGAAGCTTGTCAAACAGCCATACCCTCTGGCTGCACAACTGAACAGCTGAATTCTGATTGAGTGCTTCTGCTGAGTAAACCAATGGAGCTTTCCAACACTGGTTACCCTGGAGTGGTTGGCTGAGAGGCACAGACGCATAATCAATGTTTTTATTCTTCCCAGACAAATTCCCTTCCCCATGTCAGTGTTTGATGCAGTGCAGGGACCAAGCTGAAGTTCTGCTACCTATGCTGCTTGACTAATTTTGTGTAGCTGCAAGTGGCTTTATATTATTGCAGACAATTTCTGTAAAATGCTTTCTCTCCTTGACACTCGAGCCTCATACTCAGAAGTGATAGGTCCATGAAAGCAGAGGAAGGCTTCGCCTGTCATTTTGTTTTGTACTTCAGTGGACCTGACATAACTTATGAGTGTTGTATGAAGCAGGGTGCATATCCTGCTGACTCAATATACTTCCTGAAAACTGCTGCAGTGATTTGTTTAGAAATGATGTTACAGAGCCTCTTAGTGAAAAATGTGCTGGTTGACATTTGGTGGTGGAAGGCAGCCAGCAAAGTGCTGCAGGTTCAATTCTCCTGATGGGATTTTGCAGAGCAGTGGATGAGGGGTCGTCCACTAACATGGTGAGGCAGCATGGGGTTTCACAATGAGCCTCTGAGTCCTCATTGCAAATGCTGGGTTCATTCTGGCCTTAGCTTTGCTGAAGTGAATTGTCTTCGTTGAAATCAAGAAAACAAATCTGGTGCGTAATTAAAGCAACAGAAGCTGTAATTAAGACCTCAGCTTTTCAAAAGCTATAGAAGCCAATTTTATGATTTTTTTTTTTTTTGGAGTTCTGTTCTAAATGACTTTTTTTAATCCCTTCCTGTAGCATTAAGAATTTGTAATTTATTTATTTATTTATTTTCCCTGAGAGACATGGATGAAATGCCAAAGCTTTGCAATGGACTTTTCTCTGCCAATCAACTTCAGACAACTTTGTCAACCCTGAGGTGCTTATAATTTAAGTAAGGTTAGCAGATGTTGCCATGGATAAGCTAAGGAAGGATTAAAATTGGCAGTTGTAGCTGAGGTTTTCAGTGATTTACAGTATCAAGTAGGCAGTGAAGTTCTTCTGTAGGAATAACAAGTCCATGGGGATGGAGTTAATTGCTGTTTTTCAGTGCAGTAACCCAGTGTGAGCCCTTTTCAGATCTGCCTTATGGTAAATGTGAGTCCCAGCACTGATCGGTGTTGTTTTCACCTGGCATCTGGTGCTTTGTTGGATGTTATTTGTCTGGAATGATATCATTTATTAACACTGACTTACAATGGAATTATTACTTTAAAAGAAAAGAGCAATCAGGTTGCCTGCATCTCTCATGCTCTTTATTTTTTCCATTTGTACCTATAGCAAATAAAATGGGATTGTTAAGGCTCATTAGAAGGTAACCAATGTTTCTGATAAACCTCGTGTTTTAATACATTGTTGTGTGTTTCTGTTTATCACAGAATGCAAAGTCTGGCGAAATCCTTTAAATCTGTTCAGAGGAGCTGAATATAATCGGTAAGTGCTCTGATGTTAAAGGCCAAGGGTTGGGTCTTGGGTTAAGGACCTTGATCATACATTTCCATCTATCTCAGCAATGGAAAAACTATTGTGGACACTTCTGATCATGCCAGGCTTTCCTATAATTTGTAAAATGTTTCTGAAGGAAAAGGAAATTAAATTCCTACACATGCACCTGTAATTTCTGTAATTTTTGGTGCATTAGAAAAACTGGAAAACCTGAGTGCGGTATTATCTGGCACGTTAATACGTGGCAGTCATTCTGTTCAAATTGGCTACAGCAAACAACCTGATGAATTCCATCTAGATTTTGTATGGTATTAATGCTAGAATAGGTGTGTTACCAACTGCCAGTAATTACCTCCCGCCATCCTCACTAGCTTATGTCCAACTGCTGTAGCTCCATCCCAGAGCAGTGAAACGCAGTGTGTTGGTTAGGAGTTTGGCTCCTTAGCGGGTGATGCCTGTCTAACAGCTAGGATTCTTCTTTCCTGTACGTTTTGCTGAATGTGACTTCATTAACCAAAATGTCTCATTGTTGGCATGCTTGCAGGTATACATGGGTAACAGGAAGAGAACCTTTGACTTACTACGATATGAATCTTTCAGCACAAGACCATCAGACATTCTTCACGTGTGACACGGATCATTTACGGCCTGCTGATGCTAGTAAGAGACTTTGGGAACAGCCATTTTTACCAGTAGGTTAATGATTACTTCGAACTGCTGCAAGAAAAATACAGCCAGACATCGGCTCTCTCAGGCAGATTGAGGAAGATGAAAGTTTGGTCATGCCTGGAAAGCTGTTGCTGTTCTATATGCTAGATTTGTACAAGGCTCTATGTAGGTATAAACTCTCAAATTTGTGTCACTATTATGTTCTACTTTCTTTCTGGAGTCGTTCAAGGTACCTCTTACAAGAGTAAATAAGGATTTATGTTTTCCTCCCATTTCTTGCAGCAGTTCCAAACAGATATAGCTTAATTTGCCTCCAGCTGTAGTGTAGTAAGCTGAATTACATTATCCAGGCCCCATTTAGCCTATGCTGACAGAGGAGAGCTTATGTAAAACCTGAGTCCTTTGCTTTATTCCCTGCTGTAGTTAGAAGCTCTGTAAAAAAACAAACAAACAAAAAAAAAAAAAACATAAAAAGCCCCACATTTAGAACCTAATTTCATATAAGCAGCTTTAGTTGTATTAAGCCTTTATTGTTAAGTCCACATGCATACTTCAGTTCAGCTTAAAATGTACAACAATTATTTTAAGAATCAGAATTTGGATCTGAAGAGACAAATCTTCCTTGTCTCTTAGGACAGAAGAAATACTGACAGTTGGGGAGTATATTCTGTGGACATAATTACAAAGGAGAATATACTGTGCTTTTTTGACACAGGAGAAACATGAATCCTATTTTCTGAATACCGTGGGCTAATTATGAGGTCATCTCAATTAGCCTGGATGTTGTCTCCATTTAACATACTCCTAAAGCAACTGCACATTAAGGAGCTGGAATAGGAGCCCCAACTATCCTTGTATTCTTTTGTGCCCCACGGAATCTACCTCCCCAAGAAGAAAAAGCTGCTTACCCACTCTGCGTGTAACAGCGCAGATGGCACAATCTCTCAGTCAGACTTTCGCATGGAAAACAGGTGAATTAAGTGAAAGAATAAGGCTCAGCATTTGGTTATGTGTCTTTTGACTGATTGCTGAGGTCCTTGAAATGTTGTGGAGTGAGTCAGGCTGAGAACAGTAAATTTTGTTGTTACAATGCAATAGATTTTCCTTGTTAATGCTGTAATGACTGATATGCCCCTTTTCTGCTTGGTTTATTGAACAGTAATGCAAAAAGCCTGGAGAGAGAGAAACCCCCAAGCCCGAATTTCTGCAGCACACGAAGCTTTGGAATTGAATGAGTGAGTGACAACAACATTAACATTTATTTTCTGTCATTTAAAAATCCATTTGATGATAGCTTAGGGCAGGGGTTTTACTACAGTAATTTTTAACTGTGATTACTGGCCTGCCACAGGAAGTCCAGCAATGGGAGGAAAAATGCACAGCTGTATGTGGTGCTAGCCGCCCAGAAGATCCTTAGGGCACTGATGACAATAGGGTGTTCTCTCATTGATGTCAGTGGGCTTTGGATCAGGCCCTGGGTTAGCACAGAAAAGTGTTAATTATGTTGCCTCCTGGTGAGTCTATGATATGTTTATGGGATGGAGACAAGAGAATTCCCTTTTGGATTTCTCAGTTGTCCTGAACAGAAGCAAGAAAGAAGGGACTCGTAAACACTTCCTGAAATATTCATTTGATAGCGTGAGGGAAAATGATGTAATATTTTGGGACTTTTGTTTTTTTCAGTCTGTTATTTATTTTCCCAATGAGAAATGGAGCATTCTGAGATCCCGCAGTAAACTCAATGCTGTGAGGCTTTGCTGGCATGGCATACTGTACAAACGTTGCCAAAGAGCATAAAGTAGAGAGACTCCCTTAGGTTGCTGTCAGAGATTACTGCATTCTAGAATTGCATAAACTGATGCCTTACAGATTGTCCTTCACTAGTTTCGTTAGAAGGGAAAAAATAAGTGTTCCTGGGCCACAGTTTAACTGAGAGAGCATATAGATTAAAAGGCTTTAGCAAGCAGTGAGCTGTACACCTATTCCATTCTACTCACATGTGGAGTCTTATTTTCACCCAGACTTGTTTTCACCACTTCCTCAATAGATGACTGTGTGAAACACGAGAGGTGACAGCAGCAGTCTGATTCCATTTCTGTATAAACCAGAATCTCATCGTAATTTGCTGTTTGTATCAGAAAGAAATCAACATGCTATATCCCACCTAACTTCACCTGTTAAAATTGTATCTGTCAAATTCGAAGTAGTTACCTAGGCTCCTTGTACAGCAATGAGAGAAGCTTCTCAGCTCAGCATATCATCATGTTTTTAGAGAGAGATTTAAGCAGGTGAAATGAATGGCTTTGTGAAGATGCTCCTTAAAGGAGGAAGAGGAGCACAGATAGTTAAAGAGTCCTAAATTAGATGGTTGAAAGCTGAGTGAAGCGATTCCCCCCTGCATTTCACCTTTCCCTGTATTCCTAAAGCAAGTTTCCTAGTTATTATTTTATGGGGGGGGATCTCTACAATTACATTCATGATCTGATATTTGCAAGTGCTATAGATCCAGTATGGCCAGCGGTATGCCCTCGTGGCCAAGAGAGCCAGTGGTACTCTGGGGTGTATTAAAAAGAGTGTGGCCAGCAGGTTGAGGGAGATGATCCTCCCCATCTACTCTGTCCTGCTGAGGCCTCATCTCGAGTACTGTGACAGAACAAGGGGCAACAGGCACAAACTGTACCACAGGAAGTTCCATCTGAACATGAGAAAAAACTTTTACTGCAAGGGTGACAGAGCACAGGCTGCCCAGAGGGGTTGTGGAGTCTCCTTCTCTGGAGATACTCAAAACCCACCTGGGTGCTTTCTGTACAAACTACTGCAGGGAACCTGCTTTAGGAGGAGGATTGGACTAGATGATCTCCAGAGATCCCTTCTTTTCGTATCACTGCAATAATGGAAACGTTTTATGTTAAAACAGTTCATTAAGCCAGTCTTGATCTCCAGTGAGTTTTAGTCCATATTGCTTAGTGAAACAATGCTTTACTTCCTGGGACATATTTCACTAGGCTTACTAGGGCAGTATCAACACATGAAAATCATGATCTGCTTGCCCGAGTATTTGCAAAGGGTCACCAGAAAGATATATCACTAAAATTCCTTTGCTTCCATATTCAGTTCATGCTTGACTGTCTGCATATCTTTGTACAGTTTTTACTTCTTGCAAATTTCTCATGGTTCTTCTTCTGACATTTCTGCAGATGTGCTACTGCCTATATTCTTTTGGCTGAAGAGGAAGCAACAACTATTGTGGAGGCAGAGAAGCTGTTCAAGCAAGCTCTGAAGGCTGGAGAGGGCTGTTACAGGCGCAGTCAGCAATTGCAGCATCACGGTGCCCAGTATGAAGCCCAACACAGTAAGTTTCTTTGGAAGAAATAGCTGTTGCTAAAAAGGGAGAAATTCTGGTAGTGGTACCTTCTCTTTTTTACCTCTCAGAGCTATGTACTCGGGATTTCATGTTGGCTGCAATATGGCCATAGAGCCGCATTTTTTTCATTGTTTTTGCCTGATTCTGTTATTGAGTTGGCAATAGTCAGAATACAGATGCATCTTTTCTGTCATGGCAGAAAGTGCGAACCATTTACTTAACAGAAAATGGAAAGCTGCAGAGCCAAAAGAGATTTGATATTCGGAAAATTCTGGTGACTATCTTAGGAAGTTGAACTAAAATGCCATTAGCCATTTTGAAAACGTAAGCTCATGTGAAAAGACAGTAAAGAACAGCAGAAACAGGAGCGAGTTGGTGCTTTGCCAGCTTTTTCCATCAGCAGCAATGATAAATAAGTACACCACACTGTCGTGTGAAAGTTAATGAGATCCATTCGCCAGTGTGACATTTGAAAAGCTAGGTGCATACATTAAGAAAGGTCATGGAAACATTAACAGCTGGAATAATGTAGTGCTGTAACTGATGCTCTTGGTTTTTTGCTCTTCTTTTTTTTCTCCTTTTTTAATGTGGAGATTTAGCTGCTGTAATGATATTTGCTAGATGTTTCTTAATTCTAAGAAAATACATAAGGTTACACTGCCAGTAAAAGAACAGAAAGATAAATAAAGCAAACTGATCTAGGTTAGTTCTAGTCTACAGTGACTACCTCAGGCAAAAATAATAGGAGTGGATTACGTAAGTGCAAGCACTGACATATTTTGGGCATCTGTTGCTTTCTCAGGACTTGAATTCATAGCCTCTGGCTGTGTCATGTAATTTGAAGATTGCAGATAAAAATTGTACAAAGTGAAATTGTCTGTCATCTGTGGTTTCAAAAGTGCACACAAGTCTATACCTGAAAGCCTGAGGTTTTAGAAATCCTGGAGGTGATATTTTAAACATTTGCTGGATATAAAATGATATTTAAGATGATACATTTATGGTGATTTGCTTATTTTTGGAGGAAAACAAATAGAGAGCAGCTGAGCCCTTGAAGCAGTTTTCAGGTTCTAGCAGGCTTATGGCCGTCCACAAAACCTTAGTTTGTACACTCAATCATTCTAAGCACAGAAAAATGGCAGTAGTTGTGTGAAAAATACACAACAAGACTGTCACAATTCTTATGCTGTGAGCAAATGTCCAAGATATCTTAAATCTTATCTCCTTAAGCAAATTTAATTGTGGTATCTTTTTAACTTCTGCGTGTTAGAAAGTATTTATCACTACCGTCATCATCAAATTTGACACCCTGAACCTTCAGATTTACAGCAGAGTAAGCAATCAGCTGAGTCTCCGAAGTATGCTGCCATAGAGTAAGAGGGGCTGAAGAGAGACTGCCAGCTCTGACCGTTTCTTGGTAGAGAGATTAGATTGTCCCACTCCTCCCTGCCTTCGTCTGATAATTTCAGCATGGAGTTAGAGAAGCTCCAGCTACAGGCTGTGCCTTACACACAAGAGCTTCAAGTAGGATTCTTTGGATTATATGCTGGATTTACATGGTTTGAGAAGGTGAAGAGCTCAGGTTTCTTTAAAGAAGAAGGACCATGGACACACGCGTCTGTAAGGAGACCACAGTTCCTCTCCCTCTTTTGCAGTTACTCCTTGGTTCTGAAGTGTCTGTTCCATTTCTAGTCCTTCAGGTTGACCTTAGGATGAGAAGTGGCCACTTCATCTTGAAGGCGAGAAGATGACTACAACAACAATATGTTGTTCAATTTTTCTGTGTTAATGTGCTCTATCTTTCATGCAGTGTTTCATGAATACCATGAATTTTAGGAGTGGATAATGACTTTGGGTAGTCAGTTCAATCTCTTTCAAAAGATTCTAGTTACAGAAGGTGAAGGCAATCTCCTGTTTAAGGTGGCCCATAATAGTCACCCTAAGTAATTAGTCACCTCAGGAAATATTGGCCTGAAAGGTTGTCTTGATTTCATAATAAATAAATGCCTTTTGACCATTTTTTTCTGACATGTCTGGAAAGGCCTTAAAATTATACCTCTTAGTTACCCTATATAAACATGTTGAAACAGATGTAACTAATAAATTGTTTATTAAATATAGAAGAAACAATTTGGAGATAAGAAATTACATAATATAAAATATAGCTAATGAAATTCCTTCCCTCCCTTATTTTTCTTCTAAAGTCAGACCTTTCAGCCTGCTGTTGGATCTGTCTGAAAATCGTAATCACAGCTTTAAAACAGTCTGTAGGTACTTGGAATGTTTTCAGCTCACATCTTGTTCTTATTATGAAAGACTTGAAAATGTTAGGAACAGAGGAATCTTTACAGACTGCATACGTGAAGATAATTTGTAGCAAGTGTCTTATATTTTCTCGATATGGTAATTTTATAGATGATTGCCTGTCCACACATTTCCTGTTGGTCCAGAAGTATGTTAAAAGTTCACGTTGGGATTATGGAGAGAGAATGAGAAACCAAGGATCAATGAAAGAGTGAGGGTAATTCAAGAGACTAATTACTGCAGCTGTTTAGTTTCTGTCTTGGTCGGGACACCTTCCAGCACGTAGGATTGTTACGTCTGAAAGATGTGAAGTTGCCATCCATAGCTGTGAGGAATTTGAAGATGGTAGCAGGGTAACAAGTAAAGGCTCAGCAAAAGGGAGGTTCAGGGTGTATTTATAACCAACGACTGTTAGAATAAAGGTGAGGAATTAGTTTATTGAATCTCCTATTAACACGTGTGCAACTTAACTTACAAAAACATAAGACAAAACATACATGAGTTTTCATGGATGCTGTTGTCTAGACCAAATATATGAACTGGTAAGTAATTTGATGCCGTCTGTATAACTGCAGATTTTTGTGCCAGTGTTAACTCCCCTGAGTGATTACTTGATGGTCTGTATCCTACAGAGCTCTCCAGACCTTCAGATCTGCTTATATTTCACAGGTGTAAGGCCAACATATATGTCCTTATTTGTAACACCATATATCAAGAGTAATTCCTCTGGTTTTAGTGATGTTCTATCATGTCTAAGACAGCTGAATTTGTTACATTTTTATTGGAATTATTGTGAAAGCATTGATGATAGTGAATAACAAAAATTATATAGAAAACTTTCCTGTTGGAATATTAAAGAACTTTGTTTAAAAGAAAGTCTTTTTTATCTTAATGCTGTTTCTTTTTCTTTTTGTGCAGGAAGGGACACTAATGTGTTAGTTTATATTAAGAGGAGGCTGGCAATGTGTGCAAGAAAGCTGGGAAGGACCAGAGAAGCAGTGAAAATGATGAGAGATGTGAGTTTGTATTTTATTTGCATTTGATACACTCGTAGTAGCACAGAAACGATATGCGTTAGTTACAAATTAGTAACTGCTCTTGAATGAGCAGTAGTACTGACAATCATTTTGTATGTGTAATGTACATAAAAGCTAAGTTAATACATCCCTTCTAAGGTTGCAAAAGGAACACTAAAAAAATCACAAAATACCACATGGATGGTTGTATTTCCCATCGTGGTATGTATGCATTCGAGTGCTGCCTTTAGTTATTCAGTCATGAAATTACATAGCTTCTTTTTTGGAAGACTTCCTCTGTGACACCTAGCCATGCACCTAGAATGCAACTGACTTAATAAATAGATCTTAAATATTCTTTGCAAATACCCTTAAATACCCTTTGCAAAGCTGCATTTTGGCTCTTTGCCTTCTTTGTGACACTGCTCAGAACTGAAGACAATGTTATTTATTCATGCAAAACTTACTACTGAGACGTCAAAAGAAAGTTATTAATCTGTGGTGAACTAATTTCCCTCTGAGACAGGGGATGATTTTACTCAGAATTCGTAGGCTACAAATTTGAAACATCAAACAGTAGCAAGCAGGGGAGTGGCAGTAGGTGCAACAGTCCCCATGGGGCGCTGTATAAGTTTCAAGTGCATAAAAGGCTCAGCTTTAAAGATAGCTGTGCACAGCTGGCATCTCATTGATTGAGATCTCCTGCATGCAGGTGAGTAACACAATAGTTTGAGGCAGTGACTTGCCACACCCAAGGTACAAGTCTGTGACTCCATGATATTTTTGAAAACATTGAATAGAGTTCATCATGATGCTAGTCCTCATCCTAAGTAATCTACCAGATGGTAGGAGGGGAGCAATTTTATTTCCTTTCTCTGGTTGAGGTTTTTCAGGCATACAACTCTCACTTCTCAGAATCCCTAGGCTGCCAGATAGAGGTGTTGAAAATGAACTTGTCGAAACCCAGCCACTGTACAGCTATGAGTGTGAGAAAGAGGAACAAGGAGGAAGAGGCCTGTTTTTGCAGCCTCGTAGTCAACAAAGTCAGCTGGGAGAAAATGTTTTCAGTCCAGCCAGCTCCACTGATTATTTATCAATTTCATTACACAGGCACACCGGGACAAACACTGAAATGCTGGTGGAAACACTGAAATTCTGGCACTAATACATAAGAAAGACACAATTTTGAATTTCACGTTCAAATGTCGCACATCATAATGATGGCAACTTCTGGAGCTTAATATGGGCTGCCAAATGTGTCTTATGATTTGTAGACAGGGCTGTGTTGAACAGGTCTTCCATGAACCTTTCCTCAGTTGATGTCAATGCATATGGTTAGCAGTGCATCCAGAGCAGGATCTGGGGACTCAGGTGATCCAACCAGCCCTACGTTTCTTATGCAGAGTGAGACCCTGAATGTTTTGCTTGTACTGAATGGGTTACTCTGTCACTAGAGAGAAAATACTGTGCTTTTGAAGTTCAGTATTATGTTGCTCTTGACAGATGACAGTGACAGGGAGGCCCAAAGTCATCATTTGTTAGATGTTTGAAGGACTGAAGACACTTTCCTCTGTAGGAGCATCCCGCTGAAACAAGACAACAGAGGTAGAAAGACAGTTTCAAATTTCTAGAGCTTTAACACAGATGAGTGCATTCTGTATTTTTCCACATACAGACACTTAGCCAAATCCTCCAAACTGAATTTAGATGCCTCTAGAGCTCTTTGTTGTGAGTGAGCAGAGCTGAGAATTAGCAGGTCCCTAGATGAAGTATAAAAGCAACAGTACCTCTAGGTCACAATTCCAACACATTAAGAGCAAGAGTAGCATCAAGTCAGCTTTGCAGATGCTTTTCTTAGACTGACATGGAGCTATTTATTTCTGATGAATGCACACCACTATTTTTTCATGGATGACATAAATAATATATTTATGAAGAAGTTTGAACATGAATGTGTCATTGATGGTTTCTGTGTGATTGATGAGGGAGGAGATGAATTTATTCACTCTAAGAAGAACATGAAAATGTTGGCTGGGGACTGCTGAATCTAGCATCATGGAACGGAGGGTGGAGGCCTTGTTTGTGTTTGAAAGATTGAAAACAGATTTCTCAAGGCATGGAACATGATGGAAATGAAGTGTTAAGAGGTTCATGACACCATCTGGGAAATATGATTGGGATGTAGTGAGTCTTTACCACTTTGAAAAAATAAAATATTTGAGAGTGTTTAATTCATGGCAAATACAAGGCCATCTTGAGGACATTACTGACGGATTACACTTACTTCAATTTTAGGCAAGAAAAGAGAGAGATCCTGCTTAAAACACCTTAATGGAAAGAAAATGAGTTGCTGGTGACTTTAATAAGATTTTGGATAATTGGTTTTATTACACTGTCGATAGGAAAATCATTTAATGTAGTACTTTATTGAGGATATTTTAATTATTTCTTTCATTGTTGAAATCAAATAGGAGTCTGTCACTTCTGTGACTGATATTGAGATAGCATCATTTTGTTGACTTTGCTGCGCTGATTTCATTCACTTAGTTCAGTAGAATTAATCAGAATGACTAACCTGTAATTTTCATGGAAATTTGTCATTTAAGTACATATAGGTGTTGGTTTTGCTTATATTTCTGGTGATAACTATTTACTATGGTTCACTATAGAAACCAGCAGCTGTCACTGTTTGTATATATTGAGTTAACTTGTGATCTCATTTTGATTAGCGTGTTGTTGGCATAGCTCCAGCCTAGTCACCAGAGTTGTTCCAGTTTTATTCCTCTTTATATAGAGCATGATATGGTTTGTGAGGGAACCAGCTCTCTTTTACCGTCTCAGAGGAAAAAATCTTCAGTGCTGGTTGTTTTATTTGTTGGGCTGATCATGTTAGGAGGATTTAAACTAGCGTGTTCCAAACGATGCTGGAAAATTCAGTATGTGCAGAGGAGAAAGGCTGTAGTGGTGACTGTGAGGAATCTTCAGCATTCCTAATCTTTGCTTGGGGATGTTATTGAAAGGCAAGAAACTAGGTGCTGAGGAGCAAGGGTAGCTTTTTGCTGTCTGTCTGCTGATTTCCCTCACCTTTACAGGAGAAGAAAAGTACACTGGGTGTACATTTTATGTTTTTCATTGATTGGAAGCCAAGATGTGTGGAGGGTATGCTCTTCTTTCTGTTCTTTGGCAGTGACTGGAGCAGTAGTTGTCTGCGCTATTGACTTTCCCTTGATTGAGACACTGAGTATCCAGGTAGAAGTGCACGGTGCAAGAAATTGAATTCACAAATTCATTCTAGCTTCTTAGGATTGTTCTGGAGAAGGTTTGGGCTGTGGAACAAGCTTTCATTGAAGGGTGATGTTTACAAAAGGGAAGCAGGCAGAAGGCATGCAAGTGGATGGAGTGAGCAGGTCTCAATCATTTTCTCTTTTAGAGAGATAAAACAAACCTGCTCTCCTCAGGATGTTTTTATCTCCTACACTGTGGCCCTGCAATTCCCTGGAAGCTGCTTTGTAGTCTTAGCAAGTATATGTTTCCAAGCAGTGGTGGAGTTGCTGCTTGCCACATCCTTTGCAGCTTTGGTTAGCAACAAGTAGCATTTAGGAAGAGAAGACACTCTCCAGGTCTTTCCTCAGCACTGAAGGTTAGAAAACAAAACCTAAGGGTCAGAAATGTACATTTTATTTCATTTCTGGCATCAGTCGTGTCTGCTGAGAAACAACTCTTTAGTTCATTTTAAAGGGCATAGAAGTTTACTATTATGGACCTAGCTCTGAGAATCTTGCTAGAGATATTTCAGTTGGGCATGTTTGTGCATTTGTCTCAGTAACCAACTGCAGTGTCTAAAATGCATATTTTGTGTCACGAAGAACAGCAAGGAACTGTCAGTGCCAATGCAGTTTGCATTGTTAGAGAGCTGAGTGCTTATCGGCGTGCTGCATGATGACTTCTTTAAACACTTGTGCTGAACTTTTCAGGTATTTTAAAAGGTACTGTCACATGGAGACATCAAAAGGGTACTCAACCATACTAGGTCAGTTCTGATGACATGGGTGGGTTGGGCTTTTATCTTTTAATGGCCAGCAGTATTAGTGGTTTCTGCTGCTGTGCCAGTTCTGCAAATGTAGCTTGCTTCCCTGGCAACCTCTTGACCTTCCCTGGCAACCTTCGACTTCGAATGCTCTTTTCTATTCAATATTCTCTTGAATTCCATATTTCTGTGTGCACTGCTGACTGCTCTCAGGCAAGGGGAACACAACCAGAACAATGTTCTGCACCTTGTAGTGTCAAGCTGTGTGAAAGAAAAGAATCCTGACTGCTAATAAAGATGTTATGATCCCTAGCAACTTAACAATGCAACTTCTGCAGCTGCTCGCATCCGTGCCTACTGTCTGTCTCTCCCAAATTCTTCTGTGCTTTAGGCAAGGATTAGTGAGTCAGTCTTTGGCATGTGTTGCACAGGTCAGGCAAAGCAAGCTTCTTTGCTTTGAATGCAGTGCTAACTTTATTAAAATCTGTAGCATTTATTCAAAATGCCATTTATTAAAACTGGAAGCAAAAATTCTTCTGAGTTCAAGAGACTGAGAGCTACCTTTTACATTTTAGATAAGCACTACTCCTGTGAAGCATGACAGTTGCTGATCTCCACTACAGAAAAGTACCTTCAGTTAGTTCTTGTTCAGACACAGAAATACTGCAATAACATTAGAATATCCTTCATTCGAATGGACTCTTAAGTAAAACAGAGATGCCTGTGATTGCCCTAATGGTGTTTATCCACCCATTTTACCCGCATGTGAGTCAGACCCCTCACTTTCTGTCACATCAGTGATCCTGTGCAAAACCCTCAAACCTAGGAATTTGGTGACTATCACTTAAACATGATAATAATGTTTTTCGTATAACCTATGTTTCAAATTGTTACAGCTGGGTGACTACAAGAAGAGATTGCCTTTTTAGCATGTGTCGAAAATATGCATTTTTCTAGCACAACATTTGAGCTTTGTCAAAATATTTGTCCGATACACTGAAGGGCATCTTGCACCCAAATGGAACGAAATGTTTGTGTGTTGAGCACATGTCCTGCAGAGCAGAATACTTGTTTCCTCTACTAAGGCTTTTTTCTGACAGTTTGTTGAAATATGTCTTTAGCCTGCTGAGCACATACTTTGTATTATCAAACCCTATGTGGAACAGACAACCACAACTGATTTTTCATCATATATAATGTATATATCCAAGGGTTTCACAGAATCATAGGATGGCTTGGGTTGGAAAGGACCTCAAGGACCATCAAGTTCCAACCCACCTGCCACAGGCAGGGTTACCAGCTGCTAGAACTAGTACTACACCAGATTGCCCAGCACCCTATCCAACCTGGCCTTAAACACCTCCAGGGATGGAGCATCCATAACCTCTCAGGGCAACCTGTTCCAACACCTCACCACTCTCAATAAAAAACCTCCCCCTGACACCTAATATAAATCTCCCTCCTTGAGTATAAAACCCTCCTTGTCCTATCACTATCTACCCTTGTAAAAAAAGTTGAGAGAGTTTATAAACTCTCTTTAAATATTGGAAGGCCGCAATGAGGTCTCCCCGCAGCCTTTTCCTTCAGCCTGTATTCGTAGGAGAGGTGCTCCAGCCCTATGGGAGAGGGCTCCTATGTACAGGGTTTCCAACACTGTGATCCTGTTAAGACAGAGTATAGTCTCAGAACATAGTCACATAGTCTTGTAGAGACTCTGGTAGTTTGCACTCCTTTTTGTCAGTCCTTTTGCATCGCTTCTTGTCCAAAGGTTTTGTATGTCCTTTAATAATGTTCATCCATCTCTCTAGAATCTCCTAGCCCATTTTTGAGCTACTGGATCATTTCCTTCTTTTAATTTCATTTCAAAGCCTACCTCTAAAATGATGAAATTTTCTGCAAAGTACTCGAAGATGCTGTTGATGAAGTGTTTTTTTCTGAAGAGGGCTATAAGTAATGACTTTATTTTCATGCTTTATGAAGTTGCTGATGTTTGACATAACAAAAATTATTAGTTTCTCATACTACTTTTGTGTGATGTGATTATTTAGTAGTAAATGTACATCTGGAGCAACTTGTGCTCTTCTGGTTTTGTGCCACATCTGCCTTTAAAGTTCTCTTTATCCCTGGAATGTGCATTTTTACAGCATAGTTCAAGTAAAAGCATTTTCATAATTATATTCCTTAAAATGCTGAAGTCTTACTCTGAAGTCTTTAATCCTCCAGTTAAGAGAGAACATACAGGCTACATGTTCTAGCACATTTCCTTAGAGTTTACATACTGGGTAAGATATTTCTCTCTTTACTGTCTAATCCTACTTTGAACAAAAGACATATTATCCATACATATTTTGGAACACTAGAGCTAATGTTGCATTTGCCAAATTAGAAGTTGAATATCAGCTAAATTTTATAACCATCCCATCCCAAAGTTAATGTAAAGTGGAGCCTTTCTGCGTGCTAACCTTTGCTGACGTATCTTCTCTCCTTGCCAGGTGAGCTGGCCAGGGGTTTTTGATCTCCGTTCTCAGACTTGGCAAATGAGCTCTACTGTGTTTGGTTAGGTGTCGCATAGCTTCAGTATCAGAGTGTTTACAACAACGCTCTTCACCGGATCATTTTTAGCTTGATGTTCTAAGAGAATAAAGTTGATAGAATCAAATCTCAACTATCCACCCATAGAAGGAACGTTTGATCCATTATTCAGATTCAGTGAAATTTGTGAGCAGAATAGAATGTTAAAGATAATACATTTCTGCAACTTTTATGGGAAAAGTAGCTGAATGAAGGAAAAAGATCATGTTGGTCATCTGACCAGAGAAAATCTTGAACATAATTTTTTTCTGTTAAACATCACTGAGTCCATTTGGAGTGACATGTTTCAAATGCCTCAAGCCTAGGGCAAGCTTCAGAGTTTAAGACATCTAAAAATCCAGCTGTAGATAATAAAGTACTAGGAAATTAGGGTTTCTTTTTTTTCTGCTCAGAAATGGCTTGATCTTTTGCCTTTTCTGCTTTTGTTTGTTAGCAGCACTTACGGATTATAAGTCACATACCAGAAAACAGCTTATGCAAAGTGCTGATGAAATTAACAATACTATCCATGCTGTGTGCTGGCTTTTTCAGTGGTGGCTGACAGCTACACCTGGAAGATGGCAGCTTGGTCAATCCTCTTATAGGAGACAGATTTTACCATTTCAGATAGGCATGGTGGGAACAGATGGGAGCTAAAGTTGAAGCAGTTTCACTGTTTCCACTGAACTTATTTGTTGTTGTTTCTTCATTTCAAGTTGAATTCACTTTCCATATTTATGAATGCAGTCAGTTGAAACCATTGATTTTAAAATATTTGTGTTTGTGAATGTATGAACGTAAGCAGCAATGAATGGTTGTGTGCACTGCCCTTAAAATATGTGGCCATCTGTACAGCCGCAATGCAAATAGAGAATAAATGTGTCAACACCAGGTTATGTATAAGATCATTCATTTATCCACCTCTGTATTCTCTCGGGTCCCATGGCCTAGTCTGTAGGCATAAACTATAACTTAAAGCTGTTTCCTACACAAATAATGTGTCATTGCTAATTGATACATGAGGTTAATGTCATCACAGGGAAAAAAAATGGATATAGCAGTTACAGCTACATTCCTTGAAAATGTTTTAAAAATTATATCTAAATGAGAAAATGCTGATGATGGAAATTTTCTCAGGGAAGGGAGTCCTCTTCATTAAAGTCTTCCTTGGGAGATATAACTTGTTCCTCATCCAGTAAATCAGATTGGGATTTCCTTGTACCATAAAGCATTTTTTGTCATCATCACTCTTTCATATCCATCACAAAATCACTGAACCTACACCCTGCAATATGGATTGGGGTGAGTCTGGATATACAGCCCTCCTGGGACTTGTGATAAGATCTCCAATTGTGTCAGACTTATTTCCAGAATTTTTCTGCAAACTTATACTCCCCAAATGTTATTTATCTAAAAAATAAATAATAATAATCATAAAATTATCTGCAAAAGCTACCATATCTGTGTGTTTGCAGTATAGCTAATGAATCTTTAAAATAAGTGTTTCCCTTTCTAACGATGTATTTATTTCCCCTCAAATTCACAGAGCAATTGGAACAGAGTATGGGTTAATGCACTAGGGAAAACATTTTGACCAATGCGAGTTCCAGATAAAATCCTTATGAGCATATATTTAGTATGATATTTGATATCTGTTTAATCATCCTATATTTTAAGGATTCATGGCCACGCTGTGTTGATTTTCAAATGGTATGAAAACAAGCTTAGCTCAGAGGAGTACAGCTCTTTCGTAATGGCCAACAGTCCGACTAACTCAAGTGTGAGAATGACATTTTCAGTCCTAAGCAGTGTCCAGTGGCTTTGGTGAGAAATCTTGAGCACTGAATTTGGTGACTGTCTCTGGAGATCATAAGGTGTGGAGAAGAGTGAAAATAGAGCCTTTATCTTGTTTTTTAAGTGTAGTGGTTGCCACTAAAATGACAGCATTTGTCTGTTACAGCAAGGATAGTAAGAATTAAAAGTGATAAGCCGAACAATTCCACCAGTGTTTGTAACACCACAGAAAATACATCTTTGGGTTCCAAGGGAGGTGTCTGCCTCAAACTGGAGTCCAAAGAAAAGCCCAGTGCTGCGAGGGTTTCTGGAACATGAGGGTGCCTTCCTCATCTTGCACTCGCAGATGGTGCGCCCGTCTTTAATTCTCTGTGTGGAAGATGGGCCGGCCCTGCTCCCCATATGTGAAGGAGGAGCGGGGAGCCGGCCCACAGTCAGCTTTCCATTGCTCCTCAGTGTGACGCAGTATTTGGCCTGCCTTCAGCGTCCAGCAGGAGATGTTGTAACCCCTGTGGCTTTTTATTTTTAACTTCCCCAGCGTTTCCTCTCACCGTGAGGCCTAAAACATGACCTGTCATAATGTGCTTCCATCTAATTGGCTTTACTTTTCTGGGAGGCTTCTCAAAAACTAGATCTTTACCACAACTGAAAATTAGTGGCAGTAAAAGATATATACTGACATAATGAGCTCATCCTCTACTTTTTGTAATTTTTTTTTTCATAGCAATTGTGTTGTCATTTGTGCACAGCCAACTTTAGAATAGCTGTGCGGCTGTTTAGTGTTGTTTTAATTCTGTAGCTTGAATTTTAACTGAGTTCATTCTGACTCAGACTTCTTAACACTCGACCCTTCCCAGCTGAAACTCCTGTTAACACGCGTAAATTCAGAGGCCTTCTAGTCCAAGCAGTGACCTTTACTCCGCTGCTGTCTTAGGCGAGGTTTATCACTCTGACAGAACCTAAGTAGAAAAAAAATCAGTGAGTGATGTCAGTGAGAAGCAAAGAGAACCAGAGTAGGAATTTTTACTGGCCACAGTACATCTGTCACTAGCTGCAGCTCTTCCCTTTTCTTCGCTGATGGAGGGAAGGTTGTTCTGCCAGCCATTATTCATTCCCAGTGAGCAGGGATAATCTTTCTTAATCCCTTGGAGGGGCTTGTTTGCAATATGTTCGTTCTGTACTTTAAATCACTTTTTACATAGGACCAGATTCTGTCATGCTTTTTCCTGCCAAGTAGTAGCTTCGACTGCTAAATATGCAATAGTGAGTATGGACAAGAATGAAAAGAGATAGAGACTGCATGCTGGATCCATAACTGTGAAATCCAGCTATGTGAATTTTCACCTGCAGTTATTTTTCCTCATGAGCAAGGATGTAAACTTTTTTATGGTCAAAATTCTTCATATAGACAAGCAAGCAATAAGTCCATTTTTTTGGAAAAGTGGAGAAGGAGGAAAGCCTGCAAACTGCGCAGTTCAGTTTGTGTTCTCCTTCACAGGTTCATCTCCAGCCATTAAAACTAGGAGCATTATGGCCATCCATAATGTACATCACATAGGCAGTGCTAATAGAACAACCATAAAGAAGATAGGAGGAAGCAAGGTTCTTGTAACATTTCAGTTCTTTGGAGAACCACTCTGATAATAAATATACGTATATTTAATCATTTAAGCAATAAAAATGATACTCCTAATAAGTGTAGCTTCAAAAAGGAGATGCAGTAGAAAATGACCTTCAGTTGTTTGAAGCTATGCAGACTTTGAAATTGAAGATGTCTAAGAAGAAATTCTTGATATTCCTCAGACAGTTCACAAAGTTAAAGGCACTTATATGGAAGAGGGTTACATTATTTTAACTACACCCTTCATTCAGCTTGTCATGCAAGACAGATTCTTTACTCACAGTGCTAGATTTATATAATGCATGCCTTTTATATTACTGTTGTTTTTTTAATTTTATTTTCACTGCCAGTATTGGCCATTATTGTAATTGTTTTTTGAAGTATCCATGATTACAAATCATAATGACACTTAGTAAATATAGTTGCATATATGTAAGCTTCTGTCATTTGATTTTGTTCTGATTTTCTTCAGAGTAATTTCTATTTTTGCTACTGGTATGCCAGAGAAGTACTGGATTGCTCACTACTGATATTTTAGAGTTGCTCTGGTGAAGATTCTTATCCAGTACAATAAAAAAAACTATTTTTCATTTTGAAGAACAACACCTGTTAATTGTATGAGAGTTGCACATTCAGACAGCAGTGTTCTTGGGTTTGACTAATTGTATGTTATGCAAAGCATGTCTTGTCAAGAAACCTGACCCAGTGTCCATTTAGAGCTCAAAAATTTCTGAGATAATAGTGAACTCAGGGAAAGAGACAAGAACACGGGGAGCAGAGGGGTTTTAGCTTGATGTTAGTTGTTTCAATGCATTTTGAGCAAGAAATCATTTTCCATGTTAATAATCTAACCCTCTCATGTGTTACTGATTTTAGTTGATGAAGGAATTTCCTCTTCTCAGCATGTTCAATATCCATGAAAACCTGCTAGAAGCTTTGTTAGAACTGCAAGCATATGCGGATGTCCAGGCAGTCTTAGCGAAGTATGATGGTAAGTCCATATATATATATATTTTTTTTTCTATGTAGTCCATATATATATATTTTTATTTTTTCTATATGTATTCTTTCTATTTTCTAATGCACACAAAAGCATTATTCATTAGTCAAGCTTTTAAAATTTAGGAAATACTGCAACTGAGGTGATTCACACAGGCTTCCTAGATCCCCTTACACAGCCCTTATTCCAAAGATTACGTATTAATTTTTTTTCCTGCCAACCCTGCTTTATTCATTTCACAAAGTAATGTAATTCACTTACTAGAAGCTCTCCAGTGATGTTTAAAGAATGCCTGTTTAGGTTCGGCAAACTCTTCATTGCATGCTGTTCAAACATTGTCTGAAGACAGGATTATCTGTTCCCATGTGGACTTCTCATGAATGTTGACTAAGTTGCATACAAGTACTTTACAAACATTAATTGATTTCACTTCACAGCAACTTAGTGAGTACCAAACTTCATATCTTATGGAGAAAAGTTGGAAAGCTCAGAGGACTTGGTGAACTTTTCACTCTCATTTTCAGTATTTTTCATAAGCATTGGCCTAATGCAGTACCTGTCACTTTTTTTAAGTCACACCTCTTCTTATAGCCATTTGAACTTAAAATTTAGACACCACAGTCTCAAACAGAGAATGGACAGTGTAAAAATCTCCAAATGGCATACTTTGTTTAGTTAAGTGAGATGAGTTTTCCTTGTATTGTGTAGAAACTTTGGGACAGAAACAGGAATAGATTCCAGTTATCTTGAACAGCATTCATCATCCTTAGCAATGTCACTCTTATTTTCCCCAGTTTACTCGCTGTCCACGTGGTAAGTTCTGCAAAAATTGAGTCAAGAATGCTGCAGCCATCAATTTCCTGTTCTGTTACTACACGGTCCTCAGAATAGCATCATTCTATGAGCTGGAGTATGGCAAGGAAGATTAAGAAAGGAAAATTATCCAGTTACACAACTAAAAATTAGATGATAGTATGCGTGAACAAAATGACTGAATTAAATGAAACAGCATAAATTTTAATATTAACTCTTTCCCTAGCTGTATCTTGTAGCCTTTAAAATGTTTTTAATGATTAGATCTTACAAGTTTTCACGTATTCCTTAAATATGACCACCAGTATGGGCCCTGGAATCTATATTCAGTGTTTTGGCCACTCTTTCTA
Organism: Gallus gallus; assembly: GCF_016699485.2. Classification (NCBI taxonomy): domain Eukaryota; kingdom Metazoa; phylum Chordata; class Aves; order Galliformes; family Phasianidae; genus Gallus; species Gallus gallus. The sequence goes on along the minus strand of NC_052532.1, from coordinate 24,905,557 downwards.
TTCGATTCTTCTTATAAACCTACCATAATTTTCATTCTGCCCTTAGCTGATCTTTCCTATTTGTTTACTGAACTTCTTTCTACTTCAGCTGTTTTGCACAGCAAGTTTCAGCATTGTTTTGCTCCCAATTTCTACTAAGAGTTGCTTGTTCAGCCAGTGCTGCTCACTCCCAATTTCATTCTTCTACCCCATGTGTGTACCTGTACAGGTTTGCTTTTCAGGGCAGTGATGGTCATAATATATCTTCTCACCCACTTTACAGTTCCTGTATTAACCGTCTTTTCTTTCTCACTTACCATCTTTTCCACCTTCCCCTTTTTTTTCTGTGGCTTCTGTCTTCTCTTTGTTGAACTTTCTCTGCCTGAGTGCCAAAACATCAAACAGTGTAAGAGCCCATAGAGGCAGAAACCTTTCACTGTGAGCTGCACTACTTGGCCCCATATCATCACATTGAACAGTGGCAAGAGGATAATGTGTAAGTTCATCATAGTACTGAGAAGTACACTTGATGAACAAAGAATCTTTAGAGGGTATAAATGAAAAAAAAAAAGGCAAAGGTTCCATTTAATATGCACTAGCTGCTTTCTTCTAACATTTTATAGCTTAGGAAAGTAAGATGAATTTTAAGGTTAGCAGTTGACTACTGGCTTACTGCTAACGTGGTCAACCTGCCAAATTTCAGCCTGTGGCAGAACTGAGGTATTTTAAGGGAAGTGGTTGATTGCAGGCAACTGTTAGCAGTAGTTGCTACTACCAGTCCAGCATGGAATGTTTTCAACTCTTTCTGGAGTTGAATCGTTCTAAGCGGAGATCAGAGTGTTACTCAGGTCTTTGAGTACTGCCATCCAGTAGCAGTAGTGACTCTACTAGAGATCTTGGTTATGCTTAGTTTGGTTGAAAAAAATCTGCACTTGAAGTGGTAACATGATACGTGATCATCATGCGATAGAGATGTAGTTCCCCACAGACTTTGCTTTGGCACATTAGGAAGAAAGTAAATAGAAATGCCTACATTTCTGCCCCAGGTATGGTGGGACTTTAACACCTCATAGTCTTTAATGTAGTTCTCTAATAGTAGCTCTGGGACATAGCAGACCTATGGCAGAACAGGGAATTAAATCAGCCTTCCCAAATCTCAGATTAAACTCCTGTGCTAGGTCTGCTTTTGCATACTGAAGCTGATCTCTAGTTTTGAACAATATTGTGGTAGCACTTTGTGTTATGGAAGATGATAAAACTTGAAGGTGAATTTTGTTTTCTCAGAAGCATCTGATGTAGTCAAAACTGAGGTTATAAATGTGTCAGATGTGGGTTTTTTTTTTTTTTTCAAAATAAAACTTTTTACTTTATCTATTTGCATTTTCGTCTCATTCTTTGCCTTATATAAGCAGAGTTATTTGTATACGCTGGGTAAACACAAAGACTCCACAAGCACAGGCTTAACCAGTATGACTCTTACAGCTCGTGAGTCTCAGAAGGCTCATCTCACGGAGTCTCAGCTCATTTTAGAACTCATCAGCTTCATGTGTTGTAAGATTTATTGGATTATAAAACAATGAACTCATTTATGCTTTCCCATCTACAGTTTCTGTTGGTCCCACTCCACTGTCTTTTTTTTTTCTTTTTTTTTTCTTTTTTTTTTTTCACTGGGACCAAACCTGATTTATTGTATTTTGATAACATGTGAACAAATTATTTCCTTGAGTGGCCTGCCCCCACCCTGGGTTAAAACGTTAGAACACACTGTGCAAAACCTCAGTCTCTGCAAGCAGACACACTGCTTTACCAAAAGCCGTGTGTTAAATAGTGTTTATATTATGCACCTGGCAACAGAGCTGATGTCTATACTCATTATTCATGGAAAAAGGGCCTCATTAGTGGGAAGTCATGCACTGTTGCTGAGCTACATCATTATAGTTTCAGAGTTCAGTGCCTGTCAATAGAGTGCAGATGACCTAAATACCATTGAATTCTAAAAGAAGTTTTGGCTCTGTTTTGACACATATCCATGTTATTTACAGCAGACATGGTTATGGATGCTGAAGAGACTGATGTTGATGGAATAAGCTTCTGGTATTCACAGTAGATAATGTTTATCTGCTCTTCCCTTGCTTTTTAAACTAATTGTTTTTCAGTGGAGTAGGTCTGCTTGTTGTGATGCTTAGAACAAACAGTATATTAACTTCCTTGGGCAGCCAGGTCCATTGACTGCTATTCTCTGGTAACCTGGGCATTGTGTGAAAACTCAGACCTTTCTGGTGATTGAAAGTAAAATTTACAAAGGATAGAGGCCTATTTATGTAGTTGTAGTGATGCAATGGTCGCTCCCTAAACCACTCCTTGTTTTCTTTTACTTTTAAAGTCACTGTTTACCAAAGAGAATATAAGCCTTCTGGGCTGCAGGAGGAACACCTTATCATCATTCTCCTTTCACTTAAACACTTGCAAAGGAGAAGGATCACATCACCATATAGACAGTTCTGAATTCTGAGTTCACTAGAAAAGAGAATTTAGAACTCAATAAACATAGAAATAAAGTGTGAGGGTCTTGATTTCTTTGTTTTGTCTCTGTCTTTTGTTGTGTTTTTTTTTTTTTTTTCATTTAAAAAGGTCTCATTCTACTCCATGCTATTACACTTTTATTTGGTAACTGCTTACTTCGAAGTTAGTGTCAAATGAAAATGTAAATCTTAGAAATAAACAATTAGAAACAGTCATATTTGTCTTGGAATATGCATGTTGATCAGGAATTGATCGTATTCTTATTTGGTCTTGGAGTACAGATTGCAGAATTATTTTTAGTTTGACAAATTTTCCTGTGAAAGTCAAGCATAAAAGGAATTTGGACCTTTCCTGTTATGAAATCCAAATAGTTAATGTAAAGAAATTAGATTTCTAAAATGCAGCACATTCAGGGTTATTCTACTTTTTATAGTCTCCCTCTGTCCTTTTCTGTGTCCTTACAACTTATGAAATATGTAAATTTTAATTACAGCATTTCTTTTGTAAATAGTTACAGATTGATCAACTAATCAAATGGAGTCTTCATTTATATCAGCTATGGTCTCTAGAGCTTTTGTGTATATACATATTTGAGATCATAGCTGTGGGCCATCAGTTTTGTTACTCACTGTGATAACGTCTGATGCTACTGAGGAGATTTTCTACCTGGTGGAGCTAACTTGATATTTCTTCTCCTCTGTAGTGCAAGAAAGAGTTTTTCTCTGAGTTAAAGATATAGCAAGTGGCAGTATGGAAGCAACCACTCATGGCATTTTGTAATAGTTCAGTTTATTTGAAAGAGAGACCTTGAGTTCCTCTTAGTTAAGGTCAAACCAGGCCTACTCTACCATCTCAAATGCAAATCAGGTAACACCTCCAGTTTGGGTAACAGCAGTACCAGGAGATGGTTTGTTCTTTTTCCCGACATTTTCTTCTTCAGTTCCTGCATCTGAGAACTGATTTCTTTATCTCAAAATCACTTGTTACCTGTTACTTGGTCTTTCCATCAGTTCTCTGTCCTTACCAGCTGATTGGCTTTTTAGCTGTATGATTATGCTTGGGGTTTTTTGGTGGATTGGTTGTTTCTGTTGACACAAAAAGTCTAAACTAATTGCACTGATCTTGATCTTTTAAAACTTCTGTAGGAGAAATGGTTCCTTCCCCTCTAGGTGCATATAAGATTGAGCAGAGTAAAATCAAGAGAATTGACACCTGACTGGCTGCCAACGTGTTCATTTCAGCTATGACATATTTACAACCAGGAGTGAGCTTCAAGATACGTCCTTATCTGAACAGTTTAAGTGCTAGCTGTGCTCATGGCAAAGTAGAACACTCCTCATTTGTGCTGAAATGCTTTTCCTGTTCTTTCAGGGAATCAAAATGAGGGCCTTAGCATACACAGTTGCTAAGTGTTTGTTTGTTTGGGGTGTCTCCCACCAGTGAGGAAGAATGTCAGAGCTACAGAAAATCAGAACTGCTTTTTGTTGCAAGCCCAAAGTCAACATTATATTGTTGTGATCATAGTTTTGCTCTCTCCATCTTTTCTAACTTTTTTTTTTTGTGTGTGGAGAAAGGGCTCAGGTGATGACTGTTCTTGTGGGAGATAACACCACAAGACAGTAGATCTGTCTGACAAAGTGTTTTTCCCTTGATGTTCAGTTCATATTTGCCATTATTGGATTCCATCCCATTACTATTGTTTTAACCATTTTTATCAGCTTAATTCACATTCTTCCAAAATAATTGTATCTTTCTGGGTGGCTGCATCTCTCTTTTGTCATCACTCATCCAGCTGACACATATTTATTTATTAGACCACTTTCAGTCTTTCCCACAAGGAATTCCTTCTGCCACCTGTGCAAGAGCTGACAATCTAGCCTGCAGGTGCAGAGAACTGGGGGAGTTCTGTGCTGACAAGGCAAGTGTTGGCCTATGACTTAAACACCAGAGTCTGCAGATAGGCTGAGGGAGAGAAAATCAGCACTGGAGTTCTTCACCAAGCCATCGCACAAATCCTGTATTCCATCTTTTTTTGTTGTTGCTAGTTTGTTTTTATGTCTTCACAAAACTTTTTCCAGTTTATTAACGCAATTAACAGTTGCGTTTTTAGAAATGTATGAATGAATTTGGTAGCTTAAATATAGTCTCCAGTACTGTACAAGGAAGGACTCGCAGTTTGACTGCAAAGGTCTTATCTGTGCCAAATATGGACAAGATTTGCAGCTTATTTCAGTAAATATTTAAGTCATCTTAATGCTGATAAGACTGCTCACCTGTCTGAAGTTAAGCCCTTAGGAATCTTCACTGCTGACTTGGGAATAACATGTCCTTTAGGGTAAAAAAAAAAAGGGGGGGGGGGGGGGGGGGGGGAAGAATAATTACTGATTAGTGACTTACATGTTCGATTATTGGTGACTAAAGCAATTGCAGCATGCTCATCTTTTCATATTTAAGGCTTTCTAGTGATTTGGCTAAGGGATACTGCCCTAGTCTGTATTCAGATTCATCATTTCTAGGTTTAGTTTCTGTTTTATGAGAATAAACCCCAAGACCTGTTTAGATGATGTATGGCATATTCTGGATATCGTGAGTCAGGGAAATAGTGGTGTTATGGTTGCAGGTCTCTATCCATAGTATTTTTCCATTAGTTCAGTCTCAAAAACAGCCACTTACGAAACAAACAGCGAGAAAGAATTCACTTTTCCAGCCCTTCCAATAGCTGACTGAGGCTAATCCAAAGAACTTGGTTGTTAATTAAGTCTAGACTATTTTGTATTCAGTTTGAAGATAAAAACAGTAAAGAAGAAGGAGAGTCTTTTTCTTTAGATAGTCATGTCAATTCTTACTAGGCAAAAATGTCTTGATGGTTTCGACAACAGAATCACAGTCACATATTTCAGCACGTTGTGGGAACTCCACAAGTAATAATAGAAGGGTGGAAAATAGTATATGTGACGATATTTTCCCAGATGGCTCAAAGAGCTGGACACACTCATTTATGAATACCTTCACTTTAGTTCCTGACAGGGGACTTATCTCCTAGGGCTAATTTAGACTTGATTCCTTTACTAAGTTCAAGTTGTAGCCAGGCATAATTGTTTTACGCTGTTTTCTAAAATATGAGAGTGCAATTTAGGAAATAAAACCTAAATTATATGAGGATTTTAAAGTATTGTAGTAATCAGGCCAAGATATAGAAGAACTAAATATATGTAGTCCAATATGGAGCAAGCAAAAAGCATAACACGGGAGGGAAGCAGGCATGGACCTAGCGAGGGCGATCACTATCTCCACAGCAACATAAACACGAACATTTGTATGTATTTCTTCTATTGCCAAGGGACTGTAGGTATTATCCTCAAATAACTGCTGCTTGCTTATTAGGAGCACAGTTCTGGAAGAGCCCTCCTGGGTAAGTCAGGTTGCCTGCTGTTGCATTCACTACATGATATTACACTTTCCGTGAGCTGAGCAAGCTCCATCCTAAAATTCAGTGTTTTGTTTGCCCCGTTATTCTACCTGCAAATCAGCCTACAAACTTCAGTTCTTAGAAACTGTCTTTTAATCCCCAGTTTAAACTTAATGTTCAACTGTTTATCCTTGTGCCATTATTGCCCTTCACCTAAATGGTTCTCTTTCCCTAGTGTTCTCTGTGGGTGTGGATAGGGAGTTATATCTTTTCTCAGACTTTAATTCATTTGGATTGTTAAAAAAAACACTGTATTTTTATTTACTTCTGTCGTTCTTGAATGTGAGTGGTCAGATTTAAACACAGCGTTCTCTTGAAAAATCCCATTGCTTCGGCAGGAATTTGCTAGGTTTGAACTGACGGAGGAGAAAATATCTTCTGTGAGATAACAATGACTTAGTGGCCCAGAGAAACACTTCAGTTATAAAGGGAAAGTATGATATTCTACTGACCAATTTAAAGACGTATAAATGACTGCAAATCGTTGGGGTATCTGTTTACTGGAAACGGCTTTTAACTCCTAATGCTGAGGAAAACCTGGCATAAGGAGAGTTATTGGAGGTCCTTAGAAACATTTTCTCCTCCTGTTATTGAAGTTGTGCTCGAGTATGTGTTTGTAGCTAGCTTCTATTGGTACAGTAACTAACATGTGCTTCACCTAGTCTGCTCTGCATGCTGTTGATTTTAATTATTTCAGTTGTTACTGTTAAGTAGTCCTGTGAAATTAAGTTGGGATCTATTATGGGGTAGCCCCCAACAACTTTTGTACATCTCACCTTTACTGACAAACTGAGGGATAGGTACTTCTTAGAACAATAGTCTGATTCCACTCTTACAGTTGGCCTAGTCCAGTGCCCTGTTTTTTCAGTATTTACTGTAAGAAGCTGTAGTATTATTTCTAAGCATGATGCTTTTGATAACTTAGTACCCAATTGGGTTTTACTTAAGTAGACAGTGTGCTGTGTGCAGAATCCAGCTCTAATTGTTGGGTATTTTTGTTGGTTTGTTTAGTTGACCTTAAGCGTAATCTTTAACATTTTAATACTGGAATATTTTGATCATTACATAGTATGTCTGCTAGGTAGATCACTAGTGTGGAAATCAATTGTTCTCTATACCAGTAAGAAAAAATGTATGGTTAAGGTTTATTACGCAGTATTGATTACTACCCTTTAAATGCTTTGTGGCAATCTGCTGGTAGAGAACAAATAAAGTTGTACTAATGGGTTTTGTCAGAGTTATGGCTGCTTTTCATATCTGAGACAATGTAAAATGGTCTGAGGCTGTCTGATGAGTATTTTTGTTCAAAATTTCCTTAAGAGCCAAAACAACTTAGTTTCTTGTTGATCTTTAACTAATTGTTTTTTACTTGCATGTAAAATCCACTTAGATGTCTGTCTTAACTTGTACAGTTGCCATCTATGAATATTAAACAACTGCTTCTTGGTGAAAACAGGAGGATGGAATAAGATAGCCCTCATCTATTTCTTAGATATTTCATAAACTGTGGAAAAAATCACATTTTCCAGCTTACCTTTATGTTAGCGAAACAAATTATGAATTCTTTCACTATATCTCTGTCGTGTCACTCTTTGAATTAGTAGTTCTCTATGACCTCTTTTGCTACTTAAATAGCAATTCACTATTATAAGTTTTAAAGTGTATATATTTAACTTTGGTGGAAGTTTAAAATCCACGTAACATGGAAGTACGAGTCCCAAGGACAGAATGTACCCTGAATTCACTTAATAATTTTGTACATCCCGTGCATACTTTGAAGTACCAAACACTTTTTTCTTTCTGCTGACTTTTAAGGGTTCTGATATTTACTTTTTTCTTTCTTTTCCACAGATATAAGCTTACCAAAATCAGCAACAATATGTTACACAGCTGCATTGCTCAAAGCCAGAGCTGTCTCTGACAAGTAAGTGCATAAGAACCACTCTCCAGCAAAATTCCTGATTTAACTCAAGATTTTTCTTAGCTGAGCCCACACCCTGACAATCTGTTGAGTAAGCAGGATAGTTCAGTCCTGCAGAAATTCACAAAATTGATTTGTATCTAAAAAAAATTGCACTGAGTAAACATTGCACTTCAAATATTAGAGAAGAAGAAAAGAAGAGAAATAGCCTCAATTCACTTCATGTTTCACTTCTGTATATACTATCTGGGTGAGCTTTAGCTTCCTAGGTAGTATAATGAATATACAACTAAAAGATGCTGTGCTGGGTGTGCCTTGGCCTTCTAGTCAGTATGATGAAAATTCAACTAAAAGGTGCTGTGTGGCTGAACATCTTCAACTTTCTATAAACCTGATCCCAAAAAGGTAATAAATAAATGTGGATACACTGATAACAATGTCATTTTACAAAAGCTGTCAGAAGACTGCTTAGATAGTGGCAGGTGCATTTAGCATTACCATGTCAGGGATTCTGAGAGGTAGACGTTGTTCATATTTTTAGACACACAAATATCTGCTCATTCCTGTTACAGTTATCTTTTGGGTCTCAACCTTCCAGGGTGCTGAGCACATCTACTTTTTGCCTGTGGACTTGAGAGCACTGGCCCATTCCAAAAGTGTGCTCAGCTCTTTGTGAGATGGAGCTCAAAGATCCCAATTCTGCTCTCAGATGCCTTCACACAAATCCCAGGCAGGAGTTGTGTCTGTGCACCTGAGGGTCGAATGCCTCCCTAAAGTTGGAAAGCAAGTAGAGTGGAAAGCCATTTTCTTGAGTGACATCCTGACAGTTTTTGCTTTTAAAGTGTATGTACACATCAAGATCTAAGTAATTTTCTTTCATTCTTTTTATCCTGTAGATCGCCAGTACCTACTGCAACATCTTTCCTCCCTACACAGCGACTCCAGCTTGGGAGGGCAGGGCTAAGGTTGTCACAGCTTTCCCTGTGGTGTCTGCCTGCCAAGTACAGCTCTGGAGTTAGCCGTGGGGTGTGAGGTGAGAAAGAGATTGCATGGTCTGGTTTTTCATTCACTGGGGCAGATGATTCGCCCACAGTTTGGGCATGCTACCTTCAATGGTGCTGCGGCCAGTAGACCACCTGCTACTGCTGCTGCATCGTGCTTCCATCCCAACCTGACCCAGGGGCATTGGGTTGGGACCTCCCTCAAACCTCCCCAAACCTGTTTTTAATAGAAACCCTCCAACAATTATTTGGCATTGGGTTTTTTCACTTTTATTTTTTTTCGGCAATTTCAGCCTTGAATATGCCCCTTAGAAAAGGTACCTAGAGCAAATTTAGATTAGTGACAGAGAAAGAACTGACTATTTCAACTGACTTCTTGCCATGACTAGCTACAAACATGCTTTCCACTTCTGCTGGGATTTTCATTGTCCTTGACATAATAGATCGTTCAGTTTCCACTTACAATGGAAATTTGGAGAGCCCAGGAAATTGACTCAGTTTGCTTATATGGGCCCATGGTCTAATTCCTTTTCTGTCCTTTTCCTACCAGCATTTCTGACCCAATGTGTTTTCTTCTTTGCTCTTCTAGATTTTCTCCAGAGGCTGCCTCAAGGCGAGGGCTGAGTACTGCAGAGATGAATGCAGTAGAAGCTATTCACAGAGCAGTAGAATTTAATCCACATGTGCCAAAAGTGAGTATGGAGAAAGCACTGTTGTAACTTTAAAACTGCTGAGATCCTATCACCTATTTTATTGTATTAGATTACCAAGTGATCTAGTGGAAAGGGGAGCAAACACTGGGAGGGCAAATAAGATGACAGCATGCTTTCTTTCTTCTGATATTCAACCTGAAGTATCTTCTACTGTGGATCTTGAAACTTGACATTTTAGCTGAAGTGAGTCTTCTTTGTGACCAAGAGTTATATACTGCGTTGTAGAAGTAGATACCACCAAATGCTGTGCTGCGGAGCAGAACACATAGGGACATATTATTCTTCACACAAAAGCCATGAAAGATCTTCTAGTTTGAAATAGCATCATTTTTTGTTTTGATGACTACATAAAAGAATATATTTTTATATGCTATGCAAAGAGCTTATGTTTAGAGTTCATAGTATGCTTCAAATAAGTTGCATTAGTAATTCCTTATGTAGCACCTGTCATTAAGCTCTGAGAACACATAGCTCAGAGATGAAAATCACTGAGAACTACAGAGTTCAGTAAGAAAAGGGATTTATGTTGTAATTCCATAGATAAAATCTCTAGATATGTATCTCAGCAGTAAGAATCTTGCCTGTGGCTACTAAAGGCTAATGTATTTCATTGTTTTTCACCTGATACTCAAATTGCAGTCTGTAAGTTCATTGTAAAGGCAAACTAGAGGCAGATGTTTTCTGGCCCTTGGATCACTGAACCTCACCCAATAAAGCTCATTTGAGCCAGTATTGCCCTGTGAAAGCAAGCAGCCTTTGCTCAAGAGCAGAAGACTGGATTATCTTAATATGGGGAACCTCTTCATTAGCTAGAGTTGAACACCAAGTCTGGTCAAGCTAAACTCTGAATTTCTCCCATGTGTACACATGTATTCGAGAAAGTGTTTTTCTCATGCACTTCAGGAATTAAGTATTTTCTCTGTAACATGTATCTGTTATGCCATCCACTAAATAGCATAGTTTAGCTATCAGAAAGTTAGGCTGCTTAATAAAGTCACCTAGATGTTCTCTACAGACCATGGCAAGAAGGAACTGTGTTAGACATCTCTAGATAGACTTTCCCTCCAAGGTGCCTGTTTCTGCTCTATGAAAAGAGCAACTATTTTCCAGTAAGATCCTGATCTTCAAACAGCAAGATTTATGTGAGTTCCCTTGTATTATTAGCTGATCTTTTACTTTTGTGCCAAGCTATACAATGAAAACATTGAAGTTTGGTCCCAAGATCATTGCTCCTGTGGAACTCTTCAACTTCTTCCATCCCTATGGTTCTTGCACCAACATAGCCATTAATATTCTCTTCTACTTGTTCATCTGTTTAGCTCTCTATTCTAATCTTGTTCTGCATGATACTTTTAAAATGCTGTACTGAAGCCCAGTTAGAGAGTTATATCCTTGTTGTCTAAAAAAACAGGTATCTTGCCAAGCAGATATACCAGTTTTGCTTGTCATGAGCTCTCTTGGTGAGCCTGTTCTGTTTTCTGTACTCACCTCCTTGCTTTTGATCTTTTTTTTTTTCCTTCAAAGTCTGTTTTATTGCGTACTCATTGTTTCCCTCCATTAAATAAGTGGTACTCCATTTATTATTCTCATTACTGGATCACTTGATTCTGAATGGGGATCTTTGTTTTAAGTTTGTAATGCAAATCTGGCAGTTACCAGGGCCAATTCTTACACTGCTCAGGAATGGAGATTACTGGCTGCAATGGTTTCCACTTCTTTATATCCATCCTGCTGTCGTCCCCATGCTCAACATTACTGTGAAACTGAGTCATGTCTTTACATACTACTTTTTTGCTTGTTCTTTTTCTGTTTATACTTGAGCATTCTTTTCTTTGGCTTGGTTTCCATTGCAAAATCTACTTTACTGTAAGTTGTGGCAGCTACTCCATTATCTCTGCACTTCCACCCCTCTAACATGCTGCTGTGCTTGCAGATCAGTGTTTCACTCTGCTCGTGGCCTTTGTCTCACCTACCAACTCCTGGCTAGGTGGCTTCAATAAAGGACTGAAACTCTATTTCTGACAAGTATCCCCACACGTAAAATACAAACTGCATGTTATTCTCTGTATTTCTAATGTAATGAAATTCTAGTCCTCATTTAAGTCCTCAGTCTAGTTCACATTGTTAATTGGTTCCTTCTCTTTGAATTTCAAAGTCAGTCAGTTACTTGGAAATTAAAAACCTTTGTGAAAAGTATAAATTACCAGGATAATGAGGTAGTAATGGCAGCAGAGTATGGGCTTTTTTAGTTCATATTTTGACATTAAAACAGTGTATACCATTACAGACTAATATACAACACTGCTGATTTCACACTCATATTCTCTTTGCTATTATAACTCATATTAACACTCATATTTTCTTTGCTTATAGCTAAAGGCTATTAAGGTGTCAATAACATCTGTATATGTCAATAATATACACGTGATTATAATTTTATGCCAAGTATGGATGCTACACCTCAATTTCCACTCAATTATGGTTGAAGTCACATCCATTTTGTTCTTAATGAAATGGAGATAAGTTTTATAGAGCATCATCACAGAAAATTGTAGCAGTGCTACAAAACTAATATGTCTTCAAAAGCTTCTTTAGGATTTAAACACTAATGAGTCTCTTGTTCAGGTTGAGGAATAAATAAGTAATAAAACTGACATTCTATTTAATGCATTTGCAAAGATCTCAGCAGAATCTTTGAAAGAGGCTACATGATTACGTAGAAAAAATGTAAATGTTTCAGTATATTTATGGTCTCAAAAGGAAATTTTACCATTTTCAGTGCAAATCATTAAAATTTAGAATTATCATGTAGAAAAAGATGGTTATTGGATATGTATCTTCGAGACGTTTAACTGGAAATAGCAGGCTTCTGCTGATGAGATGATGACACAAGGAGAGAGCGGGGAACATAGTCGGAATGTGCTGAGAGATGTTGCTATCCATAGCAACAAAGGGAGACCAGGTCTTCCACCGGCCTCTTACATGTTTGTGTCAAACCACCATTGGACTCCTACAGTGCTGCTGATTTTCCATAGGAGATACACGTCCAGACTCCAGTCCGTTTTTCCATAACGATACTGCAGAGGTCAGATTTAGTTTTTACACTTTTTTTCAAGTGTACTTTGAAGATATAGGAACTCTTTGAGAAGAAAAGAGTTTGAAAGTCCCAGATTCTCATCTTTAAATGGAGATAAGAAACCTTGCAAAACCACCCATCTTCTGTGTAGGGGCCAGTGTGTGCACAAGCCTTTCTTTAGCCCTCCTTCCAGCAATTAATATCCTTCTGGCACGGGGCTCTTCCTTTTTTTTTTTTAAGTAAGTTTTGATGACAGTTTAATTCCCAGAGATCAGTCCATTAAGCCTCAGCTACAGCTAATAAATTGCCATTGTTTTTGAATTAGGCTGGAGTCAAGATGTGAGACATGGAGGTACTAGGTTTTTTAGTGAACCACGGCACTACAGAGCTCAGTGCAATTTACCACATGTATCCAGGGAGCTGGGCAGCTGACCTGGCTGACCTGATGCAAGATACTGCCTGTGTCTCTGGAGGTTGTCTTGTTTATGCTGCTGAAACAACTCAGCTGTGGCAAAATGCAGTTTTATTCCCGGGCAGATGTTAACTTCTTTGTTAAAAGTAAGCAGTTAACCAAGAATAATATTTCCAGGATTCTTTTTAGTCGAAGAAAAGCGTACTGATAGCCAGTATAAGTCAGCAGTAGAGCAGGAAAGATAGCAAAGCAGAGAGCTTTGATTTCCACTAAGAGAAGAATCATTCCAAATTGTGTTGCTTACTTGTGATCACTAGTCTGATACCCATCCATCTCTGTCTTAAGAGAGATTCTGCAGTCTGGTATACCTTTGCTTTAGTACAGCATCATGTATGGCAGAGTGTTGGCCCCAGGGAAATGTGCTGACTGTGTCTGACAACGTGCTGCTCAAAAAATCAAGAATAAAACAAAAAGTGGTTTTAGTGCCACAGCTGGGGTATGATTGTCATTCCAGAGGGTTTTGTACAGAAATAAGAGGGTAGTACATCTTAAGTCGTGGCAGTCCATAGTCTGTGGGGTGTGCGAAAAAGTCTGCATGTATGCACAGAAGACTTCATCAGCATTATTTATATGTTGTGCTTGGATCTTCCCCACTTATTTGTAATGCAGCAGTCCAAGTTAATGCTGATAAAACACAACAGCTGTTTATGAGATGTTTCTCAATTCTGGAACACCCTTTCTGAATTGATTTGCAAGGCTCCCTTCTCTCAAGCTCATCTTGATAAACTCCCCTCACACCCCCCAACCAAAAAATAGCCTTTGGTGTCACTGGTAGGAACTTTTGAATTTAGTAAAGTCAGAGGGGAGAGAAAACAAATGTTGGTTCATATATATGATTGTTAAAATCGAGACAAAACTGTGCCCTGCACACAGTTGTGTGGGGTGGCCATGTAAGCCAGGGCCTGAATTTGAAGATTCAGACGGCCTCAGTGTTACTGTTAGTTAAAGAAATGCCAGTTCTGTGTACAGACTGTTTTGTAAAAAGAATATAACCAGCCGTTAACTTAAACACTTGTAACGATTTACCTGTTCTCCCTTTCATTCTTTATTATTTATTTCTTACCTTCTTCATTTTATTTTTAATGAGGACTGTGTGTCTTTGAATGCTCCGTGGTTTCTAGTAAGTTGTAGTTGCTAATAGAAACAAATAATGAAAACAAATTTATTTAGCAGATGGGAAAGGAATCCACTCTACACACCCCATGATATTACAGAGAAACTATTCCAGATATGTTTAAAGAGGGGTTTTAACTGTTCATTGAGACAGTGATTTGTTTTCGTATCTCCAGTAAAAAGGCCAGTCTTGTTAATTACCATCAATCCAATGCAAACTTGTTATGTGACCTACAGTTGGCTTCTCTGGGCATGTAGAATCCAGTATTTCTGAGCTGCATGAAGCTTGTGCTGTTCATCCCACTGGGAAGAAGAGAGTTCCTGTTCAAACAATGTTAAATTCTCATGTTCTGGCCTGGAGGGATGCTGCCACAGGTGCAGGAGTGACTATTGCCTATTTACAGCCTGAGCTGTAATTTCAGAGGCAAGATGCAGAACTGAGGAAAAACCTTCCTGAGATAGATTGATTTATTTTATAGAGGTTTATTTTATAAAGGGGCGCTGAAGTAGCTTATTAATTTGGAATGTTAAAAGCAGTCCCAGCAGAGAAGTAGTGAGAGAGCAGTCAATATTATGAAACAAACAATGTGTATTCAATCAATTCAAGTAAGAAAATATGAACTCCACCTTATTGCCCTTCACATACACAAGAAAGTGCTAACACAGTGCTATCACAGTGTTTGTACCTATAGGCATTATAACATTAAATTAGTTGCCATTGTCATCCTCCAAGTGCTCATTAAAAGGTATATTCCCACTTGTGTCCAGAGTGGCTATAGCTGAACACTTTGGTTCATGTTGTTTCTTTTACAGTGTCAAGTAACCAGCCCAGAAGCTACATGAAAAATACCGTTCCCCTTTTAACTAACTCCTGACAGCTTTTTGACAGGAGAGGTTTGGAGTGGGAAGAGAAAGTACAGAAAAAAAACAAAGAAGACAATCACAAAATTAGCACAGTGCAGTGAAGGAGGGCTGGGTGACATCTGATGGTGACAGAAATAGTTGGGCACCACAAGCATTCACTCACAGCTTGGTTAAGGCTAGGTTGTTCTGGCTTTTATTGATTGTTTTCTCTAAGCTGATTCCTTTTTTAAAGGAAAATGATAACTCTGTAATGATGGTAGTGTGTATTATTTCCTGTTCTAATTAAGTTTCTTCCTTTGTCACTTAAAAACAAGTGCAGATGGAGATGTGCTGGGCTTGCCATCTCCGTTCCCTTTGTGCTGAGAGCTCCTTGCAAAGTTTCTCACTTAGCCTATTGCTTGATGCTTCCTCTGCACCGGAACCACCCTTGGGTTCAGAGCCATGTCAGGACAACAGAAGTTTCCTGTCTTCCCTGTGTACTCAAAGTATTGAAGAGGTCATGACATTTTATTGCTTTAAATGTAAAGGTCATGGTTGTGTTCACAAGCCAGTATATCAGCAGTTACAGCTCTGGGGAATCTATCCAGAGTGTTGGTTGTTTCCGTGTAAAGCCCAGTGGAGTTCATACTGCTATGGCTTTTACTTGTATGTTGGGTTCCTATACCTATCTTAGCCCTACAAAAGCAAGTCTGTGCTCTGGACAGAGCCTTCAGAGATGCACTGTAAAATGCCAGTTTACTGTTGAAAGGGCTCTCAGTGCCCTCAAATTCTCCTTGGAAACACAGCAACACAGGAATAGATGACATATGCTAGAATGTAAAATGAATTCATTTTCGTGGACAGTCGTATGTCTCCTTCTTAATGATCAAGCTCAGTCTTCAGCTAGGTACCATTTTGGTACCTATTACTGCTATTTAGGTAGGTTAAACAAATAAAGGCTTCCGAGTGTCCTTTCATAAAGTAGGCTTGCCATGTCTTTGCTTTCCTGTATTCCATACTTGCAGAATTTGACCTTTATGATTCTGACAGTGCCTGATGAGAACTGTGCAGTGTTCTAGATGAGGTCTCTCTGGGTCTGTGTGCAATTAGCATTCTTGCTGGCAATATTTCCAGAGTAAATTAGTTGATAGCTTATATGCCCAGAAGGTGAGTCTGACCTTTGTGCATAGAACAAAAACTATTACAAGGGCTGAATGAGACTTCAGCCATCCATCAATTCTGTGTGAGCCTTCGTGAACATCACCGGATCAGATGATGGACTTCTTGTTTGGGAAAGTAGCTGTGGTGGAGTAATGAGGGAGGAGTTTTTCCCATTTTTGACCTAAGGAACTTTTAAAAATAGTTTTGCTGTTCTAAAAGTGAAAAAAAAATGAAGACTAAAAAGTAGTTGTATATATCAGTACAACTGAGTGAGCTCTAAGAGTGATGTGCAAGTGTCAAGGTGCATCCTAATACCAGATAATTCCACGTGATGGTTTTTAATCACTAATAACAAGCAATGTGTTACAACGAAAAGCTGCATGTTTTCATTAACACTCCTCGAGGTAGGACATTCATTCCTGCTTTTTCCTTCAAATAGTTTCATGGATTTTATGTTGTTTTCCTTCCCTTTGACTGAAATATTTAAATATTGAAAACTTCTCATTTACTCCTGCAAGAAAATACAGAATTGAGAGTTCTGTTCTAAATTAATAGAACAGGTATCAGTTCTGCAGCCATATTCCATTCTGCTCAACAGGTAGCACACGGGATTTTGAAAGGGTGGCAAA
The DNA here is from genome assembly GCF_016699485.2 of Gallus gallus. Classification (NCBI taxonomy): domain Eukaryota; kingdom Metazoa; phylum Chordata; class Aves; order Galliformes; family Phasianidae; genus Gallus; species Gallus gallus. The sequence goes on along the minus strand of NC_052532.1, from coordinate 24,888,657 downwards.
GTCATATAGGCAGCAAATAAGAAAATTTTCTGTGTATCTGTAAGCTTGGCAGCTCCCTTCATCATGTCAGATCTTTATTCCATTCTTTCTGCCACTGTTAATCCCTTCTTATACTGCCCTGCCTACTGAATTGCAGCTTCTTCCCCTAATCTGTTCTACACATCTCCCAGTTTTTTCTGGAAGGCTTTATAGAAAGTCCAGGTATCACACATGTTACTCCCACTGCTAAGTTAGTTTGCCCTCCTTTAAATAATTACCTGCTTCAGAAATGTGTGATTTTTCTTTCCTCTTTGAATCACTTACCTGTTTCCCGATGTTGTCAGTTAGTTCTCTGCTTTGATCTTGTTCCCTTCAGATCCTTAACCTGCTTCTCCAGCTCCTTCCTGGCTTCTGGCAAAGAGGTGTCTAGCTTTAGGATGCCCTCCATGACATCACACCAACTTGATTCTCAGCCCCCTCTGACCTTTCCTCTTCCTTTCTTCAGGGATGGTTTTGAATTCTCATTTCTTCCCTTTCTCCTTTTCTCCCCTTTCACACATCACGGAGCCAGTGTGCAAGGATGCCCTGGAGTCTCCCATTCACAAATGCCAGTATCTGACAGAAGCTGTGAAAAGGTTACCGTCACCTCTGTGTGCCAAGTTGCCGTCCAGCCTGCGCTCAGTTCTTGGCAGCCCTTCGATTCTGCAGCCCTCGTTCTTCCCATGCAAGGCAGAGACCAACGTGTAGACACAAAGACCTCTCCAAAGTAGAGGGGCCGCATGCTTATTCTCTTTTTGCTGGTGATTGTCTGTTACCTTTTCTTTCATACCGTCTTTAATTTTGCCAATCCCTATCTAAAATCTGCAACTTTTTTCACATCTTAAACTCCATTTTTCTACTCCAAAACAGCCAGCCTGTCAGTAAATATGGTAGATTTTTTTTCCAGAAGTGCTGCAGCCTTATATCTTTATCCTAATGGCTGAAGGAGCCATCTCATTTCCCTCCTTTCTCTGAAATCCTCCTTTCTATCACTGTCAGTCTCTTGTAATTCATCCCAACTCCATGTCAGGGTCTGTCCGTGTGGTGTGTGACCCACCTGCTACTTGTTGCCTCTTCTATTAAATAGCCTATTGGGCAGAATGTTTGCTTTAGGGAGTCCTGGAAGAGAACGACAGTTTACCTTATATGCTGGAGAAAAATTACTGCAAAGGTGAGAAATAATCTACTTCATAGAGGAGAACTGACAGACAGTGATTGATTAAGCAGCCTCTGATTTCTGTCTTGTCATCCTTTCCTCTCTCAAGCATGCCAAAGCAAGATGTGTCTGTTCCCCTCTGTTCTGTTTCCCCTCCCCTAGCAGGAAGGAAGGAACACCAGCAGTGAGGTGACTTCTGACCTGGCAGCAGTCTGACTGGTGGGCCAGGGAAGGAGGAAAGTCACCTGCTTGAAGAACATTCAGGAGCTCTGTCTTCTCCTGTGACGTGAATCCTGCATGTACTTCATTCACCTGCTGTTTTAGGGGATCCTGTAATGGGGAGAATTGTTTGTGGGTTTGGTCACTGGTGCTTTTCATTTTCGTGTTTTCAGTATTTTGGTTAGCAAACTTAAACATCGAGGACTGGTGTATTTTTTGTCCTAGAAATCTGATATTTGTTACATTATGTAAATGGTGTTACTTTATGAATCACTGGTAGCCCTGCTGACCTCGTGCACTTGCAGGCCTGGTAACCTGTTGATGGCAATGCAGTAAAGCAGCCTGTGTGCAAAGTACCACCTGTTTCCTTATAGAAGGGCAAGGTGCATCAAACTGCTTAATGTCTTCTTCATTTTATTATAAATGCTTCTAATTTAAAAAGCTCTTGTAATTAGAGGCTCTTTTCTGCTTTGAGCCTATTTTTTTTCTGCCCCTTTGATAAGAGAGACATTTCATTTTGAAATTCTCCACAGTCCTCCTACTCCAGCTGAAGAGTACAACATGAACCATCTGTCAGCATATCGTAGTCTTTGGCAATAATTCAGTAATTATCTTCTAGTGCAGTTGGTGATGTTACACATCTGATGAAGCGCTTATGAAATGAAGTACTTCAGGGAAATAGACCTTTCAGTGCGCGCTGTAGAATTGCAGGCAGCTTTTTTATTACTTCTGAAATAATTGTACTCTGCTTTTTTTTATTGCAGTACCTCCTAGAAATGAAAAGCTTAATTCTGCCCCCTGAACATATTCTGAAGAGAGGGGACAGTGAAGCAATAGCATATGCTTTCTTTCATCTTCAACACTGGAAAAGGGTAGAGGGAGCATTGAATCTCTTACACTGTACATGGGAAGGCAGTAAGTAATTCTTTTTCTTACAAAGAGGCTAATCAATTATTTTGATTGAATGTCATGAGAAAATAAAAGCATTTTGTAAAGTACAGAATGGGGAAGTTTTGGAGGTCGGTTATATTTCACTAACACTGAAATATTTGAAATTCAATCAGAAAATACACTCCTCGTTTAATGGGAAAAAATACTCTGAAGTCTTGGATTCTGTTTTCTGTGTAACACCAAACAAAATTTCCCATCTTCTTTGTGACATATTTTCTTACTCATCAATAAGGGCTTAATAACTTACCTTCCTCATTCTGGAGTTGCAGAAATTTGTTTGTCGTTAATTGAAGGCTTTGATTTTGGGAAATTATGGACATGCCTTACAAGCAAATAAAGATTAATGTATAGTATAAAACAAGATGGTATTTTCTGATTTCTTTTTTCATTAAATAGAGTGAGTCCAGTGGAGGACGACCAGAATGTGTGGGAAGCTGATATAGGAAAGACAGTGGGGGAGCTGTTTTTAGCCAGCTTGGAAGAGACTCCAGTAGTTGAAGTGGGCTCTAGCTGCTCTCTTTAACCACCTGATAGGGATAGCATGGAAGTCAGAGTCAAAGTCTTCTCAGAAGGGCTCAAAGGAAAGACAGGAGGTGGTAGACAAGAGTTTCGGCACAAGAAATTCCGTCTAGACATGAGAAAAATATTTGTAGAATGAAAGTGATGGTGGATTGGAACAAGTTGCACATAGGTGGTGGGATATCCATCTCTGGAGATACTCAGAGCTCAGCTGGACATTGCTGAGAGCAACCAGATCAGCTTTAGAAGATCACCATGCTTTGAGTAGGAGGTCAGATCTAATCCTGTGTTTTAGACATGTTCTTTTCAGGTTCCAGGGAATTAAAAGCTACTATTTAGAATCAGCCTCTGTGGGCTTTTGTAATGCTGACTGTTTGTTCCCTAATCCAATTCATTTGTTTCTGCTGTGTTTTCTGCTGCTTGCTTTCAGCCTCTTCATACGTTACTACACAACTGTTTTTTCCTTCCTCCATTTGCTGTTCTCATTTAAGTTTCTTAGAAAAGATAGTTCGTCACCACGATAATTCCCACTGAAAGGAAGTTGCCACTTGAAACACAACTTAAACGTTGTCATAGCTTCCTTCCCAGTGCTTTTTTTTTTCACTAGCTGTCCTTCCGTAGTATTTCTTCTTTTCCAGATGCTTACAGAAATCCTGTAGCCCAAGACCTTGTTATGCCATCATTATGGAGCAGTATTTTAGAGGGAATCCTGAATAGAATCATAGAATCATAGAACTGCTCAGGTTGGAAAAGACCTTGAAGATCATCAAGTCCAAGCACAACCCAGCCCTACTACCCTAACTCTAACAGCCCTCCGCTAAATCATGTCTCTGAGCACCACATCCAAGTGGTTTTTAAACACATCCAGGGATGGTGACTCAACCACCTCCCTGGGGAGCCTATTCCAGTGCTTAACAACCCTTTCTGTAAGGAGGCTTTTCATGATATCCAACTTAAACTTACCCTGGCACAACTTGAGGCCATTTCCCCTCATCCTGTCACCTGTCAGCAGTGAGAAGAGACCAACCCCGCTCTCGCGGTAAGCACCTTGCAGATATTGGAAGAGAGCAATAAGGTCTCCCCTCAGCCTCCTCTTCCCCAGACTAAACAGCCCCACTTCCCTCAGTCTCTCCCCGCAGGGCATATTCTCCAAGCCCTTCACAAGCCTTGTTGCCCTTCTTTGGACCTGCACCAGCACCTCAATGTCCTTTCTGAACTGAAGTACCCCAGCTGAACACTCAAGGTGAAGCCTCACCAGTGTCGAGTACAGGGGCAGGATTACTTCCCTAGTGCTGCTCACCACACCATTCCTGATACAAGCCAGGATGCCATTGGCCTTTTTGGCCAACTGGGCACACTGCTTCCCCGTGCTGGTGGGAACAGACCTTTGTTAAACTGAGGAGTGCCTAAGGGGTAGCTTATGGGAGCAGCTTTTGGCACTGGAGGCTGGTTACACTGCAGTCATCCTGCCGAGTATGAGCTCTCATCATCTGTGCCTGAAGGCCTTCCATCAAACTACCCAAACTGATTCCTCTCTTCATTGCCTCCACAGCAATCCAGCAATCTGAATTTGTAATTCGTTATGAAATATTTGTCTATTAATTAGCCTGCAAGATGTGAATTACCGTTATTGCATAACCTGTAAAGAAAAATCCCTAATTCCTTTTGCACAGTGATTTCAGTGAGAGAAGTCCTCAAGATTGTTTTGCAGATTTCCCTCATGCATGAAGATGGCCATGGATTTAAAGTTTTCACTCGGATTTAATCAAATAATTATAACTTTTGGTTCATATCTTAGTAGGAGTAATATTCTTCAAGGATGTACTAAGCTATTTATGTCACTCTTGTGTCCTTTCCTTGATAAAGACTTCCTTATCATCTCTGTCTGATTTTAAGCTAAATCCAGTGGAAACCTGACAGAGGAAATGAATTTAATTAAGCACGTTTGTACCAACAGCCTGCCGTATATGGTCAGTTGCCATCACATTCTTTCTAGGTGTTCATGTGTTTGTCGTGTCTTTAAATTGAGCTGTTCTGACAGTACCCACCAGTCTCACTTCAGCAGCTTGTATGTAGGAAGTTAATGCCCATATGTATGTACTCTTCAGTTCTAACCTTGTAGAAATCAGGTAGAACTAAGTGCTGTCTTTGAGCCAATCAGTCACTTACGGGTATGTTATGAGTGCTGCTAAGGTGACCCCTATGGGAGGTCAGTCCTAATTAAGGCAGCCTCTATCAAGGTCCTGTTTTAACAGTAAAGAAATTCATGCTACATGGCACGGAGAGGTTGTAGGATCGTTCAAAGAGTCTCATAATTCAGCAGTATTTTGCACCTCCTCATGTTAAAAAGACAACATTATTGGGTTAGGTAGTTTTATTTCACACGAGCAATTAGAAACGTGAGTCTTTCATTGACAGAGAGCCAAGGAACAGCGTGTCTTTTATTTTCTATCTCAGTTTAAGAAGTTTCTGACAACAGGGAAAGATTTATTAAGATCTATCTCAATAGTCTCCCACAGAGCAGCGACTGATGTTGATTTGAGTCATACACCTGTAGTACAGATTGGCTCCAATCCAGTACTGAAATTGGAAGCATAATGTTTTTATTCTTAAGCAGTATTCAGTTGTATTCAAATACAAGAAGACCACGTGCCTGCTGGAGCTGCACCGGCGTATTGTAATTGTGCTCTGAGGATTTTGGCCTTCTTTCCTCCTGCTTTAAAAACAGTTAGCAAAAATAAACACGGGTAGAACTGCCCCAAAATGATGGCTGGTGTTATTTCAGATGCCACGTGCACAACCGAAAACATTGGGGTTTTATGTATTTTAAACCAATTCTTCTGTTGTCTTGTGAGATAATGAAATATTACCACGTTGGGGTTGCTGTAGCTCGTATCTAAACTGTGCAGTGCTTTTAGGACATTTGCTGAGGAAAATGTTGCTGCAGTGACTGACGTTCATAGGAATAGTGAGAAAAACGCATCGATGACATTTTAAGAGTGCGAATTATATATCGGATGATGGAAAGGGATGCACTGATTGCAGAGCTGTAATTCAGTCAGGCGTATGGACGTTTCCATGAACTACACGAGCATCACTCAGATGGCCCATGACATCATCACAGGCCAGGCTGAGTAATCCCTTTCCCTCCCTCGCTGTTATTATTTTCAATTTTAAAAGTTTATAAGATTAAGTATTATTTTGTCCGTGACCTGAAGATTTATATCAGAAACCTGCCCTTATCTGGTGCATTTAAAAAGAATGCATTTGAGGAACCTGGTTTTAATAATTCCGTATTAATCTTTGATTGCCAAATACAAAATGGAAACATGACTGAGTAGGAAAGCTGTTTCTCTGGGCTTGTCTGATGGATATTAGCTGTCTTCCTTGAAAGTCTAAGACAAACTCTTTACACTTTCCTATAGGATTTTAAGTGTACTGGGCTACGATCTTGCAGACTTCTATTTCTGCACCTGTAACATGGTCTCACTTGCCAAGAGTAAAAGAGATATGTCTTCAGGATTAAAAGCTGAATGTAGATTTCTATCCTGACATTTAGCTAAGCAATATATACACTGGTTGTGACCAAATATAACATTTTTTCTGTGTTTGTTCTTCAGAAGTGTAATTACAATTAAATGTCTCTGGTGAGCACCACGCTTACAGTCATTCACACACGGTGTTTTCTTTCCAGCTTTCAGAATGATCCCCTATCCACTGGAAAAAGGACATCTTTTCTACCCTTACCCTATTTGTACAGAAACTGCAGATAGAGAACTACTACCGTGTACGTTCAACTTTGCTCTTCTTACCATTGCCACCAAGGAATCGTTTACCTGAATCTTGCGCTACTGATGGATGTTTTTCACATGGGGTATACGGGAGTAGATGGGTGACAGCAAACCTCTGGAGCTCACACAGTTGTTTAAAGGGCAGTTTCAAGCCATCATTCATAACGATCAGCATCTTTACTGTTGTCAGTGGTGTAGAGATAGGGAGTGAGATCACTGAGGAGATAATAAATCTGTTAGATCTCGCTACTTCTCTCTTGCCAAGACGGTAGAAAATATATCTGATCCTTTACCCAGGAAACACCACATCAGACCAAGAGCACGGCCGCACAGCAGTGTTAGCCTTGTGCAGACATATCAGCTACTTACATTCCAAGGCAAGATCAAACCTGCCTGAGGACAGCCGATCGTTAGCACAGCTGTTACTCTGACACCTTATTTTGACATCTTCTGAAAAGCAATCCGAAATAACAAGAGAGGATTCTCTGTGTGTAATGATGTGTGTGCCATTGTAAAGAGATTGAAATCACCTCAATCATTTATCATATACATTTATGGTTTGTATTAGCAAAGTGCCAGCAGAGTTCCAAGTGCTTGGCAAGACATGGCTATAAAGACAGGCCCAGCCCTCGGCAAGTGTTTCAGAGCAAGCTAATGGGACTGTCTGCAGCACATGCAGTGAAGCACAGGAATGCAGAGGAAGAGCTGAAGCAGTCACTCTCGCAAACAGTTACACTTCATTCCCACATGTTTTCTCACTGAAGTCAGTGGGACTTTGTGTGAGCACACATGGGACACGCACAAGGGCAGAGGGGATAACTACGAGCTGATCCAGGGAAGGAGATTCCTCACTCACCTTCTCTGCTGGGATGAATCAATACAGAGAAAGCTTCTTCTAACAAAAACTAAAGGTCTGCTTCTGCCGTGAGCGCCAATTTTGAGGGCATTTGCACTCTTTGTCAGTCATAACCTCTCTGCTTTGGGCTAAAAAACGCGTTGCCACTTTTAATGAGCCTATCTGAGTAAAGGCAAGGTGAGAGGAGCAGGGCTGAAATCCGCCCATTCCGAGGCTCTCCTTCCCAGTTCATTCTCACTGATACTACGCAGAAACGCTTGGCAACCAACAGCGCCTCCCCACCCAATTATAATCACCCCAATTATAACAACACCTCTTAGAGTGTTTTTCCTGCTTTACTCAGAGGGACACTGAGCAGGGGAGGGTGGAGCGTCAGGAGATTTGGGAACAGCAGAGTCATGCAGAATAGCTCAGCACTCTTTCTAGTTGCAAAACTCATTTTTCTTTTCAAATTCTAGAAGTGAGGGGCTCTGAGCAGTGCACACGGAGTGTTTTGCTCTTGCAGTACAGGAAATGTGTTTCACTGCTGAATGGTTGGTTTTCAGCAGGGAAGGGTGTAACATACTGTGGCAGACGCAGACCTGTTAAAGAGGTTCCACATACCTGTCCACAGCCTTTAATTGCGTGTAATTAAAAGGAGAGTGAGAAACTGAGATCTAATAGGCTATCCTAATTAAAACATCAGTCACATAACGTTAGCCATGATTGTGGCTGTTGAAACCAGGTAGGAATGCAGTTTGGCTTTTTTACATACAGTGCTTTCTTCCTTCTTTTTCCTGCAGCATTTCATGAAGTTTCAGTTTACCCCAAGAAAGAGCTTCCCTTCTTCATCCTCTTCACTGCTGGCCTATGTTCTTTCACAGCCATGCTGGCTCTCCTGACACATCAGTTCCCAGAGCTTATGGGGGTCTTCGCAAAAGCGGTGAGTATTCTCTGCTGCTCCTCTCTTCTGGTAAATAAAGGCACAGATGCAGGAAAAGCTGCAGCCAGTATTGCTGAGTATTGAACAGCTGCGTGTTCGGTAGTGGAAATAAAACATCGTGAATGTCTGAGCAGGGGGACACAGAGCAACAGTTCAGGGGACTGGCAGTAAAGCACACTGCTGTCTTTCTTCTTTGGTTTACCTGGTTCTTGGCTTAGGTTGGATTGCACGTGATTTTCCAAAAGGGTCTCGGTTAGAGGAAGTAATATCTGTTGTTTCTTACATAATGCAATAAATCAACATTCTGGTTTGCAGAACTCCTCTTTCGTGTAGAGGTGCCGTGCTTTCCAGTGCAATAGAAACTCATCATATAAGCAGAAACGCAGCGTGTTGGTAATGAGGGGGAATTTGCATTCTTCCCCCAAACTGCCATGAAAAAAGCCATGCCAGTATTTCCTTCGTAACTTTTCTTAACTCCATCCAAGGAACTGTGTGCTAATTCTGCTTTTATAATCCACCAAGGATTAATAAGAGTTGGAGACTGAGGGGGAAAGGCCATGAATAGTGCTAAAGCATGCTTTTCTCACTGCAAAGCCAAGGCCATCATTGCCCTGGTAGGATATTCTAGGATATGAAAAGAACATCAGTTTTTTGAGAAGTTGCTGTATGATCAAAACAGTGTCTCCTCCTTCAACACGTACTGATTATCCTCTGTAATAATATATTTTCTCAACCATATTTGTACCTGATGTGGGTCTCGTGTCTCTGGTGCTTTTGATTTTGTAGTTAGGGGTCGAAACATGATTACTTTCTCCTGTTCCTTACGTGTGCACGTATGTATGCATTTGGTGGACAGTAAGTATGTAAATTCAGGCATATGTTCTTAAACTTCTTTGGTGTTTCTTTTTTTTCCCTCCTTGAGTCTTTGCAAGGCGTGACCCATGTCTGGGGGCTCTTTCCATGTAATCTTCAGTTTTCTGAGGTTGGCAGTCAATGGCCTGTTGCAGTTGTCCCTCTACTTTTCAGCCCTGTGTCCTGAACCAAGGGGCGTCTGTCAAGCAGGCAGCGTGATGAGGTTTTGTACTGCATGTGCCTACAACAGGCAGTGAGTTACTGGAACTGACAAAACTTGGCAGTGTGTTTGTGTGAGCTCAACTCACCTGCCTGTGGTTGCTGAGTGCAACCAGACACAGAGAAGTAACACTGGTGCTGTGCTTAGCTATTGTTTCTGAGTTGTGTGGAGCCTGCGGGCTCCAAGGCCTTTTCAGGGGTAGAGTCAGACTAGGAGAGACTCATCCTTTGTGTAAGAACAGCCACTGGTGTTAACAGAACAGATACCACAAGACTCTGTATGTGACTGTTAAGCTCTGCCTGTCAGAGCATATAAAGCTTCTAACTACTGACATAAGCACAGACAGGATCAAAATGTGGGCTGCGTTGTGTGCATAAGATCACTAGATTACTCAAGATCTCTGAGCCTGTGTGGACACAGTTGGTATGTCAGCTAGCAGCTGTAGTGACTGCATTTAGGTGGATCTCCATCCTCTTAAATCACCACAAACAGCAGATTAGCTTTTCTTTTACATAGGAAGAGCGTGTGACATTTACTCAGTGACTCACAAAAAGACTTTAATTCGCAAGGGCTCATAGTGCTGTCTGCTCTGGGAAGAGCAGCTCAGGTACATGAGATTGCAGAAAGTCGTGGCAGATATCTCTTTGAAGTGCAGCTGTATCCGAACGGAATAGCAGGAGTTTGCCAGCTGTAGCTCTTCCCTTTCGGTTTTAGAGAAGGTAGTTCCATAAGTAACTGGTTTTCCAACTAACTAAAAGATGACATGCTGGCTGTTGCTGTGGTTATGAGCACTGAGGTACCCATCCAGGATGCTTGGTACTCATTGCTATGTGGTATGTTACAAACAGAATTAAACTGTGTTTTAGTAGGTCAAAATTATTCTTTCTCTTACGCTGGCCAATCTCAAAAGCATTTCACAGAAGTAATGTCATCACCACACTCCGGGCTTATTTAACTGCAAATTGGTATTTCCTGTATTTCACAGTCACCAGTTCTGGTGACTGAGTGCTGGCAGCTGGCATTGGCCTGTGCTCAGTCTCGAGGTGGTCAACACTGCATATTGTTTTATGCTTTCACGCACACGTAGAGCCCCAGAATAGCTGTATGTAATGTGTGCAGTTGAATTAGAATTAGTGGGAAGCACTGTCGTTGTGTATTGCCAGGAATTTGGGGAGCACTTTGACTACTTCTGTTCTGAAGTGCAGTTTGCAGTATTTTTTTCCTGTGCTAAAGTGGTCTTCAGTGACTTGATTCTGTCATGTCTGCCGTGACGTGCATCTATTGAAACTCCTTCCAACATTACTGACTGTACCACAGCAGGAGGAGGACATGGAGATAAATTCCAGTTCATGATGCCTCAGAGAACCATTTTAAACCCAAAGACACACATTTTGTCTTTGGCAGGTCATGATAAATTCTGCAGTGCTTCAGTAGGTTTGGAGTTGAGTTCTCAGTGGCTTCAGTGTGAGCGTGAGCCTGGGATGTGAGATGTGGGGGGACTTCTGTAGTTCACCACTTTGAGCTTTGTAAAACTGGGGATCTCTCTTGCCTGGCTGCAAAACCCACAAATGTGTAGATGCAGAAGGCTCAGAATTTGGCAGCAGGGCTTTATGCTTGAATTATTTAACTGTGATCACGCTTCGAGGGTTTTGGACAGCTTTGTATCGAGGAGTATTGTCTCCAGGATTTTGATCTGAATGTGTGTCTGCTTTCTTTGCAGTTTCTCAGCACCCTCTTTGCCCCTCTAAATTTCGTGATGGAGAAAGTAGAAAGCATCCTGCCCTCCAGCCTGTGGCACCAGCTGACGAGGATCTGAGGGAGCGCCCGCCGACTGACTGCCACGACATCTGCTGTGCCAACTTCTGGTTGACCACAAGAAAGCATGATAAAAAAGGGAAGCAGTTCTAAGACTGAAAAACTCTTCATGGATTGTCTGTTCTCATATAAAAAACCGTTTCGTTGTACAAAATTCATTGATGTTAGGTTCTATTATATTTTGCCTTCAGAAAAGACAAACTTAAAAATAAACTTTTGTGTATTGCAGCACCGCTGTCTTTTGGCTTCTTCTTCAAAGCTCACACCGTGCTTTGTCTGCTTAAACGTGTGTGGGGTATCTGCTTCACCACTACTCACTTAATGAGGAAGCACTTTTAACTCACAGTTTAAAGCACTGAGATATGTTTGTTTGTCAGTAAGAACACAGGTGGGCAAAGATGAAACTCCCATTGCTGGAGTTGGTATAAGAGGAGAGTGTTCCTTAAGGGGTGCATTATTTTTTGCCCTTTGATCACACATTTGCTAAACTACACAGGAGACTTTTGGCCAAGCGAGTTAAAGCAAACACTGCTGTATGCTGAGAAACATGGCAGCCCCGTGCCAGGAGAAACCAGCCATGAGAATGAGATATGGGAAGAAAGCAGAGGGCAGAGAGCCCCTTGGCAGGCTGCAAAGCAGTTTGCTGTGATGTCATAGAATCATAGAATGGCCTGGGTTGGAAAGGACCACAATGATCATTGAGTTTCAACCCCCCTGCTATGTGCAGGGCCGCCAACCACCAGACCAGGCTGCCCAGAGCCACATCCAGCCTGGCCTTGAATGCCTCCAGGGATGGGGCATCCACAACCTCCCTGGGCAACCTGTTCCAGTGCCTCACCACCCTCTGTGTGAAAAACTTCCTCCTAATATCCAACCTCAACCTCCCCCGTCTCAGTTTAAAACCATTCCCCCTTGTCCTATCACTATCCACCCTCGTAAACAGCTGCTCCCCCTCCTGTTTATATGCTCCTTTCAAGTATTGGAAGACTACAATGAGGTCTCCCCAGAGCCTTCTCTTCTCCAAGCTAAACAAGCCCAGTTCCCTCAACCTTTCCTCATAGGAGAGGTGCTCCGGCCCTCTCCTATGTCCTAAGTAGTGTGGCTTACGAGATGTGGCCTGAGGTAGCAGGAGGAGGATTGCTCATGGACAACATGTGGAAATGTGGTCTGATACAAATATTCTTGCTTTTGCATCTGAGTTGCTAAAACAGCCACGGGGAACACCCTCAAAGCGGGCACACCTGCACACCAGCAGTGGTAAAACTAAGGGCAACTCATGCACCTGTTGTGTCACAGCAGTGCTGTGGAACCAGAAGGGGCGGGCGCAGTCCGCCTCTGGTGGCTGTGCTCAGTCAGCTCTCACTGTGCTGTGGTTTTGTGTTGCTCATCCCAGCGGCCTCCAAGACCTTTTGGTGTTAATGTATATAATGCCCAACATTTCATAAGAACAAAGTGTTGTGATTAACAGTCCTAATAGTGTTTGCCTATTGCTGTCTATGTAGCTACGTACAGATGTTGATGTTCACCAGTAATTGAGGTACAGGTGTGGCCTGCTGCTGGGGGAAGAGGTAATGTGAACGATTATCTGTGTGGGAATCATTGTCTGTAACAGACTGAGAGAAAAGAATGCTTAACTCCTTGCAATGAACAATCAGAGCCTTCCCATAAACTACGGGAACTTAGAAGAACTCAAAAATATCATATATGATTATTTCTGCTCTAATATCCACCTCCATTAGCACTAAAGAGTGATGGATTTTATCTGGCACGTACCTTTGGAGCTGTAATTGTAATGGTAGGCAGCTGAGACCAGGCAGTCAGACTGGGGGGTTCTTTGCCAATGGGCAGAGGCTGCAGCCTGGGGCTCTGCTGCTGGGGAGCTCAGCACAGCTCAGGTCAGAGGGAGGTGCAGCCTGCGCTTCTGGTGACAGATGGAAGCCTCTCCCTTAGTGCAGAGAGGAGCGCTCTGACTTCTGGCCATTCTGAAATGGCAGAAGCTCCCAGGAGTGCTTTCTTTGTGGAAGAGGCAGCAGAAGTGCTTATGGCAGCGAGCAGCCCACGCGGAGACAGCAGTCATAGTGCTGGGCATTCAGGAAGTGCAGTTTCCAAGAAATGTAAAAAACCCTTTAAAGATGAAAGCAAGTTAAACGCCCCAAAGCAGTCCAAAAAATGTGTTTTTAAAGGTCATTCTATCTGCAAATTTGTTATTACATTATTTATTCGTTATTTGCCCCCTCCCTGGAAGCATCCAAGGCCAGGCTGGATGGGGCTTTGAGCAACCTGGTCTGGAGGGAGGTGTCCCTGCCTATAACAGGGGGTTGGAACGAAATGATCTTAAAGGTCCCTTCCAACCCAAACCCATTCCATGATTCTGTGATTCTATGATTTCTACATCATTTCTTGTACAGGTGAAATAAGGGCTTAAGTAACAAGAAGTGTATCTAAGCCACATTTCCCAGTAAGGTGTCAGCCTTGCTCCAGGCTTCCCGCTGTTTCTTCAGCCAGAATAAAATTTCTGGCACCTTTAACACAATGACCCTGAAACACTTTACATGGGGCTGCACAACTCGGGTCCATTCTCCTGCTGTTGTTGGTAGGTGGATGGTTGGATCAGATGATCTTAGAGGTCCTTTCCAACCTCACCGACTCTGTGAACCAAAGGATGAAGTTAAGAAGCGGGTGAGGCTGATTTCATCCTCTTTTATTTGACTTCCCAGGACAAGTTCCCTCGCAGAACTGGGGCTCCCTTTTTTTCCACAATATCAAAATCCTTTCAGCATTATTACCTGCTGAATTTGTACATCACTCAGAAGATCCCTGAATCTTTCCAAACGCCTGGCACACACACAGATAATACTGTACTGCTTCTCGGTTCTTTAAGTGTAAGGCTTAGCTCAGACTATGAACTCCATGCAGATTCAATTTCACAGTGAAATTTGAATAGCAGTTCTCCTTAGGGCTGACCTCTCAATAAAATCAGGTGTGAAATTTTGCTTGTCCAGCCTAGAGCCAGGGTTTCCAGTAATGAGGCCAATACCGTAACCACTGACCTTAGAGTGTACACTGGGGTACATGTATCCCATTGCACACATGTATGCGTGTAACACTCACATTGTGGACAGCACGCTGGCAGGGCTGTTCTCAGCAGCACTTGGTTTGTACCCAGAGTCACAGTCTCCATCCACAACAGCCCCCAGCACCTCTCCAGTGAGGGGACAGCCCCAAGGCCTTGTCACCTGCAGCCACTGCTGGCACTTGGCTTTGTGTGCTGAGCCAGGCAGGACACGGGCCTGGGCAGTCTGCCACTGCCACCATCAAAGGCCAGCGTGCTCCTCGTCAGCTGTGGGTTTGTGCAGTGTGGATTTGGAGCAAGCCTCACCAGGAAGTCTGCATCTGAACTGTTAAGTATCGGTTTGAGCACGCTGAATAGGTTTATTAAATTTAAAACAACGTGAGAGCTGATCGACTCTATAGAACAAAACCTAATTATTAAGATAAGGCATTGCCTTCTCCACCAGCTTTCTGCATGTTTTCCTGTTCATTATGTAAATGACAAATAGGAAACCCTATCCCTACGTAGTTGAGCATCCTGTTTCCAGACGTCACTGGGCTCAGAAACAAATCTCTTTTCTTTGATCCTTCAGATCAGTGGTTAATATTAATGACCTTTAACAAGCTTTCAAGGCAAATTGTCACAAATGTATACCTAAGGCATTTGCTTTCACTCTTTAATAGCAGATGAGACTGTTGCAGTTGAACACATTTCCTGTTCTCTCCTTTTTGCTATGGGCCAGTCTCTGCCCAGCACAGCTCATGTCCCAGAGGGCCCCGCAGCGCACACACAGCTCCGTGTTGGGTAGATGGACAAATTCAACTCCAGCAGAGCCATGGAATCATCCTGGCCTCAGAGCTTTCCATGGAGGGGTCCCTGACCCGTGCCCAGCCCTGCAGCCCCACAGGCTGAATGTCCAGGGCAGCAGGTCCTCTGGAGGAAGCCACAGCCATGGCAGCGGGAGGCCTGGCGGGATCGGCCTCATCCTGGGGCCTCACCACGCTTGTGGCGGCAGCAAGGGCTCGTGGTGAGGCAATGAGGGTCTGTGTCGGATGGGAGGCCCAGCGGTGGCAGCTCCCTCCAGCACGGCGTCGACGCAACAGCACGGTCTTGCAGAGATGTGTAGTGAATGCTGCAAATTTGGCATGATTATTGGGCAGCTTCTGTGTAATGAAAGACAAAACTGGCGTAAATGTAGCAAAGGCCTCAGAAGCATTCCCTGCGCAGACCAGCACCACACATCATGTCCGGGAGGCCCAGCCCGCAGCCTTGGGCGCCTTGCACGTGTGGATGTCCACCTCCTCCAGGCAGTCCTGGCAGCGCACCGCGCAGCACCAGTGGAACTTGCACTCGCATTTGGTCATCCTGCTGACGCGCAACGTGTCGTAGCCACGGCCGCAGCACATCACCTCACAGCTGTCCATGCCGCGGGACGTCTGGTTGCACACCCGGCCGGCCGTCCCCGGAGAGCCTGCGGGGGAGAGGCAGGGGTCACGTGAAAGGGGTTCCAGAAAGGACAGACGGCATGAAAATAAGAAGAGGAGACACAATCTGCCATGCATTTGGTCCTCCAACATCACATCGCTGCGGATTATTTGTCAAATGAGAAATGCTTGTATGAGGGCAAAACTGGCCTCACATTTTGGGCAACCTGATTTCTGGAAATGAGGAGTACCAGTGACCAAATACTGCAGGGCTCTGCTTGACCCAGGGAAAGCCACAGCCACACAGCCCTGCTGCCTGCGTTCAGTCCCCAGGGCTGTGCAGCACAGCACTCTGTTCTGCAGCCAATGGGCCCACAGAGCAGCACTGGGCGGGCAGGGGAGGGCTGCTGGGCCCAAAACTGCTATAGCTGATGGCTGTGAGGGCCGCGTGGGCAGTGACCTTGCTGCTGGCATTAAAGCCTGCAGAAGCACAGCGCTCGGAACACCTGGCGCCACAGCTGTGGTTCACAGCCCCTGCATTAGAAGAAACCGATCTGCTGTGGGCAGGAGGAGGGCAGGGAGACGGCCTGCTGCTCTCTGTACATCCCGAGTGCTGGGACACCTCTGCCCGCAGCCACGTGGCACAAAATGGCTGCCGTCACCTCCTCAAGGCATTCCTGCCTGGGGGCTGCTGTGCCACACAGGAGTTGGTGCTCAGCTGACGCAAACTTATTTCAGAGAACTCTACAGGATCTATGCCACAGCTCTTGGCAGACCATTTTCCATCTGAAAACCTCTTTGCCCAACCTAATTTCTTAGGTATTAATATTACCAATGAATTTCTGATGCAGCCTTCAGATGAACACTGCTCTGGCACTGTCTTTAGACCAGATAATAGCTATTTTTGTCTGCTCTTGGCCAAAACGGAATCCCCTACACAGTAACTATGATCACTAAATTAACTGGGAACATTCTACAAAGCATACCTGCTCAGTTTTGTTACTAGTGTGTTATTTCACAGGTGTACATGAAAATTCCACCTTTCTAAGGAATAAAATGCATGCAGACAGTAGTTGAAATCTGTGGAAGCAGGACAGCAAATCTATCTTAATTAATAAAAACCCAAGCCATAATTTTTAACTATTAGCAAGCCAAGCTGCATTAATTCCTGTTTTCTATTGTTTCTCCCCATGGTGTACTTGGAGTTACGTCCCACCGCTACTGTATGAAGCACTTCAGCACACAGAAACACACATTGCCCCCAGGCTCCCCTGCCTCCCCCAGCAGCAGGCAGACATCAGGTCCCATGTGTCATCAGCCCAGCACACAGGCAGCCAGTGATTTCACACATGTGAGTGGAGTCACCTTCTGCCAATTGCCACCTGACCAATGCATGATGAGAACAATACAGGAGATTTTGCTCTTAGCCACAGTATTGGAAATTTTGCTCTTTTTGTATCTAATCAGGACAGGCTTCAACTGTTGTTCCAGCTGCTCACCCAGCCCAAGACCCTCCTCCAGCTTGCTGCTTTGGCCAGCCCTGAGCTGAAGTGCCACCTCGGGGTGGAGGGGACTGAAAGCAGGACCAGGTGCCCTGTCACTGGGTCATGCTGCTCTGCCTGGCCAAGCTCTGCCATCCCCAGCTCAGCCCTGTTCCAGCCTGGCCAGCTCTGCACAGACTGGGGAGCTTACAGGGAGGCAGCTGATGGGCAGAGCTGAAGTCCCTTTTGTTTGAGGAAACACATAGCGTTGATGTGGAAACCAGTGACAGGCTGCACCAGGTATGTTCTACACCAGGAAACAGCAGCAGATCCTGGTGTCCCATCCCCACCATCTACGCAGGGGCCTGGATTGCAGGTGGGGAACCTAAGGGAGAATAAGGTACCAACAGTCCTAGCCCTCACTTTTGCAGGTTCTGTTTTCAGGTATCGCTCTGCACATAGAGGCCCTGGCATTGATTTGGGCATGGCCAAGGACCTGCAAGGACACAGAGCTGTGTGACCTGCTCATGGTCACGCAGCAGGCTGGTGGCAGAAACCAACCAATGCTACTTTCAGACTAGCAGCTTGATCCACAAAGCAATGCAAGCAGTTGCAACACCTGTGCCCAAACCAGCCCCTGGAATCATCTATCACATCCCAGACTGAGCAGAACGCCTTTAGTTGAATAAATGTGTTGGTAGGGCCTCGTCCCGCACTCTCCACTCAGACAAAATAAAGTCACAAAGGCCAAGCTCTTGACAAGTGTGATTGATGTGTGCCTTAGGAATTTGATTTGAATTCTCCCATGCTCCTGCCACCCAGCCACCCACACATGTGGGTGTACTACACTGACGGGGCCCAGTAACAAAGACCTGGAGTGCCCAGGCTGTGTGATGTGGCACACAGAGGATAACAATCCGTAATAACCATGATTTGGATTAGATTCAAACTGCCTGGTGTTCAGCTACGGGAGGAAGGCCTCACATCAACCTCTGCGTAAGGTCAGGTGATGCAATATGAATGGCTGTGATGAGGTGCGGGAGCCTTCCCGGGAAGGTGAGCAGCATTCCTCAGCCAAGACACAGGTTATTTCCCAGCCCAGAAGTTCTGGTTTCCAGATGTCTGAGGAAACTGCACAGCAGCCAAAGAGAACCTGAATGGGAAACTCCCACTGATTTCAATGGGAGTTTTGTATTGACTTCAACAAGAAAATGATTTAATTCCCTAACAGATAGTCAAAAGTCAGTATTATCTGATGTCACCCACAATACAAAACAAACATCTACTGTGCTACTAGGGGAGGAGACTAGATTATCCACAGAATGTGGCAGAAGACAAAATAGTGCACAGAGAAGCTTAGCTCCTAAGCAAAACTAACATATCTGAGAAGTTCAAAGAGCCTCTTCAGCATTCCCGTGGCTCTGCCTGAGCCCAAGGACAGTCCTTGGGCACCAGCCCCATTGGATGAACCAGGGCACACACATCCCACGCAGGGCTGCCCCTCTGGGAACCAACAGACATCTCAGCCCTCTGACAATATTCTGCATGCAAATTTAGCTTGCCTTGCCCTTGCCAAACTCAGTTCACCTACGACACGTGCACACATAAGAAACGTTTCCTCCACGAGGCAGAAAATGAGCAATAGCTGACAGCAGTCACGCACATCGCTGCACCCCTGGAGGCATTCAGGCACTCAGGTGAAGAAGACAACAGAGGAAACTAAAGAAAAAAAGGTAGAATTCTCTCGTCTCACCCTGCTATACCTACCGCACACCTCTGAACCATGTGAGAGGCAGGAAATTGTTCTGACTTGCAGAAAGTTTTAGTGCAACCTCTTTGTTTTCAGTTTGAGTTTTAGAATTGCCATGCCAACACACAACGTCGTACACGCCAACATACCCACAGCTCTGAGCACTGCCAGCTCTACGGCCTGCACATCAAACCCTTCCTTTCTCCCTGCTTTGCACAGTCATTTTCTTGAGCAAATGTGGAAAGTTGAGAACTATCTTCTCCTCATTCCTAAAGAACTACAGTGACACTATTTCTCTGTAACGTGAGATTTTCCCTTCTATTTCTATTTAAAAATATGTCTTCAAGCAATGAACTTCATTACTCAACACTTGCCTAAAAGAAAAGAAACAAGTGAAAAGCTCAACAACAGTAAACTAGTTTCCATACTTGCACTTTGGAAAAAAAAAATAAAAGAAAAAAAAAAAAGGAAAAACAAACATTCACAGAAAATTAGTTCTGAAAGTAATTTTTAAATCAAGAAATATCCAGGTGGACCCTACACACCTGGCAAGTGTGAGAGGGCCTGAGGGGGTGGGCAGAAAACAACCATCTCTGGGAGAGTTGGGATTGAGCACATCAGTAATGGAGAGACAGAAATGTGTTGACAAAAGTCAGCTCATTCAGAATAAGCTGACAGTGAGCACGTCTGACTTCTCTCTCTGCAGCCATTGCCAGCTGTCCTGGTCCCTCGGTCCCAGGAGGATCCCAAGTTTGCTGGCATCTCCCCAGCCCTCAGGGCTGGCCCTTGCTCTGACTGAAGTCATTGCGAGCTCAGCATCAGCCCCACGGGCTGGGACTTCGCCTCATATGTTCTCAGCGCGTAAACTGGGAGATGCAGGCCAAGTAGTCACACAGGGACTGACTGTGTAGGGCTAACCTTAGTGAAAAGTGTCTAACATAGATCAGCGTTGGTTCCCCTCCATGGGTTACATACTTGAAGTGCTAACACATCTTGCCCAGTGCCAATACTTTCCAGGCCACAATTTAATTTCATGTTTCTCTTTCGCTTCGAACTTGGCCTTCCTCGTTCCTCTCAGAAACACAGCAAATGGCTTATGTGGAACAATAAGGGGAAAAAATTACAGGGAAGTAACCCCGTGAAGGAGTCCTCAGACACAGCTGCTTGTTGGAGACCCATGACATTGTCACCAGTCTCCTGGCCCACCTCCACCCCATGTGCAAGCAGAGGCAGCAATGCTGGCTTTGATAGCACCAAAATGTGACCAAATGAGGTCAGGAGAAACCTGTGGGTGACCCAAAGCAGCCCGAGGGACATCTCACATGGGTTTTCAGCAGGTCCTGAGGGGCTGCCTGAGACCACCTGCACACGGACACGACCCGTCCCTTTGCCCCACCACCACCTTCACATGGCCAATGCCCCGGTGCTACCAAAACATCTGCAAAAAGTCAACCCCTGCTCACCAGTGCAATCCTGCCATCACGTCTAACTTGGAGAGGTCAACTAATTCAGATCTCAACTATTTCTTTTACAGGAACACATTACACAGCTTTAGCAGACTCCACAAACAACAGCCCTTCTAAAGGATCTGCCAGTAAATAGCTGATGTCTGTCCTGTGGCTTCTCACACATTTATTCCCAAAGCATTCTTTATTTTTGCACCTAATCTGTTCAAAATGTGATAAACTTGCTTCAATTTTCAATCATCCCAGCCCGCACGGATGGTTAAAAAGCAACATTTTAAAAATTAATATGTTTTTTACCAGAAGCTTACAAGCAGACAAGCAGAGGAAAGCCAGTACATGCTGCACCCAGACTGCCATCGGCGTAACCTTCCCTCTATTTCCTTTTACAGCATTATCCTCCCTAACAAGCCTCACCCTGTACAGTCCTGGGGATGCTTTTATTGAGTTTGGCAGCTGGCAGTTTATGTTAATATAAAGGAAGCCCATGCTAAGTATGTCAAAATATGAAAGTTCACCATAAGGTCTTCAAAAGCCCTCTGGGATGTCCAACCTCTGCTTCTAGTGAATTATGATTAAAAAATATATAGATGGGCAAAAATTGTTTTGGGTTCCACACAGCCAGAATCAAGTGGGTTCTGAACAATTCTGCAAGTCTTCCTTTGGTCCTTCTCTAAAAGCCTTGAAATCTTAATGCTAGATAGAGGTGGCTGGCTTATTACACTCTCCTGCTATTAAGTGAGCTGCTATTAGTGGTTTCCACAAATTATCTCCCTCCTGAAAGCAATGACTCCTCTTCTCCTTCTAGGAAAGAAATAATAACTCAACGTTTTTCCCTTTGCAGGGGTGAATCATGTATATATGTTCCAGTGCCTCCTCCAGACAGACTGCGGGGTGTATACAGTGACAGCACCCTCAGTGGCTGCCTGCCACCAGCAAACAGCCAAAGCTGCAAGCTCCAACAGGAGGAGGTGAGACATGGGGATTTTTGGATGGATCATTGATGATACAACTCTGGAGCACCTTTCATTTACTGGGGTTTATGCATTAACACACCCAAGCCACAGAGAATACTGGCTCTGTCATTTCACAGTTTGTGAAGCTGTTGAGTTGTGATGCTTCACGAAACGTGCTCTGGGAATCCTTCCCTCAGCCCCAGTTCTAATCAATCTCTAGGTACACAGCATTTCTGAAGCATTACACTGTCAGAATTCCCCAGAGCCAGAACTACATTTGAGGGCATAACAAAGTACCGTGGTATTATACTTAGCCGACACTGAGGTGCTGTCCGCATATTTCCAAACTCAGACTTCCATAATCTCATTTCATTTTACCTCCAATCATCTAGCAGGGCTAATGCTCTGGAGTGCTCAACAGGGCAAAATAAAACTAATCAAGAAAAAATGCTGCTCAGCTGCTGATGTTATCTCTTCTGAACTCGGATCAGCTTGTGTTTATCTTTCCTCGCTCCATGAGAGTAGCAGGCAATCCCACAGCACTGTTCCCGTTCCCATTGAAGGCTTACTGCAGCTTCCCAACAGCCATATCTTCAGGCTGCTGCACAGCACAGAAACGCCTCATCAGGAGCGTTATCTGGGGAGGAGTGGAAGCGTATGCCGGGCTCCGGGTGGGGAGCAGGGAGCAGCACCGTGACACACGCCCAGCATCCTCCACCAGCAGCTGACTGCACCGGATTAGGCTTACTGCAAAGGCTGTCACATGGCTTCCTGACATAGAAGTGGGTTGTGTACTGGCTCTCCTCCTAGGGGGAAAGAAACCACAGACTTTACAATGAAACAAGCAGCTCTAAGCAATAAGTATCAAATACAACCTAGTCTGCAAAGAAATAAAGTTCTGGATATATCCTAGTCTCTGCACAATGCCACAACGTGCCCATTTATTCACTTGGATTGAACCATTAGACCGTACGATACTGGTCACTACCCGAGGAACAACATGCTCTTGTGCAGGTAATAAACACCACCTGCAAAAACCATAAATAACTTTTAAAGTCACGTTGACAACTTCACTAACCAGGTTCAGTGCACAACACAAGCGTACTGGATGAAATTCCGGGTTTGCTGAAGTCAATAGTACACGAGCAGGATTTCACATATTGTTCTTATTTAAGTACAGTTGTTTTGCAATGCTTATTCCAAGTAAACTTGGATTGTAAATACACAGCGATGCCAAAAAGAGCTAAGCTGCATTGCTATCCAGATACTCCTATGGATGTGTCATAGCGGGTGCACTCTGGTACGTTATACAACATATTAATTAGTTCCACAGCATCTTTCATACATTACTCAGTCTGGCTCTCTTCTCCACGTTTCTGTTTTTTAGTTGCTCGTTGTTAATTGCCACATCAGGAAATACTGCACACTGGTCAGGAGCTGTTGGCACGATTAGCCAGCTCAGCAGTGCCTCAAACCCTGCAACATTGCTAAGGGTGTCCACTGATATCTCCAAAAGCAGAACACTTCAGTGCTAACAGCAGCCCTGGAACTCCACCTCTTCCCACCGGGGCTGGTATGACTCTACAGAAGATGTGATAGCTGCTATGGACCAAGCCAACGCCGACTCACAGGAAGAAATAAACCCAGTGAGACCTGGTGCAGCGTGCTGTGCCCCACCGAATTGCACCCCTTCAGCCACCTGCACGCCCTCAGCAACCTGTGCTGCAGCACAGGCTGGTGTGAGCAGTGCGCAGAGCTGCTGGCCTCCTGCCTGTGGGAGAGGTGTGTCTGCAGCAAGGAGCTGTGGGGAAGGAGCAGGTAAGGGCCACCCAACTCATGGGAGTGTACAGCAGCAGCATAACAACATGGAAAAGAAGCGGTGTTAACTGGAGGGGGCACCGTGGGGACAGCACAGGACTTGACTCTGCTGCAGAGACACTGAGTGGCTCTGGGGGCTATGCGGTCTGGGTCAGCCTCCAGAGCACAGCTCCCACTTGTCCTAAGGACAACCTTTGCCCTGCAGAGTCTCCAGGACTCCTCAGCACCTGGAAGAAACTGCTGAATTACATAAGAACAACTGGCTATCGCACATCTAGAGACATGGAGGAGCTATGGATCTTGTACAGAGCCGTTCTTCCAGAACATCTTCCTTCCTGTTTCCTGCTGGTTGTATGCATGGATTGATATATTTATATACACTCAATAATAATGATATTTTTTGTCCTGCAAAGTACAAAGGTCTGAAATAAAACCATTCATGTGTAATGATAGAGGCTTACCTACATCCCTGTCCCTGATACAGTAGTCTGGAGAGCTTTCAAAGTATACCAGGTCATTCTTAGTTGGCTTCTTAAATCTCTTATTAGCCACAGTGAAACCCGTGCCATCTTGATTCATGACCACCTGAATCGCTCCATTGTATTTCTTCCACAGATAATCTCCTGTTTTCCTAAAGTCTGCCATGGCCAGCCAACAGGTCCTTAGAGTGCATGATCCACTCACACCGTGACATTTGCACTCCTGTTTCAAAAACCGCTTCACGGCCTGTTTAGAAACGCAGCAAAATATACACAGGTAAAACAAACTGTAATCGAAGCTTCTCAATCCCTTTCCATTGATCCTGTCATGCCAGGCTTGCCATGGGCCTTGAAACCACGGTCTGTAGTGACACCCACTGGTAGCACCAAGTCATCCGACAGGGCTGGTCTGCTCTGCTTGCTTCTCTCAACCACACCATCTTCCGGGGTTTCCTTGCCTCCCCCCTCCTGTCGGTCATCCCAAAGACCTAGAGCACACAGTAGTGCCAGATACAGCTCCAGCAATGGGAAATAATCTGAGTAAGGGACACAATTGCTCAACCCCAGTAGGTGAAGGTGCTCCATGTCACCATTGCTCAAGCTGAAACACTGCCAGACTGCATGTCCCTACTTGGGCTTCATGGAGCTGCTCTTGGCTACGAATATTTCTATTGCATATAAATAAAAGAACTGAGAGTACGGTGACATTTTTACTGCTATGTTGTTAATGCAATCAGGTTTAAATTTACTGTGAAAAATCTAACAGAACTGTCTAACTTCCTCAAAGAGCTCTTAGGCACGGTGTCTAGATCCCTACACGAAAGTAGGTGGTGTTTTAAACACTGCCTGGGAATTCATAAGTATTTCATATTAAATGATTTTGCAGAGACTCCAAAGCATCAAACCTGGGCTGGGGCATGCAGTTTAAAGATGGTATTTGTAAAATGCCTACAAACCTTTAAACAAGCATTACAGAGCGAGGCCTTAACCAGTTTGCACTGGAGAGATCACCATCATTAATTTAATGTCTGGGCAGCATTAATGTCTTTTCAGCTTCATCTCAGACCTAGAAGCTATCTGCACGATGTTAGGGAACGACGGATGGGTTCATATACAATAAA
Source organism: Gallus gallus (assembly GCF_016699485.2). Lineage (NCBI taxonomy): Eukaryota > Metazoa > Chordata > Aves > Galliformes > Phasianidae > Gallus > Gallus gallus. Next base: position 24,863,794 of record NC_052532.1, on the reverse strand, counting down.
TAATTTAATTCTGAAGATAAAGATATTTGATCTGTGTTATGCCTTAAGGGTTTGTATTTTGTGAACATATTAGAGGAACAGCATCACTGGAGGAAGATAACAGACAGAAAGGCACAAGATAAAGGTGAGACTGAGGTGCAGCGGGGCAGCGATCTCCATTCAGGTGCCTGGTAATAAAGTGAGGCTATGTCACACAGGCAAAGTATGCTTCATTTTCTTTCTAATCTGTGTGACTGCTTCAAAGAACAAGTAGGACTGGGATTCTGCTCAGACAGGGATTTAAGCGTGTGCTTGGTTTTAATCATATGAGGAACTACTGCTGTTTTTAAAGGAACCTGGTGGACTGAGGCCCCCAACACCTGAAGAAGCACATCAGGATTCAACATTACTTTGTTGGTGGTGTCCCTGTACTGATACACAGCAAAGCAATATGCATGATTCCTATGAGATTACCGTGAATACTTTTCAGTGTATTTCTGAATTACTGAGATCCAGGCAGTCTCCTTTTAAGAGGAATCTATGGACACAGGCTCAGTGCTGGGGATGAGAAGAGACTGAGGGCACGGACCTCCACCTGCGTGTGCAGCTTGGGGGCAGCTGAGGCAGCGAGGGGTTGCAAATTGAACCTGCACAGCTGTACGGAACAGCACTGCTTTCTGTGGAGCAGGCCCTAAAGGATAAGGGAACGTGCAGATAATATTTAACAAAGACAAAGCCTACCTGCTTACCAATACTGTCCTACCATTTTGCATATATGTGTTTTTAAACTTACTAAGATACCTAAATATTACAGAAAGCACTTCACAGCATGGAGCCAAATTACCCCTGTGAAGTGTTTCCTTGTGTTGTAGATGGCAGCCTCTTTTGGACAGTGCCATACAGACAGCTGTATTAGCTTTCTTTGTTCCCCACTAGGCATACCATAACTGTGCCTATCAAGCTGGTGGCATTACACATTAGTTGTAGATGATTGAGGAGAGATGATTAGTTGAGATGTTGAAGGAGAAAAAAATACTAGGAAAACCATCTGCTTTCAGTACAATTAATTAATGAAAAGTCATTGCATTTTCTCTCTGCTTATTCTGTTTCAGTTTACCACACACACAGAGCAATGGTCGGCGCTGGTTTTTCTCCAGTACTATTTTGAATTTGCTCTCTAACAGCCCAGCCTGACCTTCAGCCTCCTGTAGGAACCTCTATTTTTCGTTTACCAAAAGTAGTAGAACTCCTCCATACATAAGGATGGGACTCAAAACCTCCATCCACCTGACCCTGCAAGGGCTGTACCTGCGCTCAGCTCCTACACAAGGGATTGCTGGATGGACTCAGAGGGGCACTGATGAGCAGTAGCACGTGGTGTACTGGGAGCCCTGCCACCCCCAGCCTTCAGGGCAGACAAAATGGCGCCTTGCCCTCCCACTCCCCCCATGCTTTTCCCGACTTGAGGCCGCTGTGAGAGCCGGCCCCGCCCCACCCCGCGAGCACGGCCGTGACACCCACCTTCCTTCCTGCACGGTTGTTGTGGAGGTTCATCAGCGCCCTGGCGTCCTTCCCTTTCCTTTCCTTGGCATCCACGAAGGCCCTGGCGAACTTAACGCCATAGTCAATGTTGTCGCTGCAGCCGCCCCAGTCGAAGCGGCCCTTGCTGTCCTTGGCAGAGCCCTTCTTCTCGGGGTCACAGGAGCAGGACTTCAGCTCTCCCTGGCTGCACGCCCTCGTGATGGCAAACACAACGCCAGCGGAGGAGATGGCGTGGACGAACGCGGACTCCCGGCTGCCTGCAATAAGAAGCAGGCCTTATATGTGGCTGCGGCGCTCAGTGTGAGCAGCCGGCCTACTTCACGGCCTGATAGCCCAGCCTGCGTGCTGAGCTACACGTTAAACTGGGCTGGAACCACACAGAGGCGTGTTCCTTGGAGTCAGAACTGGCCATGGCTCAGAGCTGCATCCCTCCCTGGCATAACCCCATCGATATGGGTTGGAGTTTGTTCCTGGTACGGGTGACCATCCTTCCATGGCTCAGTTGCTCTGTGGAGATGCAGGGAGAGGGCAGCTGGCATTTCTGCCATGTTCCATCAGCTAAGAGAAATATGCAAAGTGCTGGTTTGGAGAGTGTTTAGGAAATGACTACACAGGGACACGGGAACAGCATCTGTGCTGCAAAACACTGCAACTAACTTCTGAAGCCAGCTTTTCCTCTTTGGAGGCACTTAATCTTGCTAATTTCAAAGGGAGTGGTGAGAAATCTTTGGTGCTCTTTTCCTGAAGGTGAGGAAGTTGTGACACCCCGGCAGGCCAGGACAGTGACTTCCACACACCACAGCCCGGGTACAGTTCCCTCCCACTAATGATGTATACCAAGGAGCAGCTGCTTTTCTAGACTATGCCTACTCCTCAGTGCATATTCCAAGGCAATAATTGCCTAGGTTTATTTAACGGTGTAGTAATTTACAACGTGGAGTTGGGTTGTGTTGATGAACTCTACAGTAAGGGGCTATTTTCAGACTTAAGGAAGTTCTGAGTTTCACACGAAAGGAGTTAACAGCACCTTTCCCCATGGTGGCTGGGGCTGGTATCAGTGAGCCACACCTGCCCCTTAGGTAGCGTTACCACAGCATGAACCCAAAGAGTCCATGGCGTTATCTACAATTTCACACTGGGGAAAGTCGGACGCTTTCATCCTTAGAACTGATACAGTAGCCACGGAATCAACGCTGAGCATTTATGGCACGGCAGCACCTGGGTGCTTCACCTGTGCCACCCGCCCGGGCCCCCTCCCAGCACGGCCTCCATCTCCACAGGGACGGGCACCCCCAGCCCCGCCCGCCCTCGCCCCGTCCCCCGCCCGCACTCACTGCGCTGCAGGACGCGGCCGAGGAGGCGCTGCCCCCGCTCCAGGGCGCTGCAGTCCCAGCGGTGCCGCCGGAACTGGTGCTGGCACTCGGCCGTCCAGGCGGCCACGCCGCGCCCGATGGACAGCATGGCCTCGGGGTGCCGCCGGCACAGCTGCCGCTGCCGGCTCACCAACCCCGGCACGTTGTCGCACATCACCCGCGACGATCCCACGGCCCCCATGTACCTGCGGGAGGCAACGGGAGGGGCAGCGACGGGAGCACCCGGCCGGAGCCCCCGCGTGCACGGGGACATCGGGAGGGGCGCGGGGAGGGATGGGGAAGGGACGCGGAAGGGACCGCGGGGCAAAGCGGCGGGGAGGGGCCGCGTTTGGGAAGGGCTGCGCCGCTCTGCTCCCCCCGACTGCGACCCCGGCTCCGCACCCACTTTTTGGGGAGAAAGCCTTTAAAAACCTCCCGGGCCGTGTTTTGTTTAATAACTTCAGGAGTTCAGGCTTAAGGAACAGCCCGGACAGAAATTAAATTACATCATCTGCACCCAGATGTTCCCGATTAAGCCCTGAAATGCTCCGAAAGTGCCTTTTATCAAACCCAAACCGCGATAGGTGTCTTCTGAAGGGACCAAACACAGGAAAACGTCCTTTCCGCGGATTTTCATTATGCCGTACGATCCCGAAATCGATAAGCCGCGACTCCCAGGAGTGACATTTCAGCGGCACCGCAAAAAGCCTTCCCCAGCAGCAGCGCCCGTACGGACGCGGAGCGGCCACGGGCGGTCCCAGCGGCGGGGACGCGCTCGGTGCCGGGTCCCGGCCGGGATCCGCCGCTCGGGGCGCGCCCGGCGCTGCGCTGCGCTGCCCGTCCCGTCCCGCCCCGCCCGGGTCCCAGCGGAGGGCTCCACGCGTGGGCTGCGCCCGGTGCGCTGATCCCGACCGCTCCTTCCCCGCCAGCACGCGGGGGCCGCCCGCACTTACCACCACGAGGAGGCGACTCGCGGGGTCGCCCACAGCAACACGAGGGGAAGAGACCACCACCAGATCCCGAAGAGCGAGGCCATGGCGGGGGCGCGGCGCTCCGCATCGGGGCACTCGCGGGGGGCAGCGGACATCCCATGGGACAGCGCCGGGCGGCGGCGGTGCCGCGGGGCCCTTCTTTCGCTCCGCGGGGCTCTACCGCTGCCCCCCCGCGCCGGGGGCGCTCCGGGCCCCGCTCCGCGCCCCTCCGGCTGCGCCCCGCGCCGCCCCGCGCCCCTCCCGCATCCCTGCCCCGCTCCGGCCCTTCCCCGCGGCCGCAGCAGCGCTGAGGGGCGGCGTGGGCTGCGCGCTGACTGGGTGGGTTCTGCTTTTTTTTTTTTTTTTTTTTTGCCTTTTTTTTTTTTTTTTCCTTCTTCTCTGAAACTCTGATGGATGAAATGATGTCAAGAGACACTGGGGAGAGGAGGAGGTAACACCTCTGATTAGGACGGAGTTCCGAGGAACGGCCGCTTCCCAATGACCCCGCACGCAGCCGCCCCGCGCACCGTTGCCGGGCCGACCCCGACCGCCTCCAGGCGGCAGCGGACACGCGCGGGCCCCCGGCACCGGGCGAAGCCTCAGCCTCGCACCCCGCGGGGAGTGGGTGGGGAGGTGGGGCGCGGGCGGCGAGCGAAGGTCCCGCCGCGGGGGGCGGCCGGGCCGGGACGGCGGGGCAGAGCCGTGCCCGGCCGCGGAGCCGAAGCCTCGCGGCCGCTCCCCGCCGCTCCCATATGGCAGCGATCAGGCGGAGCCGCTCCCGCCCCGCGGCCCTGCCCGATCCGCTCGGCTGCGGCCCCGCCGGGCCCGGCCGCCGCCCGCGGGTAGGGACGGAGCCTGAGCCCTCACACACCGCCTTCCCGGTCTTCGCGTCCGCGTCGCTCCTGCGCCAGCCCTGCACGCGCCTCTGTCAGCGTCAGCTACAAAGCCCAGGGGGTTTGGGAGGGCTGCGCTCGGAGCATCGCTCTCCTTTCAGCTGCCAGACCCAGGGGAAAATTCTGAAAGGGAAAACCCAGGAGCACCATTGGGATCCACTCCCGGAGTCATAGAATCATAAACGTTGCAAAAGACCACTAAAGGTCATCCAGTCCATCCCTCAGCCCATTACCACCCTGCCTGATAAAACTACATTCATCTGTGCCACAGCTACATGTTCCCTGAGCATCACCAGGGCCGGTGAGCCCAATATCTCTCTGGGCAGCCTGGTCCAATACCTCACCACTCTTTGAGATTTTTCTTAATATCCACCCTGAATCTCCCCTGATGCAACTTAAGGCCTCTTGCCCTGTCCCTGTTACCTGGGAGAAGAGACCAACCCCCACCTCACTGCAACCTCCTGTCAGGCAGTTGTAGAGAGCAATAAGGTCTCCTGAGACTCCTCCAGTCTAAACAACCCCGGTTCCCTCATCTGCTTCCCATAAGACCCTTCATAGTTTTGTTGCCCTTCTCTGGGAACACTCCAGGGCCTCAACGTCTTTCTTGTAGTGAAGGGTCCCAAAATGAACTCCTCAGGCACAGAGGGCACAGCTGCAGTCCATGCCATCAGGCCTCAGGCTGGCACCCAAAATGAGACCATGGCCGGGGGGAAGCCCTGGGCAACGCAGCAGGAAAATGCTCAAGCAATGGCTGTAGAGATGTGAGAACATCAGCCTGCTCCTCTTAACTTAAACAACCAACCCCAAACAAAACCAGCAACAACCCAACCGCCCAACCACACAGAAGGGCTTTGGGCCGCAGCAGTGAGATAGGGGCAGGTCCGGCCCAGCACAGGGACGGCTCCACAGCAGAACGGATACACGGGAACTGTGTGCCCATGCAACAGTGCCAGGGGCTCACAGCAACAGAAAGTGGGCAAATCTGTTCAATAAAGCATTGTCAATGTGCATTAAAAAGTCCCTCAATTTTCAGCCAACTTCAGTTCTAACTTGGTTCTGTTAACAGGAGAGGGAGAAGGAAAGAGTGGGGACAAGTCAGCAGATCCCAGCAGGATTTGGGACCTGAGTAGAGGCTGGAGGCCCCACGGCCCCCTCTGGAGCTGCACCCAGCAGATGACTCACTGGGCTTTTCTGAGACATCGTTCTCAATCAACAGCTTCTTCACTCTCAGATCCCACACCAACAGCATTAGGACATGCCTCCATCAGGTACCTGCACACACAGAGACACCCCCACGCCCCCCTCCCCAGCCCATGCCATCCCAGCTTCCTCAGCCTCCCCTCAGCATCCTCACAGTGCCATATCCACACCATTCCTCGTCCAGACAAGGGATTATGCCACATGCTATGCAAGCGGCAATGCCAAAAGCCCAGCTTCATCAATGCATACCTTATGGGACTGAAGTTTTTCAGCAAAACGGTGAAAATAATGTAGTTAAACCTGTACTACTACATTCACAGAGACTGTTTTCAGAAATTCTGGAGGCTTGGAAGGCCCGTCTGGGAGGAATACTTAAAATCAACCTCCAAATCCTTAAGTGGAAGTCATCTTCCCACACAGATCACAGCCAGGGACACATCTCAGAACTCAAAATCCCTCAGAGGGAGCCCCCAAATTTCACTTGTAAGGACCTGGGCTCCATGTCACATGAACTGCACTGTTTGTGTCAGGATAAGAAATGAAAATAATTTAGCAGTTGTTAGAGCTGTTAAGGACAAACACCCTATTATTTGCCTGATGCCAATACTAGCTCATCTCATACCTTAACACTTATAACTCCTGGTATGTAAAATCCAGAGCTCTGATAAGTAGAAATCTCCCAGAATAGGCTACATCATTTCCAACTGGAATAATCAGCAGAAGCTAACAGCTTTGGGGAACACTGGGAGAGGCTCAAAGAACGCAAGAGGAGAAGGAGCAAACTGCACAGCTCACATTTTGTCCCTAACGAGGCGGGTAGATTTCCCGCCTAAACTTACTGTCTACCCTTTGCAACTACAACCAATCCAGAAAAAATGAGGTTATGCCTTAGGACAGGCTAAGTACTCCACAAGTCAAAGAGTGGAGAAAAACCCAAATCCCAGAGACAGAAGACACAAAATCTCTCATTCACAATCTGCTCCAGGATGAACAGGGCAAATGAGAAGTAGAATTCTTTAGGTCCCTCCTAGAGGCTCACCTGAGGCCCTACATTTTACACAGCAGCCTGCAGATGCAGAAAAAGCCATCGCCTTGACTGATGTTCATCGGCATTCAGAGCAGTTAGGTATCCAATGCATGGCACGGCCAAGTAGGAACCTCACTACATCTTTAAGCAACTTTGTACCTATAGGGTTTGGCCCCAGCTCCAACCGGCTCAATCCTCCTGCTTCCCCATTTGCACTACTGTAAAAGGAAAATAACCCTTCCCATGGCTGGGAGGCTTACCTGCCTAATGTATGCAAAGCTCTTTAGCATTTTCCTCCCATCCCCTCATAGATGTGCAAATCACTGTACTATTACTATTCCAGGATAATGACTTTAATGTGATGACTTAAAGAAGAAGGCCTCTCAACGGGGTTATTTTCATCTAAAGGCTCCCTCACCAGGTGCTGGCTGGGGGATTCAATTTGGACAGCGTGGTTTAGGGGCCAGATTTTGCAGTAATCTCTTTGTTTCCTGCCCTATCGCAACCATATTGTGATACTCTCTCAAACAAGGAATTTGAAAAAGGCAGTGGAACAACATGAAAGTGAATAAAGGACTTTGAAATTCATTGTTTAAGCCTGAGCCTGGAATCTGGAGAAAACACACTTTTTTTTCCTCCTTAACGATACGCTGGGTTAAAATAAACCTTACTTATTTGGCTCTTAACATATCCTACTCACCCAGCACAATTCAGGCCTGACCAATGAAATGAGACACATCAAACTGGTTAGTCCGAGACCTTCACTTCTCATGTGTGATTTATGCCACTCTGAATGACACTCTACAACACACTGAGAACGCTGATGACACAAAGCCTGTATTTATCCTGAAAGTTGTCTGTGTGTGTCACAATTTGATGATAAACACGTGAAATAAGCAACACATAGGACATCTTAACAGGAGCAGCTTCTCTCAAATGCATTTTGGAGGCCAGCTTCGATTACTGCAGAAATGCATGACCCACTTCATCAATGAAGTGGTCGATTCACGTAACTCTAAAGCAAAACAGAAATCATTTAAAATACATTTTTTGTACAACCTAATAATAATAATAAAAAAGCCGTCCTCTCCATATTTCAGTTTCTCTTTTTAGATCCATGACGTGACCTGACAGAAACAAACGATGAAATGGCACACGCAGAAGTGTAGTAGTAAAATGAAGACGTCTGGAATTTAAGCTATCATCTTTCTGCTGACTTCATGTGTTTAGGAGTTCAGCACAACATTCAGACCCATGACTCATTTCTGCACAGAATATTTTATTGCAACTCTCAAACTAGAAAATATTTATCAGTGAGTATTATGCATTCTTCTCTCCCTCCTTTGCCCCTGCATAGGTAAATTTACACTGACGACATCATTCACATTATTGTAATTCAGTTAGATGCTGATAAATCTACTTTCTGGAGCAGCTTTCCCATTCAAGTGCACAACCTGCAAGATCAGCATCAAAGGTCTAAATACAATTTTTTCAGATTTGTGGGGGAAAAAAACCTTAATTTTCATTACTGCCTCCAACGGCAAGATGGCACATCTTGGTAGGAACGGCACAGTGGTAGGAAATGCATCTCTGGAGTGGCAGCTACTTGCAAATCTTCACCGAAGTGGAGAAGTGAGGAATACCAAAGCTCGTCTCCAAGGGCTGTACCACACACACCACCTGAGTGGCTGAAATAATTCCACTTGCATAACCTACCCCTTGCAAAGACAGTGAGAACAAGCTTCTGACATGTAACACAATTACAAGAGCGAGGAAACATACTAATGCCCAAGGTATTTTTCTCAAATCAAAAGCAGAAAACAACTGTGACAGCAATAACTGCCTGGAGCAGCGCTCGGTTTTTATCTTCTTATTACTGTTCTCCAGAGGGAGTATCCAAGATTATGACTGCACACATTTCTGAGAAGAGAGCACACTAAAGCGTGGCACACCCACCGAGTCTAGTAATGGTTTTTCAGACTGCTTCTGTTTTGACAGAAGAACATCCCATCACAAACATGCAGCGCTTCTACAGGCATTCACTGAAGTCTACAGAAATGTGATTTTGATTACTTAAACCAATTCCCCTTTCTTTGCAACACACTCGGTGTGGTAACTGGCTGTAAAAACAGATATTAAAGTTTTGCTGCAGAATTACAAACACCTCGAGGTGATGAAAACCTTAAGAGGAAAATTAACATGAAGCTCCTGTAGTGAAAGTCCAGATCAAGAAGAAACACTAATATTCCTTCTAAGCTGCCTGCACTTCTATAGCAAACCACTGCTATAAATCCTTTTAGTGTCCTTACAATCCTTTTAGTGATAAAACTACTGATATGATACACCTGAGGAAATGTATCTCAGGCATAATGTGAATAGCACAGTTCAGCAGGAAATGACTTGAAGACAAGATATCCGCAGTCCTGTGGCTGTGACAAATACATCTCACCATAAAGTTTTTCATAAGAATCTGTACCCGAGGAAAGAACTTCATCAACATAAAAATCACACGTTACTTGCTGTTTAAAAGAAAGAATCAAAGCAAAACGCCTGCATTGCCACTTTAAATACAAGCATCCAAGATAAACAACAGTATTGCTTGCATACATTTACCTATGTGAACAACAGCTGAACAGGTAACAGTTGTTACAACAACAACAGTTAAAACAGAAACTAGTGATCGTTAAGTAATAATTATAATTTCAGGGCAGAAGAAAGCCCAGCTTTGATAAGTTTTGTACCTACAGTCTATACCAGAAATAACTTTGAATCTAAAACATTAGGATACATTAATCAGATTTTAAGTTTAATCATTTTATTAAAGCTAAATCAAAACAGGTACTGAAGGTAAATGTGACAGATATGATGAAACTACACACATTTTCACATGAATTCAGCTCTGCTACACACACTGAGCATAATGTAATCAAGTTACTGACAGCACTGAAAGAGTCAGCTTTTCTTTACTGCTAACTTAGTTACAAAAATGAAAAAACCAAACCCAAGCAACGTTATAGCTCCCATTTTTACTAATCTTTTTTCCAAGGTGCGTGATTTTTGTGGGAACACCACTAGGCTGAAGTCACTCCTCTGCTCCTCCTGATGCAGACGGTAAGTTCATGAAAAGAAACATACAGAAAAGATTAGCGTGAAGGTTTCTCAAGTATGTGATGAAGTATAACACTGGATTCTTAGGACTGAAATGCCCCTTTCTAATTGTGTGCCTGGGCCTTAATTCAATGAAAATAAATACGCACAAACCTTTTAAGTAACACATTTTAGAAAACAAATCATTTACAAACGGAATTCCTCTGGAGTAAAACATACTGCCAACACATGCTACAAGAATCTGATACCAAAACACTTAAACTTTAATCATCAAATATTTTAACCTTTTTATTTTTGTTATTAAAATATTTTTTTCTATTTAGTTACGGGAATAACTGTTTATTGAAAGTTAAACACGTAACAAATCAAGCTTTCAAGACTTTTTAAAGTGAAAGTGACAGGGAAAGTATCTCACAAATGCCTGCCCAAACATCTACTGTAGTTGAGTGGAGCCTTGCCATGAAGTGCAGCAGGGTTGGTCCTGCTTCCCTCCCTTAGTTCAGAATGCTTGGCAGGCCATCCCATTGTAAACACCACTCTCAAAAATTGCATGTCATACACTTAACGTGTATTGCAAAGAAGTACTGTTATGACTAAGCTTAACAAGTGTACGTAGATCATTTTAAAAGTAATGTCTCCTATTTATTTCCACGGTAACTACAAAAGCAACAAAGAACACAATAACAACATTTGATAGGGAAAATTCCCAGCTACAAAACACTATTTTTCAACATAATCATAGCCAGTAGCTGTGCATTTTCACCAGCAACGAACAAGAGCCTGTATGCTGCACTCTTAACAATCTGCACCAATGGAGGTGGCCCACTGCCACAGTCACTGCTGTTGAAATGCACTGCCTCACTGTGCTCACCCCCACTGCTTGGTCTCCATACACACTCAGCAAGCAGCAATGAATGTCAATGAGTTCCATGTTTCCCCACATGGATGAATTCAGTGACACACCTTTGCTTCATATGCCCTTCCATGTCAGATGCCATCCTGTCAGACTGCCCTTCTGCTGCCATCTGTCACAGGGCAACATGTAACGGGGTATTGGCAGGAAGGTTCAACCTCTACTGCCATCCCATCAACATCCACCTCTGATGTCGCAGGTTGATACAGTAAAATATTACTAACAGAGCAGCCCTATTACTACTGAAGATTAGATAAAGGGCATAAGGACATTGCTATATAAGAGGTTTCACTGTTTCATTTAAATTCACACTTTTCATAATAAACGTTTCAGAGCTCTACAGAGGACCCTCAAAAGCGGTCCATCATAAATTAATACTAAAATGCTTTGTATTAAAGTCTTCATCAGAAAAATAAATAACACTACAGTATTTTAATAGAACAGGAATTAAATTTTTGAAATAATTGGAAAGCTAATGTTTATTGTCTGTTTAACAGTGGGCACAGAGCCATCGTGCTACATCTTGGCAGCTACAAAATCTTAGGTACATATGAGAGTATGTGCAAGTAGCACCTAAACTTAGGCCCACCCCACGCCCCTACAACTGGTCTGCACTCACAGGAGGCAGATATACACATGCAGTTGACTTCTGCATATGCAAACTAAGGAACACAAACAGCTAAAAGTTCTTCATTGCAACCTCCTAAATATATTTGGTGTTAAGTGATTTATTAGGAGAAGGCTGTTATACTATGTTAGATTTACTTAAACTACAGGAAGTTGCATTAGTAGCATTATACCCAAAGTCTGAGTTCCACATGGCTTCATTTAGTAACAGATTCCTTTCTGACACTGATGCTCCATTTACTCTATCCCAGCAGCCATTCATTTTAGTAGCCTATTACTTAAAATGACCCCATCTGACAAGAGCATATCATTGTGTTGGTCTGAGAATGACTGATGTGGTGCTAACATCTAGACTTGACCTCTCCCACCCTCTCCTTTTGTCACTCTGTGAAGTTATCTGGGATGCCTCTTATTCAATCCATAAAACTGTACTATCTTCCTCGAGAGTCAATAATTCCAAACAAAAGATTCCTTAATTAAGAAGTATTCTGAGTGGCATTTATGCCACAGTGGCTGTCCAAGTGCACAGAGATATTTCCCACTCAACTATTTCCTCTGATATAAAGAAAAATATGGACTACACCTTCCTTTGGAGACTCTCCACAGTTTTGGAATATTTTAGATTATTTCACTTTGTTATGGCCAGGTGGAAAGCCAGACTGGGCAGTGGTAGTTGCAATGTTCAGATTACAGCTGGTAGAACAAGGTATCAAACATTTCACTGATGAACGTCACATTCGGTACTGCACACAGAAACTTACAGTGAGTAATAGCCTCACTCCTCGCACCCACCTTTGCCACGAGTTCGTTCAGTCTCTTAACTTCTTCTCCCAACTTTTCAACATTGCAAATCAAGTCTTTGCAAACTTCAACATATCTTTCAGTTGGTGCCCACTGCAGTACCATCTGTTAAGAGTCAGAGTTATTTGCCACAATTACTGTATGGCCTAACTTAATACTTATGAGCTGATGTAGCATAAAAGACAGCGTCAGAAAAAGTTTATAACTTCATTTTTGTCAGGCTTTCATTGTATGATTTATACATGACATTGATCTACTATTCTCTTTAAGCCTTAGTGGAAACCTGTCACTTGAATCACTTGAATCAACAGCAGAAACACTGAAAAGCAGATTTATCTTCTTGAATTGGGTGATTTAACTTTTTGAAGCAAATTTTTCAAAAAAGCCCCTTACATCAGAGATAAAGCATTGGACAGGTCTATAAAACTAACAGTAATCAGACAGTTGGCTGTTATACACATTTGTCCTTTTACAAAGGTAGGATAATGCTATTCCCCCAAACTCTAAATCATTTCTCCCCTTTTGTTGAATACCTTGTGAGAATTTTCGAGGAAATGTTTATTTATGGTCTGCACAGGAACAGTCAGGTTACTACACTCCTTATTTAACTTCTGAAGAAACTTGAGGCATTCATCTCCACTACCAAAATAAAACCACAGGCCATTATTTACAAAACATTATGTCTTTCTGCATGCTAAATATCATCTATGTGTTTTCAACACTGGCCAGTGAGTGAATCAGACATGCAATTTGACTACAATAAAAAAACCCAGTCTGTTTAACACGGGGTAGTTAAACACTAACATGTAACACCTTAGCAAGCTGCACACTTCCACTGTCCATACCAATGCTCCTTCCCATCTCCTCCAGTTCCTCCCTCCCATTTTGGTAGGCCAACAAATTGTTACGCTACTTGGAATATTTAGCTACACACAAAGCTGAAGAACTATCAACCTAAAGCACTTTGGAAATATTCTGTTAACCTCCACTTCTATTTCTCACTTTCAATCCCGTTTTTAATCAATGAAAACATTTCACTACCTGCTACAAGTGGCATTTTGGATGACATTACGCATAATAACCATTATTCCTGTGCATGTGAGCACAGAGATCGTTCTTGCAATACCAGGAACAGACAACCGAGTCAACTTTCTACTGATGTTGCAGTATTTATGACTGAAGCTTCTACTTTTCAGAAGGTGAGAAAAAAAAAGTATCCTGGTTTGTACTTAGGAGCTAGGTCTGAAATGGCTAGCCTACAGGCATTTTGTCTCCAGCACAGCTGAAGAGTGAAGAATCTGATAACACTCTCTTGGGCCCTGGATGTGGAAACACATTCCTTAAAGTCCAAAATATCTGATGTTATCTACTTTGAAGGAAATGTATACTTAATGCTCAAATATAAGCAGGAAGATAACTCTGAAAATCAGTTTGATCAGTCTCAAAAATCGGAGGAAAGGATACAGGAACTTAATAGACTAATTTCAATGCTAAGTTTTTAGAGCTAGCTATAAGCCATCCAGGTGAATAACATCAGGACCAGTATAAAAGACAATTTCAAGCTGATATTGCCCTTTCACAGAACCTCATTACATTTACTGGGGAATCTGTGTAAATGGATTCAAACTGCAACGCTCCTCTTCTCCCTACCGTCATCTGCTAATAAATCTAAATTCAGCACACTCACATCCTCTTACTTGCATGCCTCTTCTGATGGCAAAAAGGTCTAAGCACTATTTGCCAAGCACCCAAACTAAGGCACAAACCTGTGTGGTGCAGGTGTCTAAAAAGAGGCTGGATTTGGCTCACATAGTGTCTCCGTTCAGCTTTAAACTTCTTCCTATGACAACACATACCCCAATCAAGCAATAATGATCTGCCAACCGGCAAAACATCTACTTCCTATAAACAACTATAAACCTGGGGCCTGATATACTGTAGCATCCACGTAAGCAGAAACAAGCAAGGCTGAAGACTCAACTCTTCAGTAAGGACTCTCCATCAGGAAGGGAGAAGTGCGTCAAGAAAATCAGCACAAAGTTCTCACAGAGTATTATCCACAGCTAGGACTGCACTGTTTTATAACTTGTTTTAGAATAATTTATTTCCTAAAATGTTCCTTTTATATTTGTTGAAAATACCTCCACTCAAAGCAGTTGTTCCTTTGCTCTAGATCTCAGCTTCCAAAGCAGAGCCAAACATTCTGTCAGCCCTATGAACAGCCTACTCTACACCTGAGCCTCCGCACCAAGTTCGAATCTTCTAGTTTTTCTTGGTGGAAGATGCAAACAGTAAATCCAGCTCCTGTGAATTCACCACCTCATCAGTCTTTATAATAACAGTACAGCAAGGAGCTCAGGCAGAGAAGAACGAAAAAATGTTATGCTTCATGTACACAGTAATCCAGTTTAAAAAAAAAAATCACAGAAAATTAAAGTAATAAAATATTTAATAATTTTGAAAACACATTCTGTAAATGTAAATCTCTTCCTACATTATATAAATTAATTGGGATTTCAGAAATGAGTTTTTAATGCATCATTCAATTCTGGTGTAAGATGATTGTGAGCAAAGTCTCCCTTGCTGCTCAGAATGTCTGTGATTTGCAACACTGCCCAACAGCCAAGACCTCACGGCTTCAAACAGAAATGCACAAAAGCACCAGCAGGGGTGCTGAAGATTGAAAACCGAGACTGTTCAGATTTTGACATGAAGAGATGGAAATGAGAAAGCCTATTATTTTTATAAATGGAGTTACTGTTTATTTCAGACCAATATAACAACAATTATATTCAAAATAAACACTAAGCAAACTAATCACATCTAGAGGTAAGAAAAGTTTCTCCTATGTTACTTCAACTGAGACACTCATGAAAACTTTCTTCTGCTTAGAAAGATAACTTATTAGCAAGCTAGAATCAGTAATGGCACCTCCTGTGTCTTATCAGAAAATGAACTATTTTTCTTGAGAATAGTTCTAGAATTCCTACAGTAAGGCATGGTGAATATTTTTCCACCATTACACCTCATACTTCGTTATTATACAAATAGAAATTCCATGAAAATATTTTTAAGAGCTATCTGCTGCAGTGATGTTATTTCCATTTGGAAGTATTTGGAAACAAAAATGACATTAAAAAAATAATCAGTTTTTGAAAGAATTAATGGCTGTCAAAATATCAGTGGCTAAACACTGCTAGACAGTCTGCGAGTTTATAATCAATCAGTTCAACATTTTCTACTATGTTAGTTTTTTTATGACTTAATGACTGATCTTCCTTCTCACAGAAGGACTTTGAAGAAATGGCAAGTAAAATCTTTATATAAGAGCAGGTAAACAGAGTATGATTTTAGTCCCAAGGTCAGATTCCTGAAATACATGTCCAGCCATTTTTTAGAAAGCTATGCAGTACTCGCCTGAACTGAAGTGCTGTCATATTTTTTGTACTTAAGTCTTCAATCAATTATTTTCTGGTTTTGAGATCTATATAGGTTTCAAAACCGTGTGGTACTAAGAATTCCATATGATGACCATGTTACTGGTGTGTAATAGCGTACCTGATGTTATGTGTTTGCTTCCACCCCCCACTCCCCATACATGCACTGAACTAGTAACTTTTTCTATTATTTCACTTATTTCCCATTTAATCTTTTTTAGCTGTCCTGCTTGAATGCGTAAACTAAATACCACTTGTTACTGGCCAATCTAAAAAAAGCATACACTTCTAACATAAAACAATGTGTGAAGCTTGAACTGCTCTTCTTAAACTAATGATTCCTTGATGAAGAATCAAAATCATTTTCCAAAGGTGCCTAACTTGGACAAAGGCACCCAGATGACCAGCCTACTTCCTCAGCTCATCAGCAAAGCCTCTATTTTAACAAGAAAAGCTCAAGTGCTGCCAGAAAATATGGATATTATGATGCTCTGTACCCTCTCGCACACCGGAACTTCAGCTCTCCAGTCTTGTAGGACACGTATTAGTTTGCACCTTAATTCTCTTTCAGAAGTACATACGTACTTGCTTTAACAGAGAAATCTCAGAGACAAAAAGGCAGTACCAAGGTCCTGCATTAGGACACAAACACCTGGCTCTCCCAGCTCACCTCAATCTTTCAAGAGCTTCCAATTTCAAGAGCCTTGCACATCCTCTCATCCCACAATTCCAACTTGGTATCATGGCACAAAAATCTAACTTAAAAAGGCTGCAAAGACTTTTTCATATAAACACAGTAATGGTTACAGAAACAGGCACGGTGCCAGCATCAGAAGCAATCAGTATGCTTAAGAGTGATTAAACAGGAGTGGAGAATGTAGTAGACAGAATCATGACATGAGGCCTAAAGCACAGAGTCACTGTGATTCAGCTGCCTCCGGAGGATGGATGGCGACATATACAGATTGCACTTGAACCTTAGCACATTCTTCAGTCCAACTTACAGCACAATGTCAAGTTTAGCCTTACAGCCCCCACATAAGGCAGACAGGTCTCTCCAGAGTTTTGGAGAAGGAAGAAATAGCTAAGAGAGCTGTCAAGCCACTACTCAAGAGACAAGATGTGGGCTTCGAGCACTTCCCTATACACACACTGTAAAGAGGAACTACACTCACTTCTCTAGATAGAAGAAAATCATTTAATGAATAGACTGGACATGAGGAGGAGTTTGTCACAGGTCCTACCCAACGAAGATGGCAATGCTATGCAAGTGGTGATGGGACTGGGAAGAGAGAAAACAAGTACAGAGAACCTAACTCGTGATGCAATGACAGCATGGGGATGGTGCAGCATCTCCGAAACAGAGCACTATTCTCCAAGCTAAACAAAGATAGTACAGCTAACTAAGACTTCTGAAAGGCAAACCATAGTTCTGTGCTGAGGTCTGTTTTTGAAATACCCAAGTGGTCTTTCTCTTCAGAAACAATTCCATAGCTCTGGGAGGTAACATGAAAGAAGATATGAACACAGAATCTAAATCCAAGTCCAGGGCTCTCTTCTAGATAAAACATTCACGCAACAAAATAGAAGGATAAGAGGTTTAAGAAATCTTAAGACACCTCTACCCTTACTACAGTCTTCATTCTTCTTTTTGTGGTAGATATGGGAACTGCTCTACAAGCGTTTAGGAGACAGATAAAATTTAATACTACTGTTTCTAGAAAAACAAGGAAAAAAATCCAGAAATCTACATTATTTAAATGAACACAAAAGTAGTTAATTAATCAGCTAAAAATTAAACCCATATGCAGAAATAACACACATCTCTGCCTCCCACACTTTTTTATTGATAGTGGTACTAACATTCCGTCCTGTCTACAGACAATGGAGAATTACACTGGCCATATTGTTTAGAGTTTGAAAGGGTCAATAATGCTCTTGAAGCATGGGTAAGCAAAGAGAGCAAGATCTCATTTCCACAAAGAAATAAAAAACCTGCTCACTGAAGCTCATCAGAATAATTAAAGAATGAGTTAATACTGGAGCCAGAGAAGTCGTCTGATATAAACACACCTACTGAAACACATACACAGCAGTGCAGGTCTGAGGTACAGATAAAGAATTCATCACTCAGAGATGACCAAAATAATGACATCAGGCAGCAATATAACAGATAAAAAGATTCATACAGCAGGAAGTTGTGCTTCTAACTTCCTTTGTACAAAATGCACCTACTATCACTCCTCGTGATCCACTAACAGGCATCCCACGAATGTTTATGCATAGGATGAAGTGCCAGAGAATTGAAACTTCATGCTACAGAAAATACTGTAGTTACCTTAAATAACTTGCATTCCAGCTTACTTTCCGTAGAAACACAGTTATTACCTGACTTCCAGATTTGCTACTTCAGGAAGGTCTCTAAATCTCGTTTCTTCCACTTGCAGCTCTTTAATGGCATCTAGGAGTTTCTGCTGATCTACAGGATTTGTAATACCTATCTAAATTCAAAAAGTAATTTCAAATACATGATTTAGTTTTAATATGTATTAAACATAGAACAGTTCGGTACTGCTCATTTTATGAGTTTATAACTATTAAGAGTCAAAAGAAGTTACTTTATGTAATCAACTATGTTTGTTATTTCCAAAGGAAATTAAAATTAAAAGAAAAAATAACACAATAATAGAAAATAAGGCAAGAACCGAGTAGGAGCCAAACTGATCTTGCACAGGATACTCAAAAATCTGGGTACTAAAAAACAGCAGCATTTTTATAAGTACCCCCATGTTAAGATCTTATGCTTTGTTATTTCAGAATCATCTTAACCATCTTACAGTGAGAAACAACCAATCATCACGACAGTGATAAAGTGTTAACAGTTCACATTATTTTTTTTTCTGAGCTACGTCTGCATCAAATTGTGAATCAGAAAGAAAGAGACTGGGTTACAAGAAAGGCTTTTGTGTGCTTTTGGACATGTATTTTATTTTTCCCCACTTAGGGAAACCTGTCTTGCAAGGTATCATGTCTCTTTCAAAAACCTTATTTTTTCTAGAGTTTTGTGGTACACTATCTAGTGTGCGCTAATGTTTTCTTCATGTTTACAAAACAAAGTGACATCTACCAGAAGTCATCTCATGATGCAGTAGTAAGCTGATTATGAGCAGCAAATTTAATTACAATTAGAAAAATCAAATGAACTCTTCCAAGGACAGAGCGGCAGTTACTCCTGAATATTAAAACTATTTGGCCTGAAGTAGAAACTATATGATTGGAACTTATTTTGATTTATCTTCTCGTTCCTCGAACAAGCAAATCAGGATACAGCTTTCTGATCAGTGTATCAGACACATGTTCTAATTTGGGTTCCTGTAAATAAAAGATAACTACATCACTCTGTGAACAGATCAGTTGACTGAGCACTCACACAACACCTTGAAGATATGCTGTATGAAGAAAGAACTGTCAAAGAAATTGTCACAAAGTCTACCATCAGCACGGTACTTTTTGAATTGAGAAGTACTAGGTGCGGAACTTGAGAAGGACCAGTCCAAACTCCTTTCCAAAGCAGACAATTTTCTTTTCCAGACCACTTATGCTGAACAGGAAAATTTACCCATAATCTGAACATTCATGCCATGATGAAATGGAACAAGAACAGCCTATGAAGCCCTTCTTCTTCCTTATGGAAGAGGAAACTTTTAAGCTGGTGACAGTTCAGTTACACTCTGCAGTCTATATAATGCAACTACTATTTTTTAAGTGGCCACATGTCTAAGAACAAAGAAGCATTGCATATGGATTTACTTGTATCTGTAGAACAGACTACACATAGTCCAGATTTTTATTTTAGGTATGTAGACTAACTTTGTTTTTACTTAAGAGTAAAATAAAATGAAAAAAAATCCTTGAAAACTCATGTACCAGCATTAACATGATTTCTCTGTCGTCCTTTAGACAGAAATAATAGAAGAAGGTGAGTAACAGATTGCTTCAAGTGAAAGATGGCATGCTTCTCAGATAACATACCAGTGAGGTTATGCATGAACTCTTACATCTTTGTCATGTTGCCCAAATGGTCACTATTTTTTATTCAATTCATTTTCTGCCAAATATAAAATGTTTTTTTTTTTATGTGTGGGAAGGTGGTCGGAGGAAGGAGAGTCTTGGCACTGCGATTCAGAAGTATGCAGACCAGATAACTCTCTAACGAGGAAGTTAAACTCCTGGCTTATATTTTGATGTATCAAATTTTTATTACACATTCTCAAATCCAGAAGAAGATGCCAACTTCTCTTCTAATAAGCTAGCGGCCACGTGAGATAGGAATTTTCTCAGTTCAAAACGCATCAAGTATTTATGCCACTGCCTCATGAGACAAATAGTCAAAAAAACATGCCTCTTCTCCAGTAAAAAAAAGGCCAAGTGTCACAAGAAGAACAAGCAGGCAAAAACCTCCAAATGTTGTATAGACTTGTCCCAGTATACTGAACAGACATGTCTCAGTATGGAACAGTTTATAACTTGGAGGAATGCAAGGATTTCAGCTTGAAAGAGTCATTGTTTAGGCTCTGTTGTAGAATACAGATAAAGGTATTTACAGAGAAAATATCTTCCTGATATAGTTTGATGGAGGAAAGTGTCTCACGTTAGTGACAGGATTTTTTCTACAGTTCCTCGGATAAAAAGCAGCATGGTTCAGAGGCATCCATCAGAAGTCATCATTAATCTTTGCAGTAATAAGACCCAGGCTATTTAAAAGAGCTGGCTGTTAGTGGAAGATCTGCCATCACACCAAAAACTTTCAACTCTTATGAGAAAACAGATTAGATTTGTAGATTTGTGCAGTAAGGGGAGAAACTGTTAGCAGAGCTCTAAAACTATAATCAAGAATTGATGATAACTTATGAAATGGTAATAAGCCAGGTGTGCGATGTTATTTTTTAAATTCTGATTTGAAGACCAATTAATTTACGTCCATGCACAAAATATGACTTATTTTCCAGGTACTGTTTTCTGCTGTTGCCAAGAGAAGACAAGAAAAGAATCCTGCTCCTAGAGAAGTTGTCTTCCTGTGCAAGAACAGCCAGTCCAGGCATTATTCCAGATTGTCCTTTGTATTAAGGAGTCCCAAACACATCTGAACACTGAAAGAGAAGTTATCAGTTTGTGTGAAAAATATTTTATCTCATTAGTGAAGCTGAAGTATTTTAAGTAAGGCTCAGCTGTTCATTTAAGTCCATAATCCTCTCCCCTCCAATGCACCCTGGACAAAGCCAAATAAATATGATTACAACATCAAAACAGGTGATGAATTTGAACATATACTCCATCAGATTTGCAGTTCAGTGCAGACACGAGAGAGAGCAGTTCACAGTCATGAAGAGAAAAACCACAAAAATCTCTTAAGAATGAAATTCCTGTAAAGGGAGGCTTTAAGGAATCAAATAAAGCCCACACTGGGATGCTACAATCCACACAGATGCTGATAGGCCTTGTAATATTTACGTCTAAATCAACTCTTACAAAAGAATCTTGATTGACAAAACTCCCTATACACGCACCCTCTGAGAATACAGGTATTTCTGAGCTCTGTCAAAACACTGGAAACGCTAACTCTACTCAGTTACAAGACAGATCTCCACGCAGGACAGCCTTGTAACATCAGCTCTGAAGGAACACTAACATCTGCAATTACATTTTGATTGCTGCTGCAAGAATACATGCCTCCCTGGTACCATGAATGTTTTGGCACTGTTCCAGGGTAAAATAACTGGTTATCCAAACCAGAATAGAGGAGGAAAAAAGCTGACACTTAGGATGTACATGGATAGCATGAGTAGCAGGGAGCAGGCCTGAAGTATCTAACTGAACAAGGCCTCTCTGGTAACCTGGACCAGGTACAGACTGCTCAGAAAAATCCTGCAGCCTGAAGTACTTAAACTGTTCCAAGGAGTTTGCTACGGTATAATTTCATTATGGCATCCTCCTTCAAGTAGACAAAATCCTTCATTTCCCAGAGCAGTAATTTCAGTGAGTAATCTAAGGAAAAAGCAACCACCCTATTCTACTGCAAACTGAAACCTTATAAAAACATATCCATTGCTCCTGGACAACAGTGAAATACTGAGCTTCCCAAATGCAGCGAGTTGCAAGGGAGATTTTTTTTTCCCCTTAAAAAAAAAAAAAAAAAGACCACACTGAAAGTGAATATATAGGGTTATCTGCTGCTAATCCTAGCACTGATCTCCATTCAGGGAAAACACACATCATAACAATGGTAACAACTATAATTCAAAACTGAACTATTTCCTGCTCACCCCAACTCCCACTTCATTACAGCACAGAAATAGAGGGAAGCTCCACTTCACAGTCAGACCTAGGCAAAGACGACCCGAGAATTCACCTCACAGCCGTTAAGGCTGGTCTGTCAGATTACACAAAAAAAGTCTTTCTACTTTTATATGAAAATTCAAGAATTTGTCAAAGATTTTGAAAGCAGCTCTTTAAAGATGAATTTTTATAAAGGTTAGATATTAATAAAGAGAAGAGATTAAGACCATTTACGAAAAAGAAGAAAACGATTTCTGAAGTCATAAACTAACCTGTATCATCTCTTCTTTTTCCATGGTCAGGAGCTGCCATAAATATACATCTTTGTCCTATATAAATCAAAGGGTTTTCTGTCATCAAAAATAGTTTCAAAAGAAAACAGTGTTTTCACTTTTTTTTTTTCACTTCAGTTTTCACAAACAGAAACAACGACACCATACATTTATCGAAGAAAAACAGTTGTCCTCCAGTTCAGAAATACCACACTGTGACCAATGCATAAAATCAAAATTAAGCAATCCAGACCACTGCAGTGGACCTTTATGCTTCAAAGGAGAAATTTCACTTAATATGAATTTATTCTGATGCTATTCTGATTGTATCTTACCTTCAATAATCCTATTATGTGTTCTAGACCAATACCATGTAAAAACACTTCCATGGCATCCAAAGTTGAACAGGAACTGTAAATACATTCAATAAAGGTTCAACATGAAAACAGTAAAAATTAAAAACAAAACAAAAATACATCCAAAACAAAATGCTACAGAAGAAATCCCAGGCTGACACTGACAGATCTAAACCTCTTCATATTTACTGGTAGTCTCTCATAAGCATCATGGAGTACAGCGTAACCTATAAACATTTTTTAATATCATTTTTGGGCTAATGAGTAGAACTGACCACAAAGAGAACTACTATTATAAATGGAAACCACTAAGTAGAAAAATGTTTCAACATTTGAGCAATATGAGGACCTTAAAGTTGCTCACAAAAACCTGAAAAATCTGGAAGTAGTGTTAAGGAAGATAAACTGTGCATTCTTATCAGCTGATGATCATATAAACTGGATTTAGCCCAAAGCTGTTACTCTACCAAATCAAAAACAGTTATCAAGAAAACAGGAATGCCTATTTTGAATACAGCGGGAATAAGTCTGATAAGAAATTCACTGTCAGAAGACTACTGTTCAGAAAGTAGACCAAAGAAACAGTAAAACTCATTTTAAGTTCTGAGCTTAACATCAGGTAAAACGTCAGTCTCTATTGTTCAACCTACTAAACGATAAAAATATAAGGACAAAAAGTCCAAACAATCAGATGATCAACTGTAATGAACAGAAGAAAAAAGCAGATCATATGAAATGCAAAAAGAACTACTGCAATTGCTATAACAAACCTCTGCTAAAAGCAAATTAAGAAATAGTTTGCTCTCTTCTTGTAGGCCCCCCAAAAAAATCAAGGTTTGCCTTCCTACCCTATCAAAAACTAAATTAAGTTTCTACTCTCAAATTGGCAGAAAACAAAACAATCAATATAAGAAAAAAATATCTGAAAACAGTTCTGAATGCATAAGAAAACATTTCAGGTTTGCACACTAAGAATCTTGAAAATTCCAAGGATTTCTGCTATTTCAGTACATTTAACCCTTCACAATGTATAGGCATTCTAAATCACCTAAGGAGGAGTTCGTGCAGCTTCCACTTCATAGTAAGTCAATAAATCTTTGAGCATAAGGTATGCTTCAGCAGGCAAATGTAAGAGTTTAAAACTACTATCTCTACCATGAAGTTGTGCAGAATCATGTTACCCTCTTCCCTTCAACACATAAACATTATCAGCCAGCCTCTGAAGTAAGCAATTCATAGACACATTCACACAATGAACAACTGATGCTCTCAAATTGGGGAGAGGGACAGTATGAAATGTATGAATATAAAAGGCATACAGCGATCAAATCTTTTTATTTAAGCATTCAAAGCATATAGTTTACAAAGCTTTTGCGAGTCCTTTGGTAACTCAAGATCTCTGGTGCAAGGAAAGAATGTTTTTGTGGGTTTTTTTTTGAGAATCAAAGAGAGAGCTATTCAGCATCTACATGCTTACCTGAAAGCCTCTGAACAAGAGGACTAGTCTAGGAGTTGAAGAAAGCGAATTCCTGACAGATGTTTTCCTCCTTTTACAGTCCAGGCATCCAGAGCCAGGACAGTTGTTTCACCAGCACAGAAGAAGTCAGTGACTGAAGCCACCCTCACTACCTAATGTCTACAGAAGGCTGACACAAACATCTTTGATAGTTTATACTCATTTATCGTTCATGGTGGGGCACCACACTGACACCCGGTACTAGATGATGCATTAGGAAGGAGCAGATGAGAGAGGAAATGGAAGCTGAGAAGACAACTAGCAATGCTTGTGATGAAAACTACAAGGGCCACTGGCAGAAAAGAGACATCCAACTCAAGGAGCAACACTGAGGGAAGATTTCATCACAGCCTACAGCTCCCTCACAAGGGGGAGTGGAGGGGCAGGCGCTGATCTCTTTCTGGTGAGGGTGACAGGGCCTGAGGGAACAGCATGAAGCTGTGACAGAAGAGGTTCAGGTTGGATACCAGGAAAAGGTTCTTCAACATGAAGGTGGCCAGGCACTGGAACAGGGTCCCCAGGGAAGCGGTCATGGCACAGAGCTGCCACAGTTCAAGAAGCATCTGCACAATACTCTCAGAGATCTGATGTGATTTTTGTGTGGTACTATGTGGAGCCTGGAGTTGGACCCAATGACCCTTATGGGTCCCTTCCAACTTGAGGATATTGTACGCCTTGACTACCATTAAACAAAAAGAGCAAACACGTGCATGTGTGTATGTTTTCAAAGCTCATCAGGATGACTAAGACACTGCTAGAACACCCTCTAGCCAGCATCAGGTTTCAACAGGACAAAATTCATTTGAATAACTGCTGTGTAGGGTTATTTCCTTATTCCACTAGTAATACAAAAGAACAGAGAACAACACATAACTGACTCTACCACGCAAAGTTTTCAACTCTCCATTTTAGGAAGTGCCTCTAAGAAGATTGTGGTTGAAGCCCCAGAGGATAAAAATCTAACTGACATAAACATTCTTCTAGCAACAGAACCTGATGAGGTTCTGTCTGAAACAAGATAACTCTGTCTGAGACTACCTGAAGTCTGAAGTGCTAATTAATGAACTACCATCAGCTTAATGATACATAATTGTGGTATTTCAAATTCTGCATGACTTGGCTGAGCAGGGACACAATATTAATCTGACCAACCAGAACACACTGCACAGAGACTGTGGGCATTGGAGATCGTCTTCTCAAGGCTATGCAGCTCAGAGAAGAAAATGGGTGGTGTGCTGAGGACTTCTTAGCTGTACGTTCCATAACAAAACAGGACCGGACATCTTCAAAGCAGGTACTGAGTTCAGCCAAAGGGCATCTGCATGCTTCATAGAGGCATGCTTACAAAAGAAGTTCTGGAGCTCAAATGCTGTTCATACTTTACTTGGGGTTTCTCAGATGTACAGCTAATTGCTAAAGGCAATGCAATTATCTGAAAGCACATGGAAAAATGGGGCATAGCTCTTCTTGGCAGGATGAAAACAAGAACAGCTCTTCAGTAAAAGTATCTGAAATTTAGTATCAAATGAAGATAACCACACAACAAGGAGTATCCAACAGAGGAGCACACAATTTTAACAGCACTGAAATACATGTAAGTGCCATTGGACTTTGCCTCTACTAGACTTTATGCCAAGTGAGAGGAAAGGAAGACCTAGAGCATGCTCATAGTTTACAATGCAAAGGAACTATGCAGCAGTCTTGAAAAATGAATATTAATATACTCACTGTGGGCTCCTGGTAGTGCTTCAAATGATACTCAAATGAGTAAAACTTATTATGAACAAATACAATCTCTCATGCATGTTTATACACTAAAATTACACTATGAATTTATTTACCTAACACTGTGGTCTGAGGCAGCTGTCAGAAATTTGTACACAGTCTCTTGCTTCGTTGTCCCACAGTATTTCCCTTGCAAGTGATTTACAGCCAAAGAGAGTAAACTATAAATCTGAAAGAGCCAAAATGAGTTAGTCAACATGCATAAAGAAATACACAGAAGTTAGACTACAAAGAGTTCTATTATGAATTACTACATCGTGGGAACATGAAACATCTGCCACTTCTTTTCTAATTCAACTATAGTAAGAAGTTAAGACTAAGCTCAGAGTTTATCATCAGGAACACTTCTGAATTAAATGAATTCAGCACAGTGATGAACTAATGCAAAGCAAGTTTATATGCAACACGGTCATAAAGGAGTTAGCAACTATTATTTCAGAAGCAGCAATACACCAACAACTATTTTTTGTTGTTTGTAGACAAGAGTACCACATACTCAATGGAGTAAGTTTCCTATAAAGCTTAACGTATCAAACTATTTTTAACACCCCAATTTCCAATGTATACACGGACCCAACATTTGGCAGTTTACATCTGACAATTTAAGTTGACTGTATCTGACAGACAAGGATTCTTTCAACTGACTAAACAAGGAAGTCTTCTGCCAGATATCACTACCAGTGATGGATTCCAGAAACTGAGCTGCCCTTGCTAGTTACTAGAAAATCTAGCAAAGCAAGTAGAATCCCAATAAAAGGGAATAGTGAGATCACTTTTCTGAATTTCAGGTGACTAGCCAGCTTTTTGTCTATACACACAGTGTGCACTGACACTGGATAGCACATAAGTCCCCACTTAGTTGCTTGTCCATTCATTAAAACAGGATAGGGGAGAACTGGAAGAATAAATGTGATAAAAAAATTGTTGGTCAAGATAACAGTATTTTAATTAAAGACGTATATATATATACATATATACACACACACACACACACACACACGCACCCCTAACAAAAAAGCAAGGCAAAGGCAAACACACCATCTCCCAGTCGTGAACTGATGCCCAGCCAGTCTCCAAGAAAACGCTAACTTAACATTAAACTTAATAAAAATCCATCTACTCCTCCTGTGTTTTTACTGCCGAGCACGCTGTTATATAACAGCATGGAATAACCCTTTGGTCACTTCAGTTCAGCTGTCTCAGCTGTGTCCCCTCTCAGACCCTCACATACCCTAGCCTGCTTGCTAGCAAGGGAAGAATGACAAACACAGCAAAGGCCTTGATGCTGCATAAACACTCAGCAATAGCTAAAACGCTATTGCGTTACCAACACTGGTTTGGTCACAAATCCAAACCAGCACCATGAGCTGCTAGGAAGAAAACTTCCACCCCAGCCAAACCCAGTACAAGCTGCTAGGAAATAAATGTTCCCCTCATATAGTTTCTGTTGCCAGAGCCTATGACAACCCAGAGGGGCTGTCAAGAGGCTGAAGAGCAGACTTCCAAGCTGGAAGAAGCTCACAACCATTAAATATCACAGTAACATCTGCAAGACTTTACAGTAACTATGTGAAAGCTAACACTTCACAGGTCAAGAAGCAAGACCCACCTCTCAAGTGCGAGAAGCCTGTATTCCCTCTATGTCAGACAGTCATGTTCTAAGACTACGTGGCCACAGCCCGCTGAACAAGTCATTTATCACAGGCAGAAAGCATTTGTAGCCCCTTTCAATAAGCTGAGTTGACAGACTGCTGAGCCTCAGACACTGATCTTGCTAGCCTACACTGACATCTCAGTGCATAGTTACCATTTTTGCTCCTGCCTAGCCCTGCAGTATGACAGGAGGAAAAAAAAAGAGGAAAGAAAGAAGAAAAATCACTCAAGTGAATTACATATTTTTAAAGGGATACTGGAAGAAACACTAAGAAGTTATCGGTAAGAGCAACTCAAAGCAAAACACACAAATCTGATTTGATTGATCCACCATGTACCATCTAGTAAGAGCAATTAAAAGATTTATTTTAGGACTATATGTAGTGTCTTCAGCAGCTTTCTTCATACTGGTAATTAGTGACTGCTTTTCCAATGATCTGATGACCAATTCACATTGTTTTAGACTGTCTTCTGTCCAAAGAATCTGCGAAGAGATTTGGAAGATGGCCAGCGCATACCACTGAATCCCTCTCCCAACTTTAGCTTTGGCCTTTTCACTTTCAGCTTCAATCAGAAACTATATGCTGCCAATTAGTTTGATATCTGCCTTCTCTCACACAGCTGGGCAGCCAGGAAGAAAACCGAACATGACTTTACTACTTCTCATGTCACCATTACTGACATTACTCATCCCTTGCTCTGTATTTCAAATCTGAAGTCAAAGATGCTAAAAAGAAATAAGCCAAAGAAGTGACAACAAAGTGCAAAAAAATGCACACCATTTAAAAGCACTTAAAACTGTGAAAAGTTGGCAAGTGTTCAGCTTGCTCCTGTATTGTAGTTATTAAAGTAAAACTTCTGCAGAAAACAACACAATTAATAGAACAGATTCTCAAGGCAAACTCAAGAAACAAACCAAACACCCCAAACCAAACACAAAAAGAAACATAGAATTCATATTTCAAAGAGAAATGAAATTAAGTACCTCTGAATGTTCATTAATTTTTGCTATCTCTGCTGCTGTTTTCTTATCCTTCGTCTGTAGATTTTTGTCAGCCCCAAGCTCAAGCAACATTAAAACTACATTTTTATGTCCATGGTGTGCTGCCCATATTAATGCCTGCATGAAAAGCAACTTTGTTTTATCAAGTTTGCACACAGAAAAAAAAAAGAAAAAAATACAGGTTCAATCAATAACACAACATTTTAACTTCTTACATGGCAGAATCTGAAGACAAAGACATGCAATGCAACACAACCTCACAGCAGAGGTACAGCAAATAAGCTTGAGTATTTGTTTAAGGAAGACATATTCAGAAAATAAGCTTATGGGCTCCTGCTTTTTTTTTTTCTTACTTTTTAATAATTAGTTGAAGCATACAGAAGTAGATCACTTACTGAATATCCATTTTCATCTTGAGCATTTACGTGCGATCCATGAGCAACAAGAAGACTAACAACATGAGAATAGCCTTTTCTAGCTGCATACATCAGTGGTGTCATTTGCTTCCTGGAAGGAACAGTGACAAGCATGTCAAGATGTTAAAATCCAACCGTAGGATCAGATAGGGTACCTCAATTATGCAAATACTCTCTTCTGTAGAGCAGTTCAGCAGAGAATGGAAGCCCATGGCACAGCGTTTATGCTTTACCACAAGGTTCAATTTATCAGAACACGAGATTAATAACTCATTTATGTCGGTTAGCATTTTTTATACGTTTTAAGAATTGCTATTTATTTTCTAACTGAAAAGAAATCAGAGTCAACCGCTGTCCTCTGCAAGGAAACTTAACAGGAAACATTCCAAGAGATTAGAATATAAATTTCTAGTTCGTACTTCTAGAAGAAACAGTTAAAAACTATCACTTTTCAATTGAAATACTGCATTAAAACAAATATTCTTAGCATTTCCCAGCTATGAAAAGCTTTCTGGTTTAGAAGTACGTGAAATCTGTTTCTCAAGGCCATCTCTCTTGTTGCTACCACAGACCCAACGGCAGGCTCTCAATGAGAGCACGTGGAGCAGCTTCGTAAAGGAACGAACAGTCACAGCTCACAGTTTCCATATTAACAAAGCAGAGAATATCAGCAAATCACCCATTTTTAAATTCAATTCAGAGGAAAAAAGTGGCAGAGCACCGCTTTTCACATAAAAAAATGTAAAGAACACTGCTTAAGTGACAAATTCTTCACACAGTTTAACTGAAAGTTCTGGAAAGAAAAAACATAGTTTTGTGGAGCACAAGTTATAAATCATAATATTTCTCTTGTTAAATGTTCAGATGAACAACTACATACCCGCTTGCAAAGCTCTGATAAAAACATTACCAGCAAAAGAATCACAGATCACACATCTATTGTTAGTGTGCAGAGATACAGTGCAAAACCACAGTGTGCACAAGAACAACCAACATTCAGAGCCCTCCTGAGCATACCTGAAAGAAGCCAGCAGGGAATTACATAGAAATGCCATGCTAAAAATGTTTACAAATACTAAAGTATTTCAATGTGCATTTACTTTATGTCCTTGACCTTTATCTAATTTTCTGTTCCCACAAGTATGTTGACATTTGCTCTTCTATATATACAAAACTATTACTCGTAATTGCAGAAGCAGTAGTTACAGACAGCACCTTCCCCATTATTCTATTTATTTTCTCTTTATGTCCCCAAACTGTGACGACAACAGTCTATTACGCTTCCTCTTAGATGCTTGTAAGATGAAGCCATAGTGAACTGGTCTGATGTTCTTCAGAAACATATATATGTATATACATATTGCTCAAAAGATCTTGTTTAGAAAGTATCTTTTGAGTAGCCTGATTCTTCCTCTTTGGTGCAATAAGACTGAAGAATTGACAAGTATGTGGTATTGCAGGAGAAAGCTGTTGAGTTTCTGGGTGTTATGAAGTAAATAGTTATTAGCCAAAATACTTTACTAACAGTGTTCAACTAAAAATGTACTGTATCTTAAAATGCCGTGTTTTCTTCCTAAGAAAGTGTTATGTATTTTTAATGCATACCTCTGTGACAAAAATCCGGTGTAAAAGTTTATTCTACAACAAGGCAATTTGAGACGAGAAACACTTTCCTTACTGGTTTCTTACCAGTAATTTCAATGCCGACCAGTAGAGGGACCCCGAAATACATATGCGTACCACGTAGACTACTTAAAACGCTGCCTTTCTGCTTTCTTGCGGACTACTGCTACAACTACGGCTTTGCTCACCCTTCTTCATTATTTCTCACTCACAAATTCTGTTATTATCTGCCAGAATAACATTTGGAACGATAGAAGTGTAGTTAAAAGTCCACTGTAAAAGTTTCAGACGTACACAAAAATGCAAACAATTTGACAATGTCCCACATGACAACTGAATCACGGAATTACTTGAGTTGGAAAGGACCTTAAACATCATCCATTTGCAATCCCCCTGCTGTGGGCATGGCTGTCATCCACTATGTCAAGTTGCTCTGAATACCTCCAGGAATGTGGCAATCTGTTTCAGCTGTTTCATGCTGGCTGGGCCTGATCCCCTGGTTGTCCTGTACGTGTCACGTGAGCTCTCTTAACACGATCTGTTCCATAACCTTCCCTGGCACCAAGGTCAGGTTGACAGGACTGTAATTCCCTGAAACCTCCTTACAATGCTTCGTGTAGGTTAGAGTCACACTGGCAAGCCTCCAATCCTCTGGGACCCCTCTGGTTGACCAGGAGCAATGATAGATGATAGAAAATGGCCTGGCAACCACTTCTGACAGTTCCTTCAGCACTCTCAGGTGGATCCTATCCAGCCCCATGGACTTGTGGCAGTCCAGGTGGAGTGGTAAGTCTCTGTTTCCACCTGAATCATGGGGGATTTATTGTGCTCCCCATCCAAGATTTCCAGGTCAGTGGTAGAGAACCACAAGGATAATTGGTTTGACTTCTAAAGAAAGATGCAAAGAAGGCACTGAGAACATCACTGGTCACATTCCCCACCGCATCCAGTAAAGGATAGAAATTCTCTTTCGCCCTCCTCTTAGACTTAATATATTTGTAAAAAAAACCCCTTTTTGTTCTCTTTCACTACACTGACCAGGCTGAGCTGAAGCTTGACTTTTGCCTTTCTAATTTTCTCCCTGCACATCCTACCAACTTCTTTGTACTCTCCCCAACCTGTTTGTCATTTCTTTCACAGAAGGTAGACTCTCTCTTTTCTTCTGGAGCTTCACAGAAAGTTTCCTGTTCATCCACACCGGTCTTCTTCCTCACCAGCTCATCTCACAGCACAGAAAGACAGCCTGCTCCTGTGCCCCTATGACTTCCGTCTTGAAGAGACTTCCTAGACTCTCTTACCCTTCAGAACTGACTTCCAAGAGACCCTCCTTACCAGTGTCCTGGACACTTCAAAATCTGCCCTCTGAAAGTCCAAGGTAGCATTTTTGCTGATCCACCTCCTGACTTCACCAAGAATAGAGAACTCTTAACATTTCTGGTTGCTCTGCCCAGGACAGTTCCCAATCTCCACACCTCCCACCAGTACTTTGTTTGTGAACAGCAGGTCTAATGGTAAACCTCCTTGGTAGGCTCTCTTACCAGCTGCAACAATGGAAATAGCCCATATGAAAAAAGTTCTTTGCTAAACATAATTCTGTATTTGATGTTTTTTTTTTTAATTTAATTCCCCTGTACTGATACCTTCCCATCCCACCTATCCATTACCTTGCTTCTTGTCTTTCAAAAATCCCTGGTTTGCTCTTACACATTCTTACACTGCCTTCTCTACAAAACCTCCTTATTTCCCATTTTTGATTCAGCAAAAGTATAAGTTACACTACTTAATACATTCCCCTCAATACTCTACCCTACTGCAAATAAACCATTCACCTACAGACTCCTACACCCATATTCCTTCTTAGATGACATTTCAAATATCAGTTTATTATTCACTACCCACCACACCCACCCCCGCACATTTCATGCATTAGACAAAAAAAAATAAAATCACAACACAACCCTGTAAGTTTCCATTTATCAACTTCAGATGATGTGAAACCAGGAGGCTTTCCATACCAGCACCACTCACAGACCAATAGGAACAGGGAAAGAAAAAAAATACCAAACTCTATCTTCCAATAAGGTCAAAGTCAGCTGCGTCTTCACACATTTCACTTGCTGGTGGATTTAAGAGAAGATTCCTAAAATCACACTGGCTTTTATGCATCAAAATAAGAACTAAAGTTCATGTTATTTAGTCAATGTGGTAAACTGATCACACAGAGAGGATCCCCACAATCATCTCAACTCATGGACACTTTGGATGTGTTCCCTTCTAGGGAACATTTTCCTTCTTCTAATGGAATAGGTGAAGTGGGACTCAGTATAAAAAAATGATCTGTTTTGACTCCTGATCTTCAGAGAACCAGGTTTGATGGGTTTCACCCCACCTTTTCAGAATACACTGAAAGAAGCCCACACAAAGCAGCAGCAGTTGTCCAAGCACTTTTAACAGTGGCGTAATATATACAGAGGTCAAATATTAGAAAGAGGAAAAAAGCATTCGGAAGATTTTTGAAAATTCCAGAACTTGTCATTTAATTTCTACTTTTGTTTGATTCAAACACTACATTCTGGATTGTCATTTATCTTTTCATGTGAGATAGATTACCACTGCAAGTCCAATAAATACCACAACTGGACACAGTATCTGGTACATGCAACTATAACTCACGTTAGTACAAGGTCTCAGAGAACAATGAGAGATAGTAAATAAATAAGGCCAAGTATGCATAACACATACAGTTTATAAATAAAATCTTGCCCTTAAAATTCCCATCTCTTGTGTCAGAAGCCAATCTTTTTTCTTCAAAGTTTAGCTGAAGGCCTTTTTAAGTGTAAGCTTGCAGCTTTACACTCTGGCTTATGTTTTCAAACACCCAGGGTCAAGTTTTGCAGTGCAAAGACTTCCAATTCTTTCAAGCAGGACATTTATACTGATATACAGCTAGCTGAGAGCATCAAGATGTAGTTATTTCAGAGCTCGTAACTTGCAGTCCTTTCATAAAAAATTCTTAGCCTACAAGGAATCAATGGGGCATTTAATTTTGTTACCATAGACCAGTGATGCTTCAGCACAAGGTTTTTTATTCCCTGTGTATTAATACTATGATTACGGTGAGGTTTGGGGCCCAACACAGTAAATGAGTTCTACTAATAAGAGCCAATAGACCTCCAATGCTGTTCTTTTTGTATTGCTATACAGTCCACATACCTTAAGTACTGTGGTAAAGAGGTGAAAGAGCTGTGACATAGAAAGTGAATTTCAGTTAACTGAAAAACAAGCAATTACCTCACACCCCAAACAGAAACTTTCTTCCAGCAGAGGGATGAGAATTTATCAGTCAGACCATGACCTCTTTCTTTATGATGTAAAATATAACACGGCATCAGACTATGCAACTACAGACAACTCACAACGTATTGCTTCAGACTGTTTAGACATGACACAGTAATTCAAGAAACAAGCTGTTGTTTTAAAAATTAAAATAAAGCATGCTTGCACTGGAATAAATGTATTCTATTTACAAAGATTTTTACTTTTGCCATAGAAATCTCATTCATGAAAGGAATACGGCTACACATCCACAAAAAACCTCAAAATCAGGGCATGAAATTAAAAAGAAAGTAACTAATTTAACACACATCTTTATACAGGATAAGAAATATGACCTGGGAAGGGCAGAGGACATTTATTGTAATTACACTGCGCTCAAACAAAAGATCAAGGTTAGTTATTATCTTAAGAAAGCAATAAATAAATAAATAAAAATAAAAAGCATGAATTAAGTCTGATAAAATTGATCATACGCATACTGACTAAGATAAAGTACTATACTTAGAGAAAAAATACCTGCACACTTATCTTCCTGTATACATACAGTAGAAGGTAATACAAAGCTAATGAAGTAGACTTAACCTTAAGTCGTAACAAGCATGTCTAAAAATCTCTCAACAATAACATTAAATTTTACACTATATTCACAGACTGTTTTTGTACCTGCAAGTAAGGTTAGGGTCAACATTCCTCGACAGAAGTAGTTCTACGGTCTTCAGGATCTTTTTCTCTGAAGCATGAGCAGCACATGCTGCCATCAGCACCGTGTACTTATCTGTTTTGAAACTTACAGTTAGAAAATTACATACATAAATTTAAATACCATACAAATCCAAAAGTTCCTTTAAAAGCCTTAACATTTGGTAGAGCTGTTAATCAGGTTCTGATAAACAAAGATATTTAGAAAAAAGATAAGTAACTTGTTTTTCTTCCAGCAAATGTCACGAGAATTACCATGTTAGATAAAGGCATCTAAAAAGAAAAGATAGTCAGAAAGACTAGAGTGAACGAATGTAGCAGAGCTTCCATCCCTACTGAAGGTAGGTGAGGATGCTCCTTAGTTTCCCCCCAGAAAAACCTGTAGGGGTTAACTTTAGGTTCTTGTTTCTCAAATCTTGGTCTACACCATTAGCTTCACTATTCCCTGTTTGTCCCCACCTCTTTCCAAAATAGTCAGGCAAAGAAACAACTCCTCACAGGAAATAAAAACAAACAAACAGACAAACAACAAAAACCAAACAAAATATTTTTAACATACAGCAACACAAATTTTAGGGAGAACAGAAGCTCATAGAAAGGGCAGTTGAAGGAATAAGGGCTTTATTAAACGGCTTCAGGAAATCAGTTTAAGAACCTAGACTACTATTATGCAGCAGTGGCAGGAGGAAGATAGCAAAAGAAGGAGTGTTTTATTAGATGTTCATTAAATTCACATCTATATAATACACGAGACTGAACAGGAGGGACCAGTGTATTTAACCCAGCTCTGAAGCCACTAGGGTGCCACAGGATCATTCTGCTCATGAATTAGAACTGCACACCACTGCCGTTTGTCCAGAGAACAGAGATACTCTTTCCTATGGTCTTCCTGCACATATGCAGTAAGTATCCTCAAGGAACCTTAGTGAGCTATTTTGCTCTAGAATCAGTCAGGAGACCATTGTTTGAACAACTGCTCATTTTGCTTATTGCACAAACCTGCATACAAGTTCAAACAGGCCTTTAACAATTTAACCAGTAGAACGTTAACTGCACATACTTCTGATCATACCGTGAAGCGTTCCAATGTATTTTCTCTTTCCTGTACAATCTTAAGGTTGTGTATGCACTACCATCTTTGTCAAATGCAATCAGATTTTATTTGGGAAGTTTGTTATGCACTTCACCCCAATCTGCTCTACTTCTCACAATTTCTCGTCCCCCACTACTCCAACCTAAGAGCTTGTGTTCAAACTCACCTGCGTTTTTATACACCATCTTGTAACTTTCAACTATGTCATGTAGGAATCATACCACATATAAACAAAAACTTCAGCATATTACACAAAAAAAACAAGTTTCATGGAGTTAAATTCCTGAACAAGTAATTAACGTTTCAGTAAATTATATGATACACTCACAGATTCTTCGTCAAAATGTTTGACCCGTTATC
Organism: Gallus gallus; assembly: GCF_016699485.2. Taxonomy (NCBI): domain Eukaryota; kingdom Metazoa; phylum Chordata; class Aves; order Galliformes; family Phasianidae; genus Gallus; species Gallus gallus. Next base: position 24,827,496 of record NC_052532.1, on the reverse strand, counting down.
AACAATAACAAAGAGAAAGCAGGCAGGGTTTTGAACAAAAGACAGCAACAAACATTATTAATTAGGAAATTATATTTAATAAGAAACTGTGGTTGTATTCATATTCAGTAATTCAGATAGAAAGAAGGAGCAGGAAGTTGATTCCTGTAAGCCTAACTATAGCTCATACATGAGCAAGAAAAGAAGAAACACCCTAGAATATACAAGTTTCTCATTTGTGCAGAAAAACTGGTAAGAGACTGCAAAAACATCAGTCTGCATGATTAGCTGAAAAATCCTGAAGACACAGTGAATTTACACCTTAAAGACACTACACTCTGATGTCATCACATAGTGAATATTACATCTAGTTCCTTGTTCTTCATGACTACCAATTCATTCTACTATTAGGGTAAAATTAAATAACCAGCTTACAAAGAATAACTGTAGTGTGGCAAGAGTTAATTGACAGTATAGCTACTATTAAGATTACAAGGTTATAGAACTTTAGTATAGAATCACTGCTGATACAGAACAACCAGGACTGGTGACACTTCGTAACACATCAGGATGGCATAGCTTTATCAAATACATTTGGCCTGATATGAATTAATGACTGGCAAGACTGCTTCTGGCTGGACAGTATTCCATTGCATATATGCCCTAGCTACTGTTTCCCTGCACAGACTAGCAGGGAAACCAGCTAAGAAACCTGATCCCAGCAAGGTGCCACCTAGGGCAGATGCAGCTGGTCACACACTGAAAAAATGCCACATATGTTGGTTAACTGGTTGGCCGAAACTGCTGCCCATAGAAGTTTCTGCCCAATATTTAGCTTTCCACAGCCATAAACACTGAACAGGTATTAGTTGCAGGCAGCCACATGGAAGTCCTCTACTGTTGGCTACAAGGACATTTAGAAGCACAACTGCTTTTCGTGCGAGCAATCTGAGTTCGTACACAGATCAGCTCCTCAGAAGTTCAGGAAGAAATTAAAGCCAGATTTGTACCATCTGCACTGCAGTTCACTACTTCTACTACAAATGTTGGCAAGCTACTGGAATATAAGATCACTATTTTATGTACTTCACAATGTTGTGTCTTTTGTCAGTATCTTCTGTATTGTGATGTCTTTTCTTGATCTTCCAACACAGTGTAACAGAAAGAAAATACTACAGTTGAAGTAGGAAAGAGTTATTAATAAGCTGTAAAAATTGACAAAGGAACTGGTATTACCTAGAAGTTCCACTGAACTCTTGCAGAAAAACCTGATCCAGCAACACACTGAAGAATAGTTTTCACTTAATATAAAACTTGTGCTCTAGATTTAGAGAAGTCCACATTTGTTCCCTATTAATTAGACAGCTATTCCTGTAGACACTTTATTCCTTCGGTAACTGCCCAGAGGAGAAGAATTACTGTTCATCATCACCTTGCAAAACTCACATCTGACCTGCTCCTGAGACTGTTAGGGTGTAGTCAGTAAAAAAAAAGATAAATAAATAATAAATCCCTATTAACTATTAACCTAAAATCCACTATATATTTATTACTTTAGTCTGAAACAAGACACGGCGTAATCATATGGACAGGTCAGCTGGCATGTTTGAAAGGCCAATGCTGAGTGGCTGGAGAACAATAAACTGGTACAAGTGAGGTGAGAAGAAAAGCACACGCGGCCTTACAGATGAATCCATATCACATATCCAATTGGAAAGCTGGACAGAAGAATCATTATATTTTTGAGTAAAAGAGTTCTTCTGTTAGATTTAGAAGGGATGAGATAACATCATCATGATGTATTTAAAAGCAGCAGTGGGTACCTATCAAAATTTGGGATTCTAGCTGTTTTCTGCAGGCACATACTACATAACAGGATCAAACAAAGGACATTTAACTCTAAAACTTCATGGGAGAATTTTTGAACAAGTATTTCCAAGCTCCATTTTTGAAGAAGCATTTGGGGATTGGGAGATAGAAGGGAGACTGAGAAAGAGAGAGGGAACAAAAAAACACTACTAACTGAACCCAGATGAGATCCAAGAACACATTTAATTTAAAACTACTACTTTCAGTTCAAAATTAGGAAATCTAGACTGTGAACTTTGATTTTTTTCCTACATATACACAAAATGAGAATATGGGTAGGACAGTGTCTGTTACTGAGAGGTACTGGATGTTATGCTTCATTTACATCTTACCTATTTCAAAACATGCATTAGCACCTCTGTCCAGAAGAAGACGTACTACTGCATAATCAGCCACACTGGCAGCATGCATCAGGGGAGTCCATCCAAACTGAATGTTAGCTTCTATGTCTATACCTGTCGAAAATAAGAGACTAAAATTTTAAGATTACTCCACAACAAAGGTGCATTTTGTAATTCTCATTCAAATATGTGTTGTTACAATGGTTACACTCCCTTGGCATACAGACCTAGTGAGAGGACCTGCATGGTATATTTTCATTTTATATATACAACTTTATCTGGAATATCAAAAAACAACTTTTAGAACTGACCCCAAGGAAGCCTAGCTCCCAATCCATGCAGTTAAGCATAATAGGAAAATTACACTGAACAAACAAGCAAGTGATAAATATGGCTGCAAAAATAATTTCCGATTAGTACACAATCTGCTTTTTTTTTCACCTAGGTACTACAGCTTTACCTCAATCAACCCCTTTCCCTCCCCCATATTTTCATTCTACCAAGCCGTGGTAGAACCAACCTGCTTGTCATACCATTAGGACCACACTGACTAAGGCTTTCCTACTTCATAGCTCCTTTTACTCTCTGCTTTCCAATGTAGCTAAACAGCAAATACCAGTTTCGTGTTCCATACTAACAAAATATTAGCTTAATAGAAGGAAACAGAGGGTAACGCAAGATTCAGTCAAAATCACAAGTTCTGTCTGTTAATCTGTGTACACAGCTTCCCCTGCGGGTAAAACTAAGCCTAACAGATTGCTGCCCCAAATTCACCAAAAACTAAGTGCCAGACCCAGCAACTTATCTAACAACTTTCAAACAAAAACCTCCGTAGATTTTCATGGTAAGATGAATCACTCCTTCAATAATTCCTCAAATATTATTTCCTCTATAGCGCTTAGTTTCCATCTGCCAATTCCATGCTAGTCAAACGTGATTATGAACAATTAAAACTACTTTTTTTACAGTAGACAGTTGTGGGGAGAAAAATCCCATCCTAAAAATTTTCTGGTAGTTGAGCTACATGCGTATTTCTTCATGCAGGATGTGTATTCACTTTGCCTGCCTTGGTAGTTTGTCAAAGATGTGATCAGTGTAGGCATCATGAAGCCATTAAAGCTGAGGGAGTAAAAAGTCACTGCTCTAGGATTGATCCTTTAACTGTTCAAGATAAGGAGTTGCGTAAAGAATCAATAAGGAGGAAACACACAAAGAATGCCAGGTATTGAACCATTCTTACTCCTGCTAGCCATATAACCTATGACCAGATACATACATACAAACTACAATCTTTACTGCCACAGCATTACAGTTTGTGTGCAGTATACAAAAATTTCATTGTGGTCTACAGCCAAATTCCACAGGGAGAGCCAATCAGTCATATCTGAACTTCCTTTTAGACAAATCACTTTAAACGTGTAGGACGTTTGGTATCAGGAGTAGGAAAGGAATACTGGAAAGCTGGCACTCTCAGCATAAAGAAGCCACTTTCCCTCTTTTGATGAAAAGTAGTCCATGCAACTAAAACTCCCATCTAGAGCTTTTTATTTTAACATGTATTCAAATAATAATGACAAAATATCTACTTGGCAGCCATACAGAGACTTGCTAAAACACCTGAGATAGTGTTTTCCTCATTGCTTTCTTTACATGTATAGCAGACAGTATTTGCCACAATGCTTTTCCCAAGTCTAGGAATGGTCTTATTTGCAGTTGGACACCAAAGCCATGGTACAACTTTTTTAGCATGCAGTCTCCTACAGTCTTTCTAGTGAGTGTCTTGAAGCATCATGCACTCTGGAAGTTGCAATGTAAACAGTTATCCTCACTGGAAGAAACAGAAATGACAACTGAAACAGCACCAACTCATGTTGCTTTTTGACTTCATCACTGTAGTTGTTGACCAAACTAGAAATGCCTCCCAGTCGTTACTACTCAGACTCTCATTACATGAACTGTTCTGGAAGAGAGCAGTGTTCATCTGATATTTAAAAGGGCTCTTAAGAGGCCCTATAAGGCAACAGTGAAGCCTAGAAAAAAAAGTGAAAAAGACCAGCAAGATTGCTGCAGCACCAAGTTCCCAGGGATCCAACCAGTACCAAGGCATCACTCTAGTACCTACAACTGCTGGCACACAGGAACCTGGTCCTACGACCCATGGCTGCAGGTCTGCTGCTGTTTCAGATCCTCACTCATTCCTACTAACAGCAGCAGGGATACATATATATAACAGCTGCTATAGCCTAAGTGTCACATTCCAGTTGCCATCACTAACTACGCTATCTCCAGTTGATGACACCACTGACACATGGACATTCCAGCCCATAGGCTCAGTTTATTTGAGGGACAAATTATAAAACCTGTCCAACCCTGACCACTGCAGGGTGTTTTGAACTTTTGATCTTTAAGAACCTAAGCCATTCCACAATTCTTTATACACAACTGGTACAGCAAAATTTCTCTTCTATTAGAAACAGTCATTTCTTTTAAGTCTGTCAACACTTAGCACTGTGACTCCATAATACCTTAAAGCTGAGCGAGTTAATCACATCTCCTGATGGCTCTTACAGCTGGGGGAGCTATGGTTCTCATCTGACCTGGGATTCAAGTCCCAAACTGGCTGGAAAATTGTTCATTTTCCTCCCCCTACACAGTTTACTGTTGTTTTAGTTGTCTGAACATCCTTCCATATGAAAAGATGAGCTCCAAGATACATGCAAAGAAAGGATTGGAAGAGACTACTGAAAAAAATAGGAGTGACTGTAGCTTCATCTTTGATCAGGCTGATCTGCCAAAAGGTCCTCCTAACTTTTAGTTCCATTTTAAAAAAAAAACAAGCATATGGGTTATACAGTATTAACTATTCTACTTCCAGAGCAGATTAAAATGCCAGAGTCATCTTTGCACTTTCTACTTCTTTGCATTAATTTTTAATGACATACACTTCAGAAAACTGTTCTCATTATGTTACCATTTTATAGGAGGGCTAAGAGAAGACATGGCATTTGTCCATCTCCTAAAGGAGCTCTACAAAACTCCCTCAGCACTGATTCTTAAAGCTATCATTATGCAAGCCAAAAGACAACATGTTCTTGTTCTGCCTGAAAGAACGTCCACAACTGTTGCTAGGAAATCCTCTTCCAACACAAACCTGGAATTAGAGCATGGGTTGCAAGACTCCTACAAGCTTTACTGAACATAAACTAAAGGCAACTTTAGAGGCAAAGATTTCATCTGAATAAGCACCAATCCTCTAAAGGACTACGTTACCTTTCTTCAGAAACACCTCTCTATAAGAAAGGCATTACGTTCTACTGCTCAGAAGAGACTGTACTGGATGCGTCAAAATTACTGTTAATCATCATCTTAGAAAATGCAGAGATTCTCTTGTAGCATTCCATTGTGCATTTTAGGGGACAGGATACCAGACTACAGGAATCTCTATTTTTACCTTACGTTCCTATCATCATCTTCCAAACTGACAGCTCATTATGCGGCAGGCATCAACACAAAGGTTTGATCTGAGCTATCGTTACTTCTCTGAAGTACAAGCAGTTAAAAACGGCCAAATGTAACAAAACAGTTATTCAATCTAATGCACGGATATCACTAAAAGTTCTAAATAAGAACAGGTTTTTTTCAGAGTAGGACTAAAGATGTATTTCACTCATTACTATTAGCTTTGTCTTAATACTCATCTAAATGAAAATTATTCCAAACTGTGATAGAAACAGTCTTTTAGAAGGGCAAGTAACGTCACCACTTTAAAACTCAGAAAAAAACCCATTGCTAACTAAAAACCTACTTTCTTCCAAGCACAAGACATTTTTTAAGAGAACAAACTCTAGGCTACTATATTCTGCTTGCTTGCTGAAGCAGAACTTCCTGATAATTATCACTAGGCAGGTCAACTCAGCTACACAGCTTCTGATTGCCCTGGATGCTTCAATTAGTGATCCAATTCTCTTAACACTAAATAGCAGAAACGCCACAGAGAAATACTGAGGAACAGAAAAGGGAAAAAAAAGGTTTCAGTTTTAAAACAAACAACCTTTCAGAGACAAATGCCACACAAATGCTATTACATCCACAGGAATCACAAAAACTTTGTCCAGCTGATGTTGCCAAGACAGCAGTATTACACTTGGCACATACCAGAAATGTAACAATGCTGTGAGTAAAAAAAACATGGAATTCCCAAACTGAAGGAGCATTTTTTTAATTTTTTTTTTAAAGCTTCTAATGTCCCCCTTTGCAACACTCAAAGTAAGTAGGAACACACACTGAATTCTCACTATCAATTTAAAATACCTCAATTTCAGTGCTTGCAATGGGTATTCTCAGTTAGAGGTATGCTTGAAAACAAAGCAACCTTATTTCACTGTGCATGCACCATAGCTTTCTCAGTTTTCAGGACTTCTGATTGACCAAATAAGTATAAATTAGAAGAAAATTCCTGAAATATATCATGCTGAGACACTGAAAAAAGTAATTTCAGTCCACATTCTATATTGGAAACATTCACACATTTCTACATTAAGCCCAGACTTTACTTTGAAGCAAGAAACTTCAAAGCTTTAGAATTCTTTCCAAGTTCAGTTATATATTCAGATTCCTATTTGACTTTCATCACCTGAGTTTAAGAGTTCTTCAATAAGCGACACATCACCACTTGTCAGAGCTTTCTGAAATGCATCTTTCTTGTCTGCCGGTGACACCTGATCCAGCTGCTAGACAGACAAAGAGAAATTAAGTCAAAATATGGTAACTGTTTCAAGGTAAAATGAACAACTTGATTTCAGTGTAAAAACATTAATGATTCCTGTGAGACAGTGCACAGGAGCGGGGGTTGAGCAGTGGAGAAAGAAGCATAGTAACTCTCCTTCTTCCACTTCTGTACACCTGCTCTGCTTTAAAACAAAAAGTTTCAGGATTATTTTTTTTTCAGAAAGGTTCCATTCTCTGAAAATGTAACTAAATTCCTTCTCAATGGATGTGGTATCCTCCTCCAGCACGCTAAGCTTTTCTTCAAGGTATGTCATTTTGATCAGGACTCCTTTCATAGAATCGTAGATCCTGAGAGCTGGAAGGGACCTCTGAAAGCCATTCAGTCCAACTCCCCTCCAACGAACGGGGACACCACAGCTAGATCAGGTTGCCCAGGGCCTTATCCAGCCTCGCCTTGAAAGTCTCCAGAACAATGCTGCAATGTGTTTCCTTGCTTTTTTTTGCACATTTCACATACTGCAAAGCCTGGCTTTAAAAAAAGACAAACCCACTACAACCAGACACAGAGGTGGCAATTTGAGGCAGTGCAGCACCACGGTTATGCACTGGCTTAACCCAGCACTGAATCCGCTGCTGGAAAAGGGTCCCCACTTCTCCACCCTCCTACTGCTGTGGTGGCTGAGGAATTCGTCTTGCTGTGTCATAAATGACCTGTCTAAAAAAGGATTTGACCAAAGGTCCAGTTTATGAATCAGACCATTGCCTGATTCACATCCTTTTCACGTGCATATCGCATTGTGCGAGATTAAAGCTGCAGATGCAGATTGCTGCAAGCATTACCCGGATTATCCACAATCAATACAGCAATAAATTAAGGATTCAGTAGCTGCTTTGCAAATAGAAGGCGTATTTCATAGATAATTCTGAAGCTGTATTGTGACAACTCAGAACTACGCAGCACACTGCAATCTACCTCTCCCTTACCTTCTATAAAGCGCTAATTAGTAAGTAACTAATGCCTATCAAAGTGATGACAAGAACCAGGCAATAAAATAATTCAGACCTATTTCTGAACCACTCAGCCAACAACTTCCACCTCCCGCATACTTCTGGATAGGGACCCTGCCATAAGATCAAGGCCAAAGCCCTGAGGAGAACCTTTAGCAACCACTGCTCACCTCCAGCACACAATCAACTCCAGCCAGGAGAAAAAGCCACGCAGGCCTCCCGTTATTCACCACCACCACCACCAAGCAGCCCACGTTTATCAGACGCAGTAGTCCTTTACGTCTCCACATTAGCAAGAAACACATGAAGAGACTTAAAGCCGCTTTCCGCACCGCGGGTCTCTCTGAACTTTGCTCTCATGCTGAAAGAATGGCTGGGGCCTCGTACTAATAAGCGGAAAAAGCTGTTGTATGTAAGAAGACAATCCTCCCAGGCTACGCCATGTCTACCCCCAGAGCACGGGTATTCTACCATCGCCCCGACACAAAACAACTGCAACCCCCCCGCCGAGGCCGCCCTCGCTCCCTCCCGCCCCCTCAGCTGCAGCCGGCAGAGGAGCTCCGCCCGACCTGCGGCCCCCGGCACGCCACGCCGATATCCCAGCAGTCCTCATCGTCGCTCTCGTAGTCCTCGTCGCCCCCCGCCGTGACGCGGGAGCTCCAAGCCGCGGCGCACATGGCGAAGCCGCCGGCCCGGCACGAGCTACGCTGACATCACGGCGGCGCCGAAGGGTCACGTGGCCGCGCCGCCTTCCCGCGCGACGCGGGCCGAGGGCTGTAACGTGTGCGCACTGCCGTGCAGGCAGCGCCTGGGGCGGGGGCGTGAGGGCTGAGGCTGCGTACTGCGCTCATCAGATTTAGTGTGTGATCCCTATCTCAAAACCGTGGCTGTGCTTTTTGGAGAGATGATATCACTTTGTCTATAACAAGGTTCACGGGAATCAGAGTCGTAGGGGTCGGGAGGGACCTCACTGAGAGGCTCATTGAGCCCAACCCCCCGCTAAAGCCGGTCCCCTGCAGTAGCGCACAGGAAGGCGTTCAGGCAGGTTCGGAGTATCTCCAGAACAGGAGACTCCACAACCTCTGGGCTGCAACATGAAGCTGCTTCAAAAACGGATGAGGAGCCGTATTTTATATTATTTTACCCATAAGCATAATAGTGCTTTGAGCTTGGTGCAGACCTTACGTGAATCTGAAGTGAGCATGGTCTTCCACCACAAGAGAGCAGAAGGGAAGAAGGCAGGGCTTGTCACAGAGGCATGCGCTCCTGTACAGCACAGTGCAGTCCTTGAGCCTCTGACAGCAGGAAAGTTTATTTTGGGGAACTTGTTGGTAACCAAAATGTCACTCAGATAGAAGGTGGCTGTGAAGGGCTTCTTCCTTCTTACGTTTTGCCTTTCATAAAGTGCAGGGCAAGGCACTGCCTTACTGTGTGGGTGCCTTACTGTGTGAGGCAGCTTCCCCCAAAATGGGGATGTGTGGGTTTGCTGGAACTTTCTTACAACATACAAAATGCTGTAAAACTCTCAAGAATTCAAAATAATAACAACAATAAGCATCATCACGGTGTACATGTCCCACTCATGAATTCCTGATGCTTTTTTTTTTTTTTTTTTTTTTTTTTTTAAGTTGCTTTTCTCTAACATGAGAGAATAGTTGTATAACTTCTTTGGAGCTGCATGGGCCTACCAGCCTTCCAGATTATGGACTCCAGACCCCAAATGAGGCTTCTGTAATATCCTTTCATTGGCTCATCTGTTTTAAGGAACAGGAGCTTGCTAGTAAAATTTGCACCCCTAGCTGCTGAACTCTAGAAATGATGGAGGATGCCTTTTTACTGTTGATCTGATGCAGTGCACGAAGGGTAGTTCTAACAGGTTACGTTACAGTTACTGTCTGTAGATTCCTTATTTTTTACACACTGCTGGGTATTTGATGTGATGTGCTTGTCCAGCTTCATGTTTCAAAGATTGAGTTCTGTTGCTTTTTTCACCCCTTTTCTATGTGCCACCTCTGGTATGATTAAAACATCACAACACTTCAGATGCAGCCTACATGCTGCTTCTTTGTTCAAAGGCCACCTCTTTTAAAAGGTCAGTTCCAGTAGCAGCCCTGATGGTCCCTAGTGCTACAAAAACTAACCCCTTTTGAAACATCAGTGTGCAAAATAGTCCTGCAGCCAGTGCACCTGACAGCTGATTCAAATGTGAATATTCTGATAATGCAGAAACTTCTGTCATTTATCCTATTTTTGTGTGTCTGCATGGAGCTGTGAATCAAACATTGCTGTTGATGTGGATGCTCCGTCTTAACCCTCTTCTTGCTCCTGTCCATTTGTGACCTTGAGGTCGGTCTTCAGTTTTTCAGCAAAGCAGACTCTTCATTGTGGTTTCTAGTGTGATAAGTCCTGGCTACCATCCATGTTTGCCAAATATCAGTGTTTTTACTTATTCGGTGAGAGCAGTTCCCAGCATCTTTTCCTCATTGCTATGCTGTACTCATTTTACATGCAAGGGGCAATTATAAAATGGTTCAAGCTGGGAAAACATATCAGAATAATTTCCTGTATCACGCAGGGCATCAGAACAAGCACAAAAAGCCAACTCTTACAAACAAAACCACCTAATCTACATGCAGCCTAACTCCATGTACTTGTATGTCAGCCTATATTATGTATACCTGTTAAAATTACGGTGGGTAGTAAGAATTGCAACCACTGGATGCAGTAAATAGCAGTATTCTTGTAAGAATACATTTTTACTCTAAATGAAGAACTTTAATATACTGTCAGCCTTCAGCCACCCTTCTTGCTGGCCATACTTCAGCTTGTTTTCATTTATCAGCTGAATTCTCATTCCATGACCTGCTGTTGAATAGATTTCATTAATTGACTGAATTTCTTCTGTATTTTTACCTGTACCACACGTTTTGTCTCACACCAGACTGATGTATAGATATTTATTCTAATATGGTTGCCAGAGTATTTCAACTGGTTTTATTCCCTCTGTTTCAGAACCAAAAGAGCTGAAATGAGTAAATGTTTAAAGACTTTGACGTTGGGAAAGTAGTGTTCTTGGGAGGAGAATCAGAATTAGTAAATGTTTAAAAGAGAATGACTCTGTGAACCTTAACTGCTGCAATAATATTCCACTAACAGTGCAGCAGCTAATAATTTAGAGATTTAACAGCAATTGCATTTTAGTGGCATTCTACGTAATATTCTCAATTACAGGTGCTATTTTGAGTAAGACTATGCCCCTTCAGAATTATTCTTACATACTTTCCATCTGCAGTAACACTAAGATACAGAATCACTGAGTTTTTGCAGTAAATAGCGTTAGCTGGGTATGACTCTAACAAAACCTAATTGAACTGTGGAATAACTGATAAAAGGTCTTGAAACCATTCCTTTTGTGTTCTAACCTATTCATGCAAAGGTGAAGTCATTGTGCATCTAATAGGTTCTCCAAAAATTAAAATACTGGGTAACTGTAATGCTCTCATTCCCACAGAGGACTAGTAGTTCTGGTTCTAGTGGACTGCCTGATTTCTAGTAACTGCATAGCTAGGGGTTGGTGAATGACTAGCTCTAAGGGACACCTGTGCTAGTTCCACTATTAAGGGCAGAGTGTCATACAAGAATTTACAGAATTTGCAATACGTCCCATGAGGTAACGCAGTTGATTCTATCTTCACAGATCACATTCATCAAACAGATGCAAAACAGAATACTTCATAGCAGTTTAGGTTTTCTCTGTCCTTTTCAGTAGACCTGTGTTTACCTGTAGCATCTGTTCTTCTTAAGGTACGTCAGGTATAAGGGAAGGCGAATGTTACAAACATTCTCTTTCATCTCAGACTGGAAGCCATTTATTCTGTAAAAAACACTCACCTGCCATTTCTTTGATCTGTGAAGTCACCCTTTGCATTAAACAAGTCAACTTAGCCAAATCTCTCTGGATAGTACATGATGTAAATAAATTGCTGGCTGTAAATTGCATGCTAACAGTTTTTCTGTTTGTAAAACTTGTTTGGTTTTCTTGTTTGTTTGTTGTAAAAGCATTAAACGATTGTCAAAATGAAACTATGTAAACTACTAAGCGACGGGGAATTTGTAGGTGTAGTGTAAACAGGAGTATTTTCAGGACCACCTTGGTGCTAGTGTCATGAAATCCTTCTTTTTATCCTGGTAATGCCTAAAAAAGCTAGAACAGGAATTAGGATGCTGAATAAATATGTGTATATATGAATATAAATGGTCAGACAGGATTTAGGTTCTTTCTGCGTAGCAGAGAAGCTTTGGTCTGTGTAGCAAATCTGTGTCAGGGTGGTTCCTGCTACAACTGGGTGCAACCTCTCAATCAAAAATTCCTGGTTCCTGCACTATCTCTACTCCTTTCTACACTATTTCTTCCCCTTAATCTTAACTGCCTATCCTGCTTCATTATCATGCTGTGCAAGGTGAGTAACTTCTCTATTTCAGGCTATTCACTTCACTTTCTGCTGACCCTCGAGCAGCCATTTGTATTATATTATCTCTTAGGTGTTTACGCATTTCATGATTAAGTAATTGGTGCTATGAACTTTCTACCTCACCTTATCTTCTTGCTTTTTATCAAAACTGAGGGTTATTCAGATATTTCAGTGTTTTCATAAATGTAATATTTTTGTTAGTTGCTACATACTTGTTTTACTCCTGATTAATTAATCTTAATTCCCACACAAATGACCACTAGACAGTGACGATAGGAAAGGAGATTGTCACATCAGGCAGTATTTTTGCATTTTATATCCTGGAAATCCTGTGAATATTTGCAGAAAGCCAATTGCATTGTGGTTAAACATAATGAAATATGATGTATCTGTCATTCCACAGTAGATTTTTCTAGAACGTCTGTATGTAGGTCACACCCAATGTAGGTTGATGGTCACAAAAATATTAGTATTATTCAAGATAACTTGTGGATATATTATAACATCATTTAATATTTATTTAATATTTCACGAGGTGTTATCAACTTCTTGATACTGGCATCTATAAACCCCTTGACAAGGTTTTATTGCTTCAGCATATATCCTGTATCTGCTCTAGGGGGATAGGGCTGAACGTGTTGAAGTTGGAATGGAGGTACTTGCTCTTAAGAGGATAATTGCAACATTTCACCGTTGTTTGTAGTTGTTCTTTCTTCTTAATTTGTTATGCTGAAAGGTGAGAAGCTATTATGTGTATACAAGGAGGAATAGCTTTGGGAAATCTTGCCACTTTGTTGGACTTTCAAGATTATCTCAGTTGATAGGGCAACAAAAGAGAATTGCCTACAGTGACAATGATAGAAAGCAGTTAGGCACAAAAATGAACCTTCATCCTACAATTTGAACAGTTTCTGCTTTAGAAGCTGAGTTTTGATGGTTCAGAAATGAAGTATGAATGGAAGTGGTTTGAGATCTATCATTAGTATGACACTTCCAAGACACCAGATATTAACTGCTCAGGGTTGCGGGGTTTTGCTTTGATTTATTTTCCATATTACGTGTTTGGAGTTAATGTCTTTTATTCGAAACCACTGGGAAGACATTTATGTGTGCGCTGGCAACTTCTTGTCTTGTTTCAAGAAAACAGACCTTTCTATAGAAGCATGCAGATGGTGATACGCCTCTCTTCATATTCCTTGTGAAGCTTCCTTCTTGTCTTTGTAGCAAAGTAGTGTATGTTATAGGATTTTGCAGAGTCAAGGCCATACCTTTTGTAGCAAACAGGGCAGAGTACTTTGCTGCCACTTGGTTTTTATTGTAGATAAACGGAGGTCAGGAAGAATCGTTATGGTTTAATGAATGCAGGTATAATTAATTTATAGTTGAGTATAGGAAACACAGAGATATCACTGGATTTTCAGAACTTTGGGGCAATATATTCTTTTTTTTCTTCTTCTTTTTTTTTTCCAAGTTCAGAAGTTCAAAAAGGCAATCATTACGCCGTCATCCAGCTCTGTAGGCATATACTTCAGCTTTGCTACATACCAGATCCGAGAACTGTCTTGTCAAGACTGAGTAGTTCAGTGCCTGTTTCATTGTTAAATCCGGATAAGCAATTCAAATGAAGCCATCTTCATGCTCTCTTCTCCTGAGCCCAGCCCAGCAGCCGTACTTTAGATGCTTTTGCTTTCCAAACCATAGAAAAAGATAACTTGCCACTTTCTCATACAACTAGCTGTCCAGTGGTTCTAAGAACAATTTGGTATGATGGGAATAGATGTTGTTTGCTCCAAACATAATGCTTCTTATTTATTTCTATGGGTACTACAACAGATACAAAGAGCACAGTAACACCATTTGAATTCCCAGCTACAAAGCACTTTTTTCTGCATAGTAACCATTACTAGCTATCTATTTTCACCAGCAACAAACAAGAGCCTACATGCCACGCTTGTAAGAATCCCACCACCTCACTGTGCTCACATCCACTGCTTGGTCTCCATAAACCTTCAGCAAGTGTCAATAAATGTCAGGGGTGCAATTTTTTTTCCTCATGGAGGAATTCGGTGACACACTTTTGCTTTGTATGTACTTCTGTGTCAGACAGCGTTTGTCACACTGCCCCTCTGCTGCCATCTGTCACACAGCAACAACGTGTAGTGGGGTATTGGTGAGAAGGCTCATCCTCTACTGCTGTACCACCAACGTCCGCCTCTGAAGTTGTGGGCCAACAAAATAAAATGGGAAGCACTACTTTCAGAGCAACCCTCATATATGTCATGCTTAAGTTGTAGTGTTATGTGCTTAGTATATGTAATATTTATATAGTTCAACTATACTAAGTTATATATAAGTTAAATATATACTATATATACTGAGTTGTGGTCAAAGGACACAAGCAAAGTGAGATGTAGGAAGAGAAAAAGAGCTGCTGTTTCCTGAACAGCTGCTTAAGCCTGCTTCTCCCAAGCCGTCTCCAAATTTGGGCCTTCCCTGTCACTCGAAGACAGCACTTGCAGGTTGCCCAGTCAGTACTGAATGATGGAAACATCAACCTGCTAGTCTGGGATAGCTCAAAAATGTTGAGTACCAGTGATTGTTGCGTAAGGAGGTTGTTGTGCTGTATTAAACCACCTGTCAGTGGTTGCCAATGTCTTACATTTGAATATCTATATCCACCTAGAAATAATACTTTGAAGTCTCGAGTTTCAACAATGGAGCTATTTTGGTTTTAGCTTGCACATCAGAAAGAACGTTTTATTATATATTAAAATCCTCTTTTTTTCTTTTTGTTGGGGGGGGTTGGGTTACATTCATCGTGGTGCTTCTCCATACTTTGCCTTATCTGTTTACTTTTGCAAAGTACCTCAAGATCTCCAAATTAAACCAACTATATAATTATAGGACACTGAATTAAAGACATTCAGTTTTGTAACTATGAGGTAGAATCTGTAGGCTGCATAAATTGAAATGTTACACTTTGGGGTTAATCTAATAAATGTCAACGCATCCACTTATGGGAACACTTTTATTGTTTGTATTAATAACTTTTCTTATTTTTTCCTGCATCATTTAGTTTAACTTTTTATTCACGTTGGGCCCATTCCTGTTACAGTCTTGTAACAGAACTCAGCTGTACTGCTTTACAAATTGGCTTCAATAAAGATTATCTAATTTGAAGTTCTGTTTGTTACTAAGATAATGAGTGGTGTAGTACAACATTCTAAAGAAACACCCTATTACTGAAGGCCCTCCTACAAAAAATGCCTCTATCTGAGGTAAGTGGAAATTTGTTTGCCAGTCCTGGAGGTGGCAGTAGTTGGCACAGCTGTAATCCTCACACGTAGACTTGTTAAAAACCTAAAGAAATGCAGATGATTCACTACATGCTGGTTCTTGTGCTATGATCAAACAACCTACCCATCTCATTGTTCTGTTGGATTGTTAATCCAGTAATTTTGTGATCCTGTATTAAAACAGCAACTATCTTGAAATGCTATTAAGGATTTTCAACAGGTGATGGCATAAAAAAGATATTTGTTTTTCTCCAGAACACCTGAGGAACAGGGAGGAATATCATACTAAGGCTTCTAGAAGCAATGACTAATTATTAAACCACTTCCAGTGATACAGTTAATGATCAAAATGGCAATGAGAAAGTACAATGAGAACAGCGGATTACGCATAAAAAAGAGGCAGTGTCTTCCATTTGGTGGTGTAGTGTACAGTTAATTGTGTTGAAACTGCTTTCTGGAAATAAACGTAGTTAAAGTCATGGTGTATGGGAGCAGTAGGTGTAATCGATGCAGACATTACTAAAGGCTAAGAAAGATCTCCTATCGATTAGGCCGAGTTTTGCGTCGTGACCTCAGCTCCTACTGAGTTTCATGGGAAACTTAAGAAGTATCTTCTTTGTTTTGGTTACATGGGCTGTTGTTTACCTTCCTCTGCCTTCATTCTTTCAGTACTAAATAAATAAATAAATATTTTGCAGGAATAGATAAATTATATCTGAAGTCTTCCGAGTTTTGCAAGCCTCTGACGGGTGTGGATCCTGGCTCCAGTTAGACTGAATGATTCAGAAAAAAAATGTCAGTCTCCTAGAAGAACACAGAATATATTTTTAAAGGGAAACTCTGTGCCTGAAAGTCATAGATCAGACAGAGAAATCTCATCTAGTTGCTCCTGTGTTGAGGCAGCATTAAGCTATACCTGTTAGGTAATTGAATTTCTCATGTTATTTATTCCTAGGGAACATGCCAAGTGGAAATCAATAGATCTCTATGCTTTTATAACTGATATTCCGCCTAAGAAAATTTCAGCAGTCCCTTCTCATGAGCTTTGTTATACGGAGGATGTTCTTTCTTCAGCATTTTTTAGATCAGCTTTTTTTCCTAGCATTAATAAGGCTCATTCTGAGGGCTGGCTGTGTCTGGAGAATGGTAAGTTACACTCTGTGTGTTTGCTTTCAAAAGCCAGCCTCCTTTTTGCAATGGAATCTGTTTGCTGTTCCTGTCTGCTGAAGCAGGATATTTATGACAGACTATCATCTCAGGTTCATTTGGTATAGAGAACATGTTATACTGACTTTAGACACTTGATGTTCCAGCCTTTGTTTTAGGAGTGAGTTTTTCCCCAGGCATTTGTGTTTAAAATACAGACATTTGTAGTTAAACAAGAAGGTGCTTGATTGGTAAGGAGATGTCTCACATCTTAAGAAAGCCTCCTCCTCATACTTTCAGTATTCAGAATTCCTATGATGTTTTTCAAGAAAGATATATTGGTTTCAGGTTTGTAGTTGGTATTTATTTCCTTTCTTTATTTTTTTATTTTTATTTTTAATATGGTACTTTTCCCCTTGATACAGACATGAAGTCAGGTGTCTTAGCCATACTAGTAGAGTTTTAGCTGTATCTTTCAGCACAGTATCTATTAAAAAATTCTCTTTTCATTGCCTTTCCTGGTTTAGTCTTTGAAGAATAAAACATGGAGTTAACTATTTCTGTTACTTCCTTTCTTCTAGCCTTCAGTGTTTCTTTTCTCCCCCCAGCATCTATATATATTTCAGAGAAGACACTCTTCAACAGTTTTTTTTCTAACTCTGGTACTGATTATTTTTTGAAACATTTCTTTCTTATGTCTCTCCTGATAAGAAGTCACACTTTGGTTTGACCTCTTTCTAAAAATTGCAAATGTCTACTTCTCTTTCTGACTTCTCTCTTCTTATGGATCCCAGGTATTATTCACCTACACTCCCTAACTGGGTGGACCTGCTCTGTCAAAAGCATGTTTGGCCTGCTTTACTCAGAGGAGCAGAATACTTTGGCTGGCTGAGGCTGGGGAAAGGATGAGCTGAAATCGCTTGCTTACTGCTTTCTTCTATTACAGGTTTTCTAATGATCTGAAAGCTTGTCTAACCTATTTTGTTATATCTTGTTTTCAAACTGGATGTAGTATTAAGAGTGAGAATGTCATTTTCTGTATTTTTGTGTACTTCAGCATAATTCTGATTTATTTGACCATAGATAGTACTATAGAAATAATGAAAATTACCTGTAAATGGATGGGAAAAAAAACCCTGAAAAATCTCTTGTTTCTGATTTTCAGAATTAAATTACTGTATGGCCTGCGGATACATAAGCATACCTATTCTTCATTTTCCTTTCTTTCTGGTACTCTGATGCCACTTTTTATTTTTCAGCTTTAGGGGAGTCTGAAGTGGTACCATATTTCTATCAGAATAAGATTGTCTTAACTGTGTTAATGCAAACTTCTTTAGTTTCATGCAGCCCGATGCACGTGTCAGACCAGTCCACTGTGGTGGCTAACCCTACCCAGGATCCTGCAGATATCCTGCAGGATAGTGCATAGTAAAAGGTACAAGTACAGTAATAGATTGGTGCTTTGATAGACTTCATGTCCAATGTTGTCTCCTAAATCCATATTAATAGAGATTTTCTTAAGACAAAGGGATTTCAGATTTTGCTGAATAGCTGCTGTAAATGTATTGAGTATTTCACTTTCTGTGTGAATATCTTTGTTTGTGTAACGAGTCTTCAAGATCTCAACAAAGTCTTAGGTCATAGACTTTCACTGTTCATGTTGAATAATGAAAGAAGTTCCTCTTACTTAAATGTTATGCAAAAGTGTAAACATAAGTGCAAACATAACAACTTGATATTCTTTGTATTTCCCATGTAGTATTTCAAATACATGACTTCTAAAATTGTTCTCTAACTTCTATCGTTTTATGGTTTCGGTGAAAAGATGGCTGAGATTGAAACAAGTATTTGGTCAGATTTTTATTTTATTTTATTTTATTTTATTTTACATTTCTCTATATAATTAAATATTTTAGTTACTTGTCTCTGTCTCATAAAGTAGGCTTGCACCTTGTGTGTTGTCCACTCCGTTTTCATTTTTCTCTCTAATTAAACCCACAGCTGGTTCTTTCCCTCAGTGGTTTTAGTAATTCATAATCCGTTACAGTGAAATAATAGATCATACTGTTCCTTTCATACTGGTATAGGGAAGTGTAAATTAAGTTTCTGTGTGCCAGCAAGGAAAAAATTCTATAAAAGAGTAGAGTAATAAATTACTAATAAATTACTATTTTTAATACCTGCAACAAATACATTTAGAGATGAAACTGTTGTATCTGCAAATATTTTCATTTTCTTAAATAATAAAACAAATGTGTCAGTTGTAGTTATTTTTCATGTATACCTGGCTTTTTCAAACTCTACTTTAAAAAGTAGAGGAAGTATTGTCTTTTTGAACTCTTAGCATATTTGAGTAACATTTAGCTGCTTAAGCCAATATTAAGGAATATAATCGTCCCTACTGTAGCTATAATAATTTCTAATTATAGAAACCCTTGGGAAGGAAAATAAAAATGACTTTTAAGAAGTCTTTGTAGATTTTAGAGTCTAATGTGAAAACACTTTCTCCCATAAACTGTTTAGAACTACTTGAATCTGTTGTTTCAATGTTCAGGGCTGTTAAATCTGTCCTTTTGTCCTGCTTCCTGTCAAAACCCACTCTCACCAGCTCTCCTCAGTCTTGTATCAAAGAAAACAATGGGATTATGCATTCACCCTTTCTACTGTAGGAAGAAATGGAGACCTCCAACGGGATTTTTCCTTTTTTTTCTTTTTTTTCCCTTCTTTCTCACTTCTTTCATCGAAGAGTACCTTTCTTTTCAGAAGAAGAAAAAAAGAAAACAAAACACCATTCCTGATTTGGGTTCCAGTAGGCAGTTCATGACTGTGAGTGCTCAGTTGTCTTGCACTTGAGTGAAACAACTTTAGGAGAGCAAACTCTGGAGTTCATGCCCAGAAGTTAGTAGAGGCAAATTTCACCATTAGTTTTTTAAATTCCTTTGCAAGCCTCCTTAATCTGTGGTTGAATACCTTTTTTTTCCTTTGTACATCACTATGTAAAGTTGATTTCTTTAATAATAGTAAGTGAAAAGCTAGGGTCTGAGATGCTTTCTATGATGTTAACGTCCCTTCCTCTCTTATTTTTTGCAGTGTAATTGTGGTAGCCAGTAAGCCTCAATTTTCTCAGAGCACAAAGCCTGCAGCATCTGGAGGTGGGCAGTACAGAAATGCTCTGCAGTTTACTTGCAGCAGCGGGAGCCTGGGCTTAGTGACCAAGTCTTAAGTACTGGTGGCTTAGGAATTTGTATTAAAAAAGCATCATAGGGATTCTTAAATCTCTGGTTCCTTCATAAGTGCAGGTATACTCCAATGAGATCAGCAGACAACTTCTTGAAGTCTGAAACTATTTTGCTATTATTGTCATTGTTCAATATGATTCTTACCTTCCTGTGATGTAAACTTGTAGTAAATTCACAAACTATTTTGTAAAGAAAATAAAATAGCTGCTATTTTCCAGAACTAATGGTGGGTTTCTCTTACTCTCATTTTATTTCTAGAAGAATCCCAGATATAAAAAATTTTACACGACTTCAAAGGTCTAGCTTTTAGCCCTCAAATATCTTAACTGTATATTTAAAAAATGGCTGTGCCTGTTTGGCTTAGCACAAGTGGCTGCAAGAACCCATTATGAGAAGTAGTTTTCACCTCATATAAATTTTCTATTGTGTCCAATGTGAAAGGTTTTTAATTAAACTCGGTGGTTCACAGTATTTGCTGTCAGCTGCCATGTTTGAGAACAACAACAACAAAAAAAGCCATCACTTTTCATACTGGCTAGATGAAAACCTTCGTCTAGCAGTCAGTCAGCCGGTCAGCAAGTCCACAGCAAGTCCAATGCTTGTTCTTTTGTACTTGAAAACATCAGGTTTCTGAAGCTGGGCTAAATATGGGGCTTTAAGGTTATAACTTGAATGTCGGCATTCCCTCTAGAGATAGGATCATAGAACCATAGAATATACTGAGTTGGGAGGGACCCGCAATGACACCCCAACATCAAATCCTTTGTCTGAAAGCAGTGTCCAAATGCTCCAAACTGTGGCAGGCTTGGTGCCGTGACCACTGCCCTGAGGAGGCAGTGCCTGAGTGCCCTGACCCAGGGCTGAGAACACTACGAGAAGCGCATGGAGAAAGGGGAATTATATGTCAGCTCCTTTATTTTCACGTCAAACATCATCTGCATCCTTGTTTCCCTCAGTGAGTTCGATGTCCTTGGACATCCCCAGAGGTGTGGCTATTTCTCTTCAATTATTTTTTAAAATTATTTTTATTTTTACTCAGAAGTAAAACTTCCTTACAGGAGACACCTTCTGTGCTCATTTGCAGAAGCAATTTTAGTATTTTTCAGGACTGGAGAAAAAATGCTAAGGCCTCCTGTTCTTCTGTGGCTTGAGTAATGGCATTGCTTACTTCAAACTTGTTCCATTAGCATCAGAAAATGTTAAGACTCATATGGAATTATTGCAGGCAAGAACATTACACACAAAACCCACTTTCAGAAAGCAGTGGATGACGGATTCATTGCAGCGTGTGGATTCACGTGGCAGGATCTAGGCTGTGTTATTTTTTACTGTAAGATTTCAGTATAGAAGATGCAAATTTCAGAATCCTGTCAGGAACTCAAGCTCTTGCTCTTTTAATCAGTTGTAAATAATGAGGAGCCTTTTCCTATGTGCTAGCTTCAGTAATCTTTGTTGTTCAGCCTTTTAAGACAGCAGACATGTGCCTTTTATTGAATTGTAGTAAGATATCAGCCTTGGACTTCTGCCCTCTAACCTCAATAATATCATTGTTCTAGGATTATTACATGACAGCATGAAGAGGAAGAAGTTAAAACTATCTTTGGAAACATAAACCTTGCAAACTTGTCAGGCTTGGCTTCTCAGGCTCTTAATTCCTTTCACATTTATTCTTGACTGAAAGCAAACAAACCCTGAAGTCTTTAGAAAACCTTCTCCAGCTCATTTTCTACTGCAGCTTCAAAAGAAGTAAATATGTTCTATAAAGTCGGAAGTGCAAGAGTGTGCCCCCAAAATCTGATAAATGTTCTTTTATATTGTTGAATCAGCTTGATCCAAAGTTTTCTCTTTTTTATTAGCTTTATTTGTGTGTGTGTGTCAACAATTGTTGCTTTTTTCTTTCTATTTAAATGCAGATGCCCTGTCTGCCAGGACATTTCTCATTTCTGATTAACTGTCCTAACTGATGAAACCTTTCATGAATCTTAGTATTACTCAGGGTTACTGCCAGTAGAGTGTTCATCATTTGAACAATTCTTTTAGCATTTATGCTTAAAAATCAGTAGCGTGACTTTATTGCATAATCGAGCCCACAGTCTTAACTTCCTCTTCTCAGATTCTGGTTCCTTCAGGACTGCATTTAGCATGAGTTTAGTCAGCAAAACCTCAATGAGTACTTTGGGACATCATGTAGCAAGGCAGATCAAGATTACTTTTCAACAAATCTGAAAGTTTTTACTGGTTTTGATGCATTGGACTTTGACAGTACAAATGGAAATGAGTTGTCTCAAAATTGTGTGCTGGTGGATGAAATGATCAGTTTACATTTCCCTCACTCTTCGTCAGAATTTCAAAACCCTTTAAAATAACTTCCAGTTGAAAAAAGATATTGCAGTTGTTGATCACTTCATAGACCAAATGTCAACACCTGAACATGTCTGACTTTTGTCTGTTGGTTCTTTCCAGTGTGATGTTAAAGACTGTCATTGAAAATTGCATGTAATTTCAAATCTTCTGAATAATCTTGAATGGTTTAGGTTGGAAGGGACCTTCAAGATCATCTAGTTCCAACCCCTCTGCTGTGGGCAGGTTGCCACCCACTAGATCACATTGCCCAGGGCACCCTCCAACCTGGCCTTGAGTGCCCCCAGAAGTGGGGCATCCACAGCTTCTCTGGGCAGCCTGTGCCAGTGCCAGGAGTTTATCTGGATCATCTCTAGAGTCAGCCTTGGCAAATTCGGTACCAGTGGAACTAGGCTTTGGTCAGCGTTTCAGTTAGTCTTATGAAGAAGTGTGTGTGTTACCCTAGAAATGTTAACTTGCATTTTGTCCTCAAAAGTTGTGGAGAGACATTGTATTTATTTCCATAGTGTTATCATTCCCTCAGGAATTTACTCAGTTGCCATTATCAGTAACTTAATACCCTCCTATAAAAGCTTTGCTGCTTCAGGTACCTTGAAGGTGGACAATTATTGGTTGATTTTCTTTTTCCATCCAGATGCAATTATTTTCTATATTTAGAGAATTTGGCTAAGTTTTCCTCTTTTGTGTGATAATGTAAACGTTGCCTCTTTAACTGATACAGTTGAAGACACAGTGTCCTAACAGACCTGAAAAAAAAAACTTAGAGGAACACCAACATCAATTCTTCTGTTCTGATGAATGGTGGTGTATCATCAGTGTTTTTTCTTTCATAATTTCCTTGTAGGCTTATAAAAAATACAGTCTAGTGTCCATTTGGCCTCTATGGGATAAGATGTATGATAATTTCACAGTACTTTACCTCCCAGCTCTGTACCTTTTATCAGAGAAATATATGCCTGGTAGAAGGTCTCTGTTGTCCACCAGGAATATTAAGCTGTGTTCAAGACTTACAGAAACAGTGTATTGAGTTGACTTAGACAGATATTGATGATGTAGTGTGGGAAAGTATACATGACTCAGTTTGCCATGAGTATTCACTGCACTTGGATTAAGAATATTGATCTCCAAGTGTGAAAAGTATTGGTTGTAGCAATTCTAGCAGCACTAAGACGGTGAATTGGGATGCAGATTTTGCTGGTGTGAATTGACCCAGTAACTATCAGCCTGGCTTCTTCTGAATCTGAAAACAGGGCTCTGCTCTTCTGTGTTGCAGAAGAATTACTAAAAAATCTTTTGCCTGGTAAATACCTGTGAATGCTGCTGTAGCCTTTGTCTTGGTTATGATCCAATTTTCATTATCTTTCCTGGAAATAGAGAAAGTCCTTGGAAATTGTAGTACTATATGTGAAAACTGACAAGCAAAATGAAAAGTGTTATCTTGCTCATATATCCACAAGGAGAGTGCTTTGGGGACTTGAGCAACTAAAAATAGATATTTATAAGCTATCGTGTATAAAGTTTTTTGGAATAGGGTAGGTGGATGGCAGGTGAAGGCAAGCCATCTCACAAGGGGTACTGAGAAGCAATAGCTGACCCTGTCTTATGGGTATTCATCTAAGAAGATTTGAGCCGAGGCTTCCAACCATTATTGTAGTTGCATGGAATGAGGAAGTGAACTCAGGTGTGTTAAGTCCAGCTGGGCACAGGAAGGCCTGAGGGAACGACCATTGTCAGGTTTGTGGATCAAGTCCTCTGCTTTAATTAAAACACATTTGATGAATAGACGTGACTTCTTTGGGTTGAATGAATTATTGCAACCAAAACAGTTCCCAGTTAATTAAAAGATTATGAAAAAATTGGGGATTGAGTTAGCATGAAATTGATTTATAGATCTGGTTACTTCAACTAACTGACTGAAGAAAATAAGCTTTACCTTGATATCTGATTTCTTTCTCCCTATCTGTGCAGCATAGGACCAGGTTTGTTTATTTGTTTGTTTGTTTTGTCAAGGATGTTTTATTTTTCAGAATATCAAAATTACAAGAATGAGCAAAATTCTTTTCCATTTTAAGCAAGAACAAAAAATCAGAGACGTAGAGTGATACTTTTGGCAGTTCCTCAGTGTTGCTTTCTAGGGAGCTGATATTTAATATGATAGTGCTTTCTCTTTCTCCATACAGATGGAAATGGGGTGGGGATGGAGCAGGGATCTGGATGGGATGGAGATGGAGTAGTGTTAGGGATGGAGTAGAGATGGTGTAGAGATGAGGTGGGATGGGGATGGGGTAGGGATTCAGGGATGGAAGAGATGGACTTCTATCCTTTTGTCCAATGATGTTAGCTAATCAAAAATTCAAATATCACTAATTTCCTCCTCTTTTCTTGAAAATCGGCCTGGGATTCCTAAGGTACAAGCTGCATCTAAGAAAGGGAATGCAAAATTCAAGTTTGTTATTCTGTGATAGATAAAGCTAATCTTCCCTCTGCTTTGCCTTCCTTCTCTCTTACCTCTTGACACAGTGCTATTTTTTTTTTTTCTTTCTACTGAGTTCAGCATCTGCTGAAAATGCATTAATCTGGTGGGGTTTGAAGCCTGATGCAGCCTCATGCTCAGTCTGGTGTTCCTTGATGGGAATCGGGCCCCAGAGCAAGGAAGAGGCCAGAGTTGCAGTCCTCAGAGAATAAGCTTTCAGTTGCCATGGATGTGAAAGGGCAGGCCAGCCAGTCTGCTTCCCGGTGTGTGACTTCAGGCTGGCCACTGCACATTAGCTGAGATAGCCCTGCCAGTCACTGCAGTGGTGACACAGCAAGCAAGATTTTACTCATTTTCTCCTTCACATGCCTGCTCGCTCAGTAACTCACGCTCACTACATTTTCTTCATAAAGACAGAGTATGGTCAGGTAGATGGTGGATGTGGACGCAAGTAAGAGATAAAGTAGATGTTGTCACATCAGGCTGCATTTCTGTAGAAGGGAAAGATGGTCATATTAATGAAATCCATAGATAATACTAAATTTGGAGGTATTTCAGTCACCAGAGAGAATAGAAACAATACAGTTTATTCCTACTCATGCTGGTGCTAATGACAAGTTTCACATTCATGTCAGCTGGAGTATGTGCAAGATTACAAATAACTGTTGTTCTAAAACTACAAAATGCTCAAAAAAAAAAAAAAGGCAAGGAAATGTGTCAGTGGGAACGTTAAGGAAACATTCAAGAAAAATGGCAAGAATGAGTGCTGTAAAATGTGGGTAGTTAAGACTGTGCGGGGCAGGGGCGAAAGTAGCTGAGGTGTTTGCAGAGCTAAACAAGGCCATTGCTGGTACTGAGGAGCCATTCAAAGGTTCAAGAAGGGATGCTCAAAATTAGAGAGCTTGTCATACAAAAGGCGCTAGAATTTTTCATGTAAAAAAATGGCATAATCAACAATGACTGAGGGGAGGTCTTTGTCAGCCCCAAATTTACTACAAATGCCCATAAGTCATCTTGGGCGGTACCAGCAAGAAGGGAGATACATTTATGGAAAATACTCCATTAGTCACTGACACGTTTAGTAGTTTAAACTTGACCCATGAAAGATCTTATGTGACCAACATACCTCACTTTCTCAAATAAATTACAAAAGAAATCTAACCCGGTGTGCAGCTTCTGCCTTATTCACATGCACCAGAAATCTAGAGGCTGGGAAGAGGAAGAGTGTGCATCAGAGTGGTTGTGGATTGCTTGGACCGGCTCCCAGTCTGCCTTTAAATTACAGCTTATACATTTTCTAACGTAGTGAAAGAATTTCAGACACTTAGTTGGTCCGCATGTTAGGGCCCAGTCGATAAAGGTGATAGGAAATGTAGGCTCACAGTGTGCAGAGAAGAGCAATGAAGCTGGTGAGGGGTCTGGAGCACAAGTCTTATGGGGAGTGGCTGAGGGAGCTGGGATTGTTTAGTGTGGAGAAGAGGAGGCTCAGGGGAGACCTCATTGCTCTCTACAGCTGCCTGAAAGGAGGTTGTGGTGAGGTGGGTGTCAGCCTCTTCTCCCATGTAACAGCGGTAGGATGAGAGGAAACGGCCTCAAGCTGCACCAGGGGAGGTTCAGGTTGGATATTAGGAAATATTTCTTCTCCAAATGAATGGTGAGGTGTTGGAATAGACTGTCCGTGGAGGAGGTGGAGTCATGATCTCTGAAGGTGTTCAAGAAACGTGGAGATACATTTTATTGAGCATGATGGTGATGGGCTGATGGCTGGACTAGATGATTTTAGTGGTCTTTCTTAACAGTGTTGTGCTTCTATGATACTCTGGCATCTGCATCCTAACCTTATTTCCTAGCTGAGCGTCCTCGTCACTGAGTGCAGAGGAGCAGGGAGGTTGACCTGCTGTCACTGCTCCATCCGAGGGTAGGGGGAAGGTGCCCACCTGCAGCCCAGTGCCAAACGCGGGCGGGCCGGGAGGACCGTGGTCGGAGGAGCGGCTGCCGAGCGGTGCGGTGCGGAACGGTGCGGTGAGGAGCAGTGCGGACTGCCGCTCCGGGGCCGGCTCCGCTAGGTGGCAGGATGCCGAAGGGCTCCGTTCTGCTGTCCCCAAACCCGCCTAGACTTAGTCCTGCCTCTCCGCATTGTCTGAAGACATGATAGAGTGTAGACAGTTTCCTGGAGCCCTGCCTGCTCTGTGTTTCTTACTGGTTTTGTCATTAATAAAGCAGAGTCGGGAAGGATCCATGGGAGCTCTGAGGCACAAAGGAGCCCGGTGCGATGGCGGGGAAAGGGGCACCTCTCCGCTGTCTGCAATCCGTGAGAACTGCTGAGGCAGAGCAATTCCTTATGAAATCACGGTGGGGTGCAGAGAGAAGTGGTGAAATAAAAAAAAATGCGAAGTTCACAAAGAGAAACAGCTGCTTTAATTGTAGTGCGGTTTCTAAGAGCATCGAGTAGCATGTTTGCCTGTTTGTAGAAGTAGCTCAATGGGGAACAGCCGCATGCTTAGGGAAGCGTGGCCTTATTCCATCTATATTTTTTACAAGTTATAGAAGTGAAAGGAAAACTGAGTTCGTAAATATGACATTAAAGCATTAAATACAATGATCTGGTGTGCAGCATTGAAGCGTAAGTTCTTGTTCCTGCCTCTGGCTGTCTTTGTCTTCTTGTAAGCATGATTTCTACTGTGCCGTCCTTGGCAGCGGGGATCCTGTTTGTACAGCACGCATCCAGAACTACGAAAACAGCCTTACTGTTAAACCTGCCTCTTCAGACCGAACTCTGTGAGGATGTGCTCCTGCTCCCATCCCTTTAGGTTCGTGTGGCTGCGGCTGCACGAAATTAGAAAGACTGCAGCACTCGTGTGTGTGTTTTAAAGCGGATCCGAGGGCGTCTGTCCGCAGTGCCCGCTCTGTCCCGCCGTCGACGCGCACGGGCGCAGGTGTGCCGCCGCCGCCTCCCCTCGGCGCCCCGTCCCCGCCGCGCCGCACGCAGCGCAGGAGGCTCCGGTTGGAGGGGCGGTGTGTCCCCGAGGGGCTTCTGCGGCACAGGGACAGGGCCGGGCAGGAAGCGCTCTGCCCCGGGGAGTCGGGGCGGGGAGCGCGGGCAGCGGGTGCCGGGCGCGGCGGAGGAGGAGAAGGCGGAGGAGGCAGAGCGCGGGCCGGCGCCGCAGCCCTCCCGCTTTTGAACCTGGGCAAAGCAGAGGCGGGGAGAGGGGCAGGGGAAGGAGGCAGGCAATGACATCAGAGCGGCCCGAGCGGATAAGGTGGGAGAGCCGCGGGAGTGGAGCAGCCGAGCCGGGCGTGAGCGATTAGCGGCCGCCGCCGTCCGCGCCGCGCAACGCAGCGCAGCGCAGCGCAGAGCACCGCCGGGCACCATGCAGAGGTCCCCCCTGGAGAAGGCGAACATCTTCTCCAAACTTTTCTTCAGGTGGGAGCCCCGGCGCGGCGGGACACGTGCGGCGAGGGGCTCCCCGGGGCTCGGCTCCCTTCCCCTGCTCCCCGTTCCCCGCCCTCCCTTCCCCTGCGCTCCCTGCCCTCCCCTCCCGCCCGGCGGCCGGGACGTCGCTCGGCTCTGAACGGCTCCGCGGGGTGAGCGGTGGGAGCCGCGGCCGAACGATGGGATCCCGTCTCTTCTCTTGCGTGTTGTCGTTGCGGGGTTTTAGCACCGAGAGGTCTCGATCTATCAGGTGTCATAAACCCTCACCTGTCCCGGACAAATTAATTTATGGCATAATTTGAGCAACCTTTGGTAAATTACTCAACGAGGTGATCTGTTATTTCATCGTAAACGGTGAGGACACGGGCAGGGATGGGGGCGGCGGGCAGTGCTCCCGGAGCGCGCGTTCCTCCGTTCGGCTCCTCGGGCTGCAGCGTTTGCTTGGCGTGCGACCGCAAGACGCGATCTTACTGGAGGGAGTTCCGTGTGAGCCTTGAGAGCGTCCTCTCACTACTTCGGTCCCTGGCGCCTTTTCTTTCGCACAACAACAAATAAAAAGAGAAGGAGCCAATGCCAACAGCGGTGCACAGCGCTCTATAAGTCGGTATAGAAGCCTGAACGCGCTCTACCTGACATTGTTCGAGGTAACGCTGCCAGCTGGAAAGAGCAAACAATCCTGCTGGCAGCAGCCCGCATGCCGGCAGTTTTGCCCTTTTCCTAAGGAGCTGCTTTCCCCTTTTGTTCCTCGAGGGTCTTTCACGCAGCACCGAGGGGTGGGAGGAAACGTTACAAAGCAGGAGCGCGGGGACTGAAGTGGGAACACGTGGTATAAAACCATAACAGTGGCCGAGTAAGCGAGGGCTGTTAACTCACTTTCTAAATCTTTTGGGGTAGCTTTCCCCTCCGGCAGGTTGCCCAGCAGGTTGCCCCGGGCTTTTCTTCTTCTTCCTTTTCTTTTTTCTTTTTTTTTTCGTCTAAAAAAGTTCCTTAAAGGGAAGCGCCCGTTGTGAATTGCTGTTTTGCCGGCCTCCCCCGCTCTCAGTTCTGTTGTTCATCTTTAACCAGGTGTGATTGCAGGGAAGGACCCCGAACGTAGGCGGCTTCTGAGGCTTTATAACCATCCGGGTAAAGGTGAGGACCCCAGGGCAGTCTGGTACAGATACTGAAGTGAGTGCAGCTGTACCTGCCCTCAAATGCTGTTAGATCCAGAAAATGTGGATGATGGGAATAACCCCGTATATGTTAATCCATAGAATAAGCTTTAATTAGTTCTCCCCTCAAGTATCGAGATACGGATCTGTGGGAGAGAAGGCTATATAATGATTCCAGTGCTCGTGGAGCCACTTGTTGTATTTTGTTTTATTTCTTTGTAAAGCTTATGTCAGGGTTCTCCCCTAGATCCTGGGAAGGTGTCAAGGAAGGATTCCAGTGTGATAAAGTAAATGTATTTCTGATTCTGACCTTAGTTAATGTTTCCATGGCTGAAACCAGGTGCAGCTCATGCTCAGGAAGTGCACAATTAACCATCCAGGGGTCCTATCCAAAGTCTTTTAAAATCTGAGTCTTCGGGTCGATTAAATGCCGTTTCAATCTTACATATCACGGAGGAGATGTGATATTGCACCAACTATCTTACTGTAAACGAAGCGATAATAACTAATGTACGAAGTAAAAGAGATAATTGTGATCAATACTGACTACACCAGATAATCTTATTTACAAAACTTTGTAATAACTTTATGTCACAGTAAAATCAATCTGTTGAAGTACATATTCAGTTCACTGGGTGAGAACAGTTAAAATATGTACTCTGTAGAGACCCATACATTCTGAATGATGTGTGTCTATTAATTACAAAGTGTTCTGCTTACTTGCATTTTGACAAGTACACTGCAAATGCCTTTGTTTCATATGAACATTACGTGAAATATATGAAAAACTCACAACAGCAAAAGCCAAAAGGTTAGAAAATGTATTAGAGCCAAATTGGCAGAAAGAATGTCTTTCTTTCTCTTAAAAACAAAGAAAGGAATCAATATATCTGTTAAAATCATGCATTATTTATAGCTATGAAACACATTAGCTTGTTTCAAAATGCTTCAGTCTTCAAGGACTCCAGCAGTTCTTGTCTCATCAGGGGGAGATCCATATCAGTACTAAAAACTATTAAAAGGTAAACTATCACAGAACAAAAATGCATCGAGGTGTAAGAATTTCATAGTGCTTGGAAGTATATTTTCTGTAATGAGCTTTACAAAGTCAGAGGATTTGCTACATATCAATATCAACTGTTTCCAGTCCACTCAACTGGAAACATCCACAGTGCAGTGATGAATGTGTTAGATTGGAACAAGGTTTTCTAGGATGTCAGAATATTTTATCAGCACTTTAACTGAATGTACACACATCAATGGTTTATGAAACTGATGCTATTCAGTAAGGAACTTCGAGGCATGCCTGCACTTTAGCACATGCTTTAGTTCCATGAAAGTGTGAGACAGAGCCAAAAAGGCATTGTATCTGGAAGAAGTAGTCAATTCTTTTGGTGTGTATGGAGAAAGATGGCTTTTTCCCATACTGGTCTGATATTTTTTTTTTCAAGTACAACGTTGATGATGAATGCTTCAGTGAAGTAACATCTCTGGTCAGCTGTCATGGAATTACTTGTGAAGTACCGAGCTGGTCATAATGCAGTTGAGTTGAAGGTCACAAAAGTGTGTTAGTACTATTCAGAAAATCTTGGGGATAAATATAATGTTATTTAATATTTATTTAATATTTTGAGAGGTGTTATCAACTTCTTGATACTGGCATCTATAAACCTGTTGACAAGGTTTTATTGCTTCAACACATATCCTGTATCTGCTCTAGGGGGATAGGGCTGAACGTGTTGAAGTTGGAATGGAGGTACTTGCTCTTAAGAGGATAATTGAAACGTTTCACCGTTGTTTGTAGTTGTTCTTTTTTCTTTTTAATTTGTTATGCTGAAAGGTGAGAAGCTATTATGTGTATACAAGGAGGAATAGCTTTGGGAAATTTTGTGACTTTGTTGGATTTTGAAGATTATCTTGGCTGATAGGGCAACAAAAGAGAATTGCCTACAGTGACAATGATAGCAAGCAGTTAGGCACAAAAATCAACCTTCATCCTACAATTTGGACAGTTTCTGCTTTAGAAGCTGAGTTTTGATGGTTGAGAAAAGAAGTATGAATGGAGGTGGTTTGAGATCTATCATTAGTATGACACTTCCAAGACACCAGATATTAACTGCTCAGGGTTGCGGGGTTTTGCTTTGATTTATTTTCCATATTACGTGTTTGGAGTTAATGTCTTTTATTCGAAACCACTGGGAAGACATCTATGTGTGCGCTGGCAACTTCTTGTCTTGTTTCAAGAAAACAGACCTTTCTATAGAAGCATGCAGATGGTGATACGCCTCTCTTCATATTCCTTGTGAAGCTTCCTTCTTGTCTTTGTAGCAAAGTAGCGTATGTTATAGGATTTTGCAGAGTCAAGGCCGTACCTTTTGTAGCAAACAGGGCAGAGTACTTTGCTGCCACTTGGTTTTTATTGTAGATAAACGGAGGTCAGGAAGAATCGTTATGGTTTAATGAATGCAGGTATAATTAATTTATAGTTGGGTATAGGAAACACAGAGATATCACTGGATTTTCAGAACTTTGGGGCAATACATTCTTTTTTTTCTTCTTCTTTTTTTTTTCCAAGTTCAGAAGTTCAAAAAGGCAATCATTACGCCGTCATCCAGCTCTGTAGGCATATACTTCAGCTTTGCTACATACCAGATCCGAGAACTGTCTTGTCAAGACTGAGTAGTTCAGTGCCTGTTTCATTGTTAAATCCGGATAAGCAATTCAAATGAAGCCATCTTCATGCTCTCTTCTCCTGAGCTCAGCCCAGCAGCCATACTCTAGATGCTTTTTCTTTCCAAACCATAGAAAGATCAGCGTGCGACCTTTTCATACAGCTAGCTATGCAGTGGTTCCTAGAACCAAGAACAGTGGTATGATGGGAATATATGCTGAATTCCTTCTTCCATTGTATGTGTGCTAAGAGGGATAGGAAATGGAATTACATTCTATGTATCCCTCCCTCTTTTTTCTTCTGGGAGGTAGGACTAGTTACCAGTGTATGGTCAGTATCTGTCTACACTCTTCAAGATGCTTTAGTTTTCTCCCTAGCTCAGTTAAAGCATTCTGACTCTTGTGGGTAAGAAGCTTATTTGAATGTAAGTCCTGATTCTTCTTCTCCGGGCTCTCCTTATGAAGTTGAAGTCTTTTGAAAGCCTTCAGAGTAGGTAATAACGTCCAGGGCTTAAGTTTTGACAGTTCTTGACTCCTGAGCTATAGTCATGGTTATTCTTTGTTTGCAGCTTCATTCATTCTTAATACTTTATTTTATTCTATTTTATTTATTTTTTTCCTTCAGTGGCATGTTTTCAAGAGTAACATTTGGTGGTGCCTTTACCAAAATACTTTCTGGTTCAAGATGGCATTCTCATGAGAATTAGTTTGAATTCTTTCACACAGAGAAAGAACTATGGCTAGGCCATGCATGTGCAACCTGTTAGTTTCATGTTTTTGTTGCCTTCCTTTTTTATATGTTATTAACTAATATAAAAATGGTAAAAGAATTATTGTTACTTGTATGTATTAACTATATTACATACTTTATATGTGGACCAAGACAATTCCTCTTCACTCAATGTGGCCCAGGCCACACTGGTTGGTTGGACACCCATAGGCTAGACCTACTCCAGTAAGTATTTTTTCCAGTGAGACATACTGGCTTAAAGATGGAACCTGCTCTATCCTTGAGCCAGGTATTTTAGCACTGCATTTAGAAGAAAGAAGGTACTTAAGTTTTTGATTTCTGAATAGAGATGAATTTATGTACTTATTTTCGTGAAGAATTGTGGGATTTATTGTGCATGTTTGTCCTCAAAACTTACCCTGAAACCATCTTGAATTCCTAAATTCATGGCAGTGGATTTCACTCTGAAGGGCAAGTATCTAATATCCAGTAAAAATTTGGAGCATGTCCTACAAATACATAAATGTAGCACCTTGCCCATTTCTTTTCTGAGAGCCTGTGTGCATCGTCAGCTAGGAGCAGGCAAATTGAATTGCTCAGTATGATGTTTCAGTTGCTGTGACAGCTTGCCTAGGCATGTGTGCAAGGCAGATTTCTTAGTCTGTATTCTTAAGGCCCTTTGTGGGTTTAGTCCTGAGGACCTGACTTTTGGTAATCCTAGGTAATTGAAAATCCTATCTGCTAAAGAATAACAGGCATAGTTGTAGCTGCTACACGTGCGTAGATCACTCCAAAAGTAATGCCTCCTATTTATTTCCATGGAAATTACAGCTGATACAAAGAGCATAATAACACCATTACACCATTTGATAAAGTCCCAGCTACAAAACACTATTTTTCAGCATAGTCACCATTATTAGCTATGCATTTTCACCATCAAGAAAGAGCTTTCATGCCACACTCGTAAAAATCTGCACCAGTGGAGGTGACCCACTGCCTCTGTTTCCACTTCTGAAATGCACCACCCACTACCTCAGTGTGCTGACACCCCACTGTTTGGTCTCCAGAAATGTTCAGCAAATATCAATGAATGTCAATGGATGCAGTTGTTTCCTCATGAAGGAATTCAGCGACGTACCTCTGCTTCATACGCCCTTCCATATCAGATGCCATTTTGTCAGACTGCTTCTCTGCTGCCATCTGTCACGCAGCAACAAAATGTAATGGGATATTGTTGGGAAGGCTCAACCTCTACTGCTGTACCACCAATATCTACCTCTGAGATTGTGGGCCAACATAATAACATAGGAGGCATTACTTTCAGAGCAGCCCTCTTTGTTACGGTAGTGCAGTGCTGATCATTTGTCTAAGCCCACCCTTCATACCTGAGTGAAACAGTGAGCTTTCAGTACTTCTGAAGGTCAGCCCCAAAGGTTCACCATGCCTACAAGTTTGGAACTTCTTTAGGAAGTCTGAGTATAAAATGTGAAAAGAATTAGAGAAAGAATGCTGACTCACCTAGTCTGAAAGCATTTCAGCTACATAATAACTTAAGGCCGAATTCTGTCCTTGTCTCAGCCTGATGCTGCATCTTTAATCTGACCAGTAGAAGTGCAAACTCTCTGTAGCAGATCACTCTTCTCTGGGTGATTTACACCTCTGAAGGCCAGTTGCCTGTAGAAAGTTTTATCTGGGTTTCTGGAGTATATATAAAACTTCTTTTTCTTCTGCAGGGGAAAAAAACATTAGCCTTAATCCTCAAAATAAAATGATCAACTGTTTGAAAGACTTGAAAGATTTTATAATACCTTAAGTACCAACATGGAAATCGGTTTTATTACTTGTACTGTATAGGCTTCCAGAAGCCTTAACAGAAATTTGAAGTCTACTGTACTAAGCACTGCAGAATGTTTAATAAGGAAGCTTATTCTGAAGATCTTCGTGTCTAAGTAGATACCACAGATGAAGAATGGGCTAAAAAGAAGTTTGCTTATTAGTTCCGTAGAGAAGAAAGTGGCGTGTACAAAGATTTTGACTTGTCTTGGAAAACACGTGGTGATGTTGGCAAAAACAGACTGCTGGAGGTCTCCTACCCAGGGCTTCAGTTGTATGTGGGTGTTTCTGGTGTGCCAAAGTTATTTCAGCATATTTCCACAGCAAACAATGATAAGCTCTTTCAGTCTCCGAATATCTAGATTTTTTGAATGTGCTTTCAAACTGATGACAATGGTGCTGCTTTTTGCAGGAGAGTTACATAAATTGTCATCTTCTTTATTATATTTTTCTAGCAGCATATGTATGTGGTGGATACAGTGTAGGAGCAGGATGATGCCAAACCTGACTCTGGAAACTGAAGTGTCACATTATGCCTTCTAAGTTAAGTAAGAAAGGGCAAGCCTGTGTTGTATGAGCAAGAACTTGTGGGCTGTGTTTACGTTTCACTAAGTCTCATACAAACAAAAGATCCCCACGAGCATTTTTGCAGCCAGCTTGTGGCTAAACCAAAACTGTCAGGAAGCTTCCAAAAGTCAGAGAAATTAAATAGACTTTTAAGATATTTTGAGAATAGTTGGGGTTTTTTTCTTTGAAACCAGAACCTGCCAGCTGTGCAGATATGGGTAAGCATCCCTTCCTTTGGGATTGCTCCTAGAAGGCAGTACTTGGGTAATCTCTGCAGAACTGGCACCTTGACTCTGGGGACAAGGTTGTGCCTTAGGAGAAAATCCCAAGTGACAGATGGGAAAGGTCCTTTGTTTCAGGTATTTTCTCATGCTGTGTTTTAATGTTGTTACTTACCTTTTTATAAACTTGCTTCAACTTTCAAAATAAAGAATGTGAACCTGTACCCTATCGGAGTCAATCTGATCTTTCATATTTACTTCTTTCAACTTAACCCAATGTAAGATTAATCTTTGAAATCTGGAATGCTTTTATTTCTCTGGAGGTAATGAATACAAAACAAAACAAAAACCAAAATGCCATCAGTGTTGCTTTGCTCAGAGCCCAGGGTTTTAGAAATTGGAAAATGAGAGACATTTTCTCGTTAACTTTCAAGAGTCAGACTGAAGACAGGCAGCATCAAATACCAGGATGCAGAGAAGATGAAAAAAGCAAGCACTAGCAGCAGCAGCCTATAAATGTTCATTAATTACTTATTGTTGTAGTGGCAGTTTACCTTTTGATTCTTAGTATTTATATTAAATAGATAATTTCTTCCCTTCCCTTGCTCAAAGTGCCACAAATCTGTTCAGTTTGTGAAGATATTTACCTCTGATCAGATCCCACTTGCTGCTGCTGGAACAAATTACAGAATTGAGAAGAGTTACTGCATGTAATGTGCAGCTATGCATTAATTTGTTATGAAATATATCTGCAAATGCATGCCTAAGATAGTGGAGTACTGAATTGAGTGAAGGTAGTTGGTGTCACATCAGTGATCATCTGGGAGCTTTTCAAGTTCAGCTCAGCCATGAATTGCACAACTCTGCCACAGTTTTGCTGATGCAAACTCTCTTTTGCCCATTTTAAGTGTCTTTAAAAGAGCAGGAAGAAAATGTTTATCTCATACTTCTGCTATGGCACATACAACAGAGAAAGAATGAAGATGAAACATTCTCTCCTAGCCTGTCTTACTGTACGTATATGCTGCAAATGTTGCAAATCCGTTTAGAATCCAGCATCACTACTGTGGTATTTGATAGTTCTTTGACTCAAAAATAGTTGTTATAGCAGTTCTGCAAGCTGAAATACTTAATACTTCTGCAAGCTGTAATATATACTCTCAAAGCTATTCCTGTTTGAAGCAAAATCAGCCAACCTCAGCCCCCTGAACTGGGGGCAACTAGGGCCTGGGAGTTAGGCCATGGTGCCTGGCGACTGTGAGGCCGTGCCACCCGTTAGTGAGGGCCATGCAGAGCTAGGGCCACTCTGCATGCCTGAACTTCAGGAAGCTCACAGAAGAGGTTTGGTGGTGCAACTGCATTTCAGGCATGGCAGAACTGCCACCTCCAGTATCACATAAGCTACAATTTGCAGTTTGCTCTGCTGCTGCAGCAGTGGGCATCTTTTGGGAGAGGACTGGAGTGCGAGGCTCTCGTGGCATCTGGTCAAGTTTGGATTTTGAGGAATGACTGAGGTCTGTGTGGCGCCTTGATCTTTTCCTACTGTCAATGGGAACTAGTGGCTCTAAAAACACATTGTAAAACTTGGGCTCCAAAGCATCAAAATCATGGCTTGATTTTTTTCCGCCAAAGATGTTAAAGGGAGGGATAAGATAGAGGCACTGTCCTTGCTTCATCTTCATCAACATTTGGGCTCTCCATCTTCAGAGCTACAGGTATTATTTCTAGTCATGTTACCAACAGGTAATAATACCTTGGGAGAGGAAGAAGTGCAGCCACATCTGCCTTTGTGCTGCTCAGTAGATATATCACTGTGTTGTGCACGTGGTTCCCATCCAGATATCTGCTCTGCTGGGCAGGCCTCAGCAGTGTGGACTGGCTGTCCTGGAGCAGCGGTACCTCAGGGTTAGAGAGGGTCTGCTGTCCCCAGGGAGCTCCTGCGCCTGGGAGGAAGATCTGGGCGGTTGGCTTAGCAACACAGAGGCTCTTTCTGTCTTTGGTGACACGCAAAGCAGCCTAAAGGGAGAGTCAAATCCTATTGACTAGTCAACAGTGTGTGTTAATACTCTCTGGGAAGCCAAAGACATCTGTCCTTTCTGTATGGTTTGTTTGAGTGAAGTGAGACTGCTAGAGAAATAAATAGCTGTAAAAAGAGACCTATTATATACTTCTAAGCTGCATGATAAAGAGATGGTTGTTAGAAATATAACTTTCTTCATATAAGAAATATAAAGAGAAGTTCAAACGTTGTGTATGTGATATTTATGTATCAAATGCGTAAGCTATTTTTTGCTTTCAGGCAATTAATATGGAGGAACTTGTTTTTCTTTCTTTCTTCTTTCCTACTGTACACCCTTGAAACTTGTCCCCTGCTGGGTTTCATGTGTGTGTACCCATAATAACATTCCTAGTAAGTGGCAAAACTCTGACAGCACTACAGGTTTCTCTGTGAAAGAGTTCATTAAATGCCAGCCAGTAATCCGGTGGCATTTGCTAATATAATGCTGTAAAGCCAATCTGTCTACTTTCCTTCTTGCTTTCTTGCTTTCTTCCATTCAAAAGAAATTTTGCATTCTCAGTAGAAATGAAAAGAAAAAGCTTGGAATTAATGCTGGCAAATCATTTCTATTAAGCCTAAAAATAGAAGAGGCATATTGACAAACTCTGATTCAGCTGTTTTAGCTAATATAATGAAGCATGGATAACTACAGATGACATTGCTGGTTAAAATAAATGTACAACCATTTTACATTTCAAAACTTTGCTAAAAATCCAGAGCATAATGGTAAACTGGAGGCTATTTGAATCTGAAAAAAACTTGTTTGTAGGAGATATTCATGTATGTTCTTTTTCATTAAATATATACAGTCTGACATGGTTCTTGACAGCACAACCAATACCACACAACAACTAGATCCTTCCAGTACCACCACTCAGACCTGAGGCACATGATGTGGTTCACAGACTGGTTCAAGTGGGACTTCCCAGTAAGACCAGGTCAGGTGGGAGGTGAACACTGATGTTCAAACCCTGCCAAAGACTGTGGTAGAAACCTGACTGCAGAGCAGAATATCCCTGGAAGGGGTCATTACCACTCATTTAGCTGGTTAGAGGAATTTGTCTGCTGTAGATACCGCTGCTCTGATGAGTAGACTTAAGAGGACGAGGACTGCACTAAGTTTGATTCAGACTTGTTGACTTTGGAGAAGAGAGTGACTTAGGAGCATGTGATTTAGATTGCACTGATTAGTAGAGCCAGTTAAACACCAAGAAGAACAAGAGACATTCTTAGGAGTACAATAGGTTTGCTAAATATGCCATCACCCTCAAATGATAGTACAGCCACTCTGCTTACTAATTGCAGTCACATTTTGTTACTTCGAGCAGTGGCAAAATGCCAAGGTAGGTGGTAATCAAAAGTATAAACAAAATAAAATGTGTGGAGAAAAGCAGGGCAATGGAAAACGTTTTCCCAAAACCTACAAGGTTGGAAAATGTAAAGCATTTCTCTTTTGTCAAGACAAGTTGGGAATTGCTTACTGCAGTCTCAAAGTATTATTGAGGAGCTCAGCAAGGATATTGCTTAACTACTGTGTTGAGAATTAACAAGATTGCTTCAGAAGTATTGCTGTTTACTTGCATTAGCTGCAGTACTGGTTTAGAGTTTCAAACTCATTTGTTTTATGATTACCAAAATATCTGCATATACAGAGTTGCTGATGAAGACAGTCAATGGGAATGCTGTGCTTGAAGGGATTAGCCATTCCTGCACCTGATGTGCACAAAGTCCATAGCAACTGGTCCTTTCTGCTGTCTTGTACATGATTTATCGTGTGCAGTGGCCACTAAAAACTTTCATATAACACTATTGTTTTGAATTCCAAAGTGTTTTTCTGATCCATCTTCTTACATCCTGAAAATACTGGCCCCTATTTCCAGTAGTGGCGAAGCTTATGGATCTTTTACCAATGACTACAATGTAGATTCTCATAGCTTGCTTTGCTATGGCATACTGCGAATTGTGTGGTATTTCTCAGATAAAGTGGTGTCAAAGACAGAGCCGAGCCCAAGTGATTTGTGTGAAACCATAGTATGATTGCAGAAAGGAAGGATAATTTTCCAGTTTCTTAAAACATACTGCCTTTGCAGTGGGTGTAATATAGCTGTTCACATGGGAAATACCTTTGCATTCTACTGAATTATGAGGATTATAGACTTGTGTCTCACAATCTTAATAACTTTGTTAAATGAACATTAGTATGGACATGGTAGGTATTTGCAAATAAAGAACAAAGGACTCAATGCCTTGCTCACTGTCTGACTAAATGGGAAGACTGGGGCATAATCGTAACCCCAAACTAATTAAATGCAACAATTTTGCAATTATTGGGTGCTTTGGACAAAATAGTCACACAGCAGTCCCACCATTAATCCCAGAAACTAGTCATCATTATTTTATTTTTTCTTTAGATGGACAAAACCAATTTTGAAAAAGGGTTACAGACAACGACTGGAACTGTCGGATATTTATCAGATTCCTTCTGCGGACTCTGCAGACAATCTTTCTGAAAAACTAGAAAGGTATGAGAAGTTCTTAGAATACCTTTGTTTCAAGGATCACATTTTGCTATTCTTTTTCAGTGGGGCGTAACTCCAAAACTGTGCTGCATCTAGAACTATTTCATATAAACACAAGGGCTTCAATCCAGTCTCTCTCCCAAAACGTCCTGTGCAGGTTTTGTTGGCATTCTGGGGCAGCTCCCATCTGCATGATTAAAACAATGAAGCTAAACTTAAGTGCAGGGTGACATATTTGTTCAAAACTGGTGGAAAGTATTGATAGCATAGGTATGCTTAATGTGTTTTCATACAGAGAAGGGTTTATAAATGGAATATTCTGGTTATTAAATATTCTGTTGAAAAATGAAGGAAAGTGTTAGCTGATTAAGTTCTTAGGAGTGCTTAAATCTGTGGGCTGAGTTTTGATTAAACGTATGCTTTTTATATATAGCATTTCTTCTGATTAGAGATCAGTTATTGAATAAAAAATTAATGCTATGCAGTAGAAAACTCACATTTCTTATGCTTTGCTGGTATTTTCTTTTTGCAGATTGGAAGAGCTCCAAAGCATTTATTTGCCCATTATTTGTGTGTTGGTCTTAAGTACGCCAGGTTTCTTTAAAACATACACTGTGACCTTTTCATGAATTAATTCCCTGCAGGGTGATGTATGGCTGTGTATTTAAAACTGCCAAATATGTGGCTGAACTACATTTGAACTTTTATTGATCTATCAAGTCAATGAAGATCAGGTCTTTGGGGTCTCTGAAAAGCTTTGTTTCTTTAGTCACCTAAGCTAAATCTCCTTGGATATACTTGAGTGAATTGAAGTATGTCAGAGCCATAGACCCACGTATTTGCTCACACAACTCAATGGTCTTGTTTTTCGGTTCCTTTTCAGAGAGTGGGACAGAGAGCTGGCAACTTCAAAGAAAAAACCCAAACTCATTAATGCTCTTCGACGATGCTTCTTCTGGAAATTTATGTTCTATGGAATATTACTATATTTAGGGGTAAGATTTATTCTTCTTTCTTGTGAACTTTTAGTGTTCTGTAAGCGGATGCAGGTCTTAAAGATAGCTAAATTAATACAGAATCTTGTGAGTAACTACAGTGAGTGGATTGCTTAGAAAGATAATAAATCAGGAGAGATAACAGGGACCTTATTAAGTAACTTATTTTCTGACCGTGTGTTAATATCTTTAAAGCATACCTATTGCTAAGTGCAAGCATATGTTTTCTCAAGTAAAGATAGAGAACTGATGAATTAAAGTAATTATTTTCTCATGTAAAATTTTTAAAGACATTTTCAGGAGAAAATTTCATGTACATTAACAAAAAAGTACAGTGAAATTTCAGATTATTTCAGTCAATCTTACCAAAGGGACTAATAAAGATAAAGTTGTCTTTATTAGCAGTAATAATTCTGCATTAATAAACATGTAAAATATGCTTGGAGTTTGGTGCTCCAAAGTATATGAAGAGGAGGTTGATATTAAAATCTGAACTGGTTGTGTTTATCAGTTTTCTCCATGTTTTGATTATGAAATGTCACCTGTTTGAAAACCCTGCCACTGCAGTTACGGTCTGTGAGAATAAATTATTGGTAGTGGTGTCTTACCAGATATGTTGCATATCCAGTCTGTAAATTTGAAAACTACTGTTAACCAATATGTGCATGAAATATGCGTGTAATTTTCAATTTTCTGTGATTTAATAGTAAAAGTGTGGTATTTGCTTCTGCGTTCAAAATGCTGTCATATCAGAAACTGTAGATGTAATAGCCTGGATAGTCCCAGCTGCTCAGATGTACTCATGTAGTGAGTATTTTCAATTTTAGACCTCTAGGCCAGAGTTTTATTTTGGACAGGTTGATACAGAAAGTAATTAATTCTATCGCCACTAGTGTTGAATGTGATATAATTTAGCTGTATTTTCAAGGAGGAATGTGAACTGGGCAAAAGAAGAGGGGAAGGGTAATTTGTGGGAAATAATGCATAAATTTATCTGAAGTTCATATTGCTTCCTATGAAACAGCTCTCTTCTACCTTTTTATGAGGGATTCCAGTGAACTATTTTAAGAGAGTAATTAAGTTACAGAAATGCAAGTCTTTGTTCCCATTAGAATGGAGTGTAGTATGGAAAATGTCACGCTTCCTATTAAACTGCTAATTATTTGTCTGTAGAAGGGAAATTGCAAGCCAGCTAGATCTTCTCATGAGCTGATGGAAGATCAGAAACTGCTCTGTAGCAGCCATTCCAGATGTATGCTAAGATAAGCGAAATCACACTGATACTTCAAGTTTTAATAAGTTTATATAAAGAAAAACTTGAAAAATAAGTAAGAATGATCTGAAAATTAAAACTTAACTGCATGCAAAC
Source organism: Gallus gallus (assembly GCF_016699485.2). Taxonomy (NCBI): domain Eukaryota; kingdom Metazoa; phylum Chordata; class Aves; order Galliformes; family Phasianidae; genus Gallus; species Gallus gallus. The sequence goes on along the minus strand of NC_052532.1, from coordinate 24,785,037 downwards.
TTTCAGCATTAAAAGAACACTTTTTATAGGTGAAAATTAGTAATGTGTCAGGCAGTCCTTCTCGTTAAAGACCATTTTTTCAGATTAAGTGTTGGATTAGTACTATGACTGCTGTTAGTCTTATGATGGAGCAGTTCCTTTGCAGTAAACTTCCTTGGAGTTCCTCCTGTTTACGAGGCTACATGAAAGACAAATAAATTATAAAGTTTAGGATCCTGGGGTGAAAATCCTGTCAATCCTAAGCATGTTACGTTGGATTGCTAATGATTTCTGTGTAGATCACCATTAATTTGGTTTGGATAGTCAATAACTGCCTAAAATTGTACTTCAGATCAGATTTTCCCCTAAGAATTAAGGAAAAAAATGGCTACTTCTTTTCCTTATAATACCATACCAAAAGGAAATGTAGTATTTAAAATACCTTTCTGCAGCACTGGTTTATTCACTACTGGGTATTAATAATAGAATCACAAAGTTAAAAAGTAACATAATATAAAAAAAAAAGGGATACTCTGAAGAAAATGGTTTTTTTTTTTTTTCACCATTAAAATGTAACATTCACTTCCTTTCTAGTCTATTAAAAAATTAGGATTTACATTTTGCTATGTCATGTTACTGCACAGGCCTTAATTTGCTGCAAGCACATTGATCGTCTCTTAGAGGTAGCTCCTACAGAACAGGTCTGAAATCTCTCATCACCAAGGTTTGATCTTAAAAATAAAACCTAGCATGAAAACGCCCTCTGCATTTTATCTTTTTTACTTCTTTCTTGTGAGTAATTACACTCACAGTTACGAGTACACAATTTCTGATTGAAAGTAAGGTAATCAAGATTATTGCTTAGTTGAAGTGAGATATGGAAGAAATTCTCCAAGCCAACTTTTCTCTTCCCTGGTTTAAGTCTTTCCAACTTATTAGCTCTTGTCATTGATGGAGAGCCTCGCATTCCTTCTGACTGATGCTCACCTCAGTCTGAAGTTGCTGCTGCTGAAGATTTGGTTCAGCGAGACGTGCTTACCTTAGCCATGTACAGGGACCTCACAACAAGGACAGAGAGGCAGGGTGGCCACTGTGCTCTTTCTGGAGGCCTTCTGTGTCAAATCCTGGGCCACCTGCTGGCAGTTCAACTGTTGTACAGGGCTGCTGGGAGGCAATGTGGCTCTAATTGAATCTGATGAGTCAAATTGTCTTTTTTTCTTTGTCCAGGCATAGCAGAGCAGTACAGGGCCTCTTGGTGCATGCAGAGCCAAGTCATAACATTCATCTCTGTACTCTTTTACCTTGTTTGTTGACAGCTCTCTGGGACAAGACATTTTCTTTGTGGACTCCTATACAATTCTGTCTTATTTGCTCCTGCTGTGTCTTATCATGGCTGTTAATTTTTTATTCTGTTTCCTCCTGTGTCTAACAGTCACCAAGCCAGTGACTCCTGATTCCTGTCAGGGCTGTAACACAACAGCGGTTCTACAAATGTAGCTTCCCATACAGAGCAGAATCTGTCACCTGAAACTACCACAGTAATGCATTCTTGTTAAAAGTTAAGCAGTGTCTGAAGGTTTATGCAGACAGTTTTAAGGACGACGACCTTTCCCGGAACATGAAGTGTGAGGGGGCGTGTGACTGTGCAGAGCTGATGTCTCCATGTGGATTTATGTAGCCAAGTACAATTTTGGGCAAGCTGTATACAGAACAGTAACAGGTCTGCAGAATTCTTGAGTCTTATTTTATTTGTTGGTTCTTTCTTCATTGAGAAATTGCAGACATAAAGCTCAGCACACAGGAATCAAAGTCTTTCACAGTGAACGTGGCAAGGCTAAATCTTATTTTAAATTCTTTGTTTAATTAAGAGCTGATAACGCTATTCATTTTATTGAAAGCCTGAAGAGGAAAAACTCTCTGCTAAAGCTGCTGATGTTCTTTTCAGAACCTGCACACGGAAATTAATGGGAGCTTTGCCATTGGTTTTAATGGGGACAGGATGTTGTGCCGTACTGGCATCAGTGCAATCAAGTTGTGTGCTCTTTTGAACTTCACTTTCCTTTCAACTCTTCTCTTGTCAAATCCCCAAGATGCTTTCATAGCACCTTTCTTGGAGTGTTTTAAACTCCGTTTACATCCCTGCTGTTTGTGCAGTTGTGGTTGCAGCCAGCATCACATCTTTGCTCTCATTAGGTCTAGTATGTTTTTTCCGTCTCTCTCTTTCCCTTCATGCACCCTAGGTAATGATGTTATTGAAGGGTGGACAGTTGCACTCTGGCCCCCCAGAGTGCCATGCTTCTCCCTAACACGGTGTTATGTTAGGCATGTTGAGTTAGTTCACTTAATGTATCTGCTCCCCTGCTGGCCTAAACAGCTTCCACGTTTCACCTCATCAGCAGATGTTTTGTAATGTCAAGGAAAGATGGTCTGGCAATGAAACAGAAGTCTTTTTTTTTAACAAGATGTTGGCTAACAAATTGTGAAATTATGCTCTTTGCTGTGAGGATCATTTAGATCCTACTTACATTTTTGTCTTACAGTCATTCCCATGAAACTTATATTTCCATTGAGGTAAAGTTGCTGCTAACATTAACTTAGAAATGATTCTGGTATAATGTCCCAAAAGATTCTAATGAGGATTTCCTGGAGTTCTTACATATATGTCGTGTGTGTGAGTGCATCGGGCAAGAAGGGATATGAAGGTCCCAAGGCACTTCTTGGGCATGGGCCAAAGCAGAGATGTGCTTTATTGTCTTCAAATTCAGAGTGATTGAGCATATGGGAAATATATGTAATGCAAAACTGCTCATTGTGTATGGGCAACCATACCAGGTCAAGTCAGAGATCCATCTAGACAGCATCCCATGTCATGCTCCATTTCTTTTCAGAACTTTGATCTTTTAATTAACATTTCTGTGAGTGGAATGCTTATGAATTTCTCAATGGCCTATGATGAATGCAGAGGAAACAGCAAGAACAGAAGCAAAAAACTCTTGAAAACTGGATTTTCTACTGGATTCACAATTCCAATTCCTTTTTCAGGCAGGTCATTCAATTTATATACCCAAATTCATATGTAGAAGAAATTTTGAGTTTGCAATAGGAAAAATAAATAACATCTAGTTCTTCTTTCACTTGTATATTGACTAGATAATAATATCCTTAGAAAATAAACTGGTAAAAATCCACTGTAAACCAGTGGACTTTTTTTTTCTATAGCAGATAGCAAACAGTTTGGCTTGTCGCCAGCCATTATTCTGCTCTTAGACAGTCAGTAAATCACCTTTTCTTTGCAGCAAGCTAGACATGTAGTCTCTATAGTCACAACAAACAGAGTAGCAGAGCATGGCATTTTCACTAGAAAAAGAGTAAATACAAAAATATACCTTGCTATTTTAAGCTTATATATATTAAAGCTTATCTTGGAATCTCTGAGAGTATGAAAACACTGCATTGCCCTTGAAAGGTGACTGTTTTGTATTTAGTGACTTTTGTGGAGTTTTGGTTTGCCACTTCTGGATGCATATGGTCTAAGCACAGCTGCCTTGGGTCATGTGTGTTTTAATAAACACTCCTCTCCTTTGCCTACTAATAACACTGAAGTCCTTGTCAAAGCAGCCTCCAAGTTTACAGCATTTATATTGGAAGCATAGCACAGATATTCTATTTGAGATGTTTAATTTCTTCTCTTTTGTGGAAAAAGTGAGTGATGCATATCAGTTCCACTGACAGTGATATTCAGAAGAGTTTACAGTACATATTGTATGAATGTTTGGGTTTTTTTCTAGTGTGGATGACCAAGAAGAGAAGGGAAAATCAAAGAGGATTTTCCCAATCTATTTATCTCTGTAAAAAATTAATTATAGCTCAATTCCACTAGTTCACTTCTCTATCTCTATATGGTGACCTGTCTTTTTGAGCTTAAAGGCAAAATAAATTCTGACAGAACTTAGCACATCCATACCAAAGATATTTTGACGGTTTCTTCTTATTTTTGAACTATTGCTTTCCATTGAGAGTGAACGTAGAGAAGGAAAAGAGGAATGAGACATATGGACAAATTCTTTAGCTTGAATGTAGAAATGAAACAAAGGAGCACAAGTGTACTTCATACCCTTTGGAAGTTCATTCAGAAGAAGTAAAGTGTTAAACAACAGCACATGGTTGATTTTTGCAGATCTTGGGGAAGGAAAGAGAAGGAAGTGGAAAAGATGGAAAAGGAAGAGGTTGGGGGGACCAAAGTACAAGGACAATCAGGGCATGAAGAAATGAAAATGTAACTCAGATGTGAGATAACGATAGTGAGGTTTAATTACAACAGAAAAGGAGGCTGTGGATAAATGTAACAGCAGGCTATGGTGGCAGATCAGCTGGATGCCTTATAGTTCAGCGTGATTACACCTTTTTTGTCTCCTATTCTGATACTCTGCCATGTTACTCATCCTGGGATGGGAAGTGTTGGGGCTGGCAGGACAGGAGTTCCTGGTTTCTCCCTGGGACTTCTATCAAACTTACCTCCCCCACCATTTGTGCCCTGTCATCCTGCTTCTGTTACAGCCCTGGTTACAAGAGCCTAGAGGTGTTGAGCAGGATGATCCCAATTGATACTTTTGTTGTTATTCCTATTTACCATGTGTTTTAGCTGTATTCTCACTGTGTTGTTATCTTAGTATTTATTTCAGGACCTACGAGTCTTCCTGTCTTCTATAGGTCCAGTAAAACACACTGAGAACTGTTCTCCAGCGGCTAAAAGAGAGATCCATCTTGCAAAGCTGGATTCAATCATACTTTGTGGCGAATCTGTAATACCTTTGAAAAGTAAATCTGGAAGCTAATATCTCTGTTGTCATTTCTGTAGAAAACAGCCAGCAAAATGTAAAAAGTAGATTTTGGTGGAGTTGCAGGAGCATCACAGAGAGCGGCGAGCTGTCCGTTCTTTTCAGTTGCTGGATGTCTCTGTGGTTTGCTCAAAAACAAGCCTCCTTTATGTGTGAATCTCAGTTGGCAGGCTTTGAAATTACAGTTTATCAATTTGAAAAAAAAAAAAGAAAAATACACTAAACAAAATTCTTTTTTTTTTTTTTTTTTTTTGTTTCTGTCCTCAGGAGGTCACCAAATCTGTGCAGCCCCTTCTGCTGGGAAGAATAATAGCTTCCTATGACCCAGACAACTCTTCTGAAAGATCCATAGCCTACTACCTGGGCATTGGCTTGTGCCTTCTCTTCCTTGTGAGAACGCTGCTCATACACCCTTCTATATTTGGACTTCATCATATAGGGATGCAAATAAGAATAGCTTTGTTTAGCTTGATTTATAAGAAGGTAACTGTTTCATTTACACTTAAAACCAAACTTCAGTCCGTACCAATTTAGGCCAATTTGTTTAAAGGTTGATAGTTTGGTTACACAAAATACACAAAAGATGAATGTGATTAACATTAGCTTCTGACAGCTGTCCTTCTCCTATGTTTAAAGAATTAAATACAAGTTTACAGCTGTTTTGACTCAAGCCAGCCCCTACGTGAGTTCAGATGGGCTGGATATGTGGTGAGATCTCTTAATTGTAGCACTCTGCTTCTGGATTGCTCGTGTGTCACAAGGGAAATATTGTGTGCTGGTGGCTATTTTCAAAAGAGAATTGTAGATGAAGGTTTAGACAATAAGTATAACTTAGAAGGGACTGAGTTTGAGTGTTACTATGTGAGATCTCTATTTCATGAAGAATCAACAGATTCCATGTTCACAAATCCGAAGATTTCAAAACATGTTTGATTTTACCAAATCCAGCTAATACCAAAACCAGCTAATATAAGCAAATCTGTTATTTGTTCTAGAACAAAGCTCATTGCAAAAACACCTTTCAAAAACATTTGTCTAGATAGGCACAATAGGAGATTTTTGAGGATGTGCAGCAACACACAGCGTGTGTGCTTAATTAAAACTTGTATTTGCATGTATATCTGTATACATAAAATATGCAACAGGAAGCAAAGGCTAAGTCAATAAATCAATATTTGTACAGCAGTTTAATTGCTAAGTTGAATTCAAGTGACATAAATAACAAATTTAGGGAGACTTTTTTAATATCATGAAGCTGATAAGTGAGTTTTTTTTTATACTACTGTACAACTGCCTGTTATTTTTATTTGTATTTATTCAATATTATAGAATTAGCTACATGGCCGTTTTCCTATGGTTTTGTTTTCTTTTACAGACCTTAAAACTGTCAAGCAAAGTTCTAGATAAAATAAGTACTGGACAATTGGTCAGCCTTCTTTCCAACAATCTGAACAAATTCGATGAGGTATGTTCTTGTTTTAAGCACTCAGTGATCCATCAAATACAAATGCAGTATTTCAAGCCGCTTGCGAAAAACGTTAAGGAAGAAAAGAGGATGAACAGCAGACTGCTCTGACTGCTCATCCTCAACATAAAATGAAGTCTGTCTTAAGATTACATTTTGGCATCTGGTCACAGAAATGCTCGTTCTAATACATACATCTTTGTTTTTCTCCTGTGCTGATGAGTAAAGGAAACCTAAAAACCAGGCATACCGTAAAAACATTCTTGTTCTACAGTTCAATGAGAATCCACCAGAAAACCTCTGGGTTACACAGTTGGTGTCATAGCAGCCAGAACTTGCTCATCCAATCCTTCAGTCTTTTTTTCCTGAACACTGTATATTTCTAATAAGGTGAACCAGTATGGTTTTCTTGCCGTTAAACAAACAATGATGTTCAGCATCCTGTTATTATTATTACCTACTCTCCTTAAAAATCTAATCAAGTTTTGATGTAAGACCTTGTTAGGAATCATTTCCAAGACATCCTTTTTAGACAATACACAGTCACAGAATAGTTGAAGTTGGAAGGGACCTCTGGGAGCCATCTGGCTGAACCTCCCCCCTTAAGCAGAGCCACCAGAGCAGGCTGCTGGTTATTGTGTCCAGGCTTCTTTTGAATATTTCCAAGGAGGGAGAATCCACAGCCTCTTTGGGCAGCCTATGCTATTGCTCAGTCAATACCTCCAATACTTCCAAAGCAAAAGCTTTTATTAAAGACATGGAGGTAGATCCCTGGTAATGGCTTGGAGATTTGAAACTCCACAAGCTGTTGTTCAGTTTGTCAATTGCTCTGTTGATAGTATGAGGTTTTCATCCATTGAAAGAAACAGGAAACTTGACATCAGAGGGACTCTACCGTTCCAACCATGTGTCTTTGGTATATCTACTTTATGCACTATTTTACTATATAGAGGAATGAGTCATCACTAGCGAGCTAGGACAAGTGCTCAAGCAGTGCATCAGTGTAGCTGTTACACAGAGCTCTGTGAAGGCTCCGTATCTCAGCCTGACAACAGGTTTCAGTACAAAATCTGAAGGAACATGGCTGAAGTGGGCAACAGTCTCCTTTGAATCTGTTGCACTCATACAAGTCATCTCTTCACTACAGTAATATTGGCCTTCTATATCAGATTAAATCACTATGAAAAATCTTTTGTGTACTTTTCTCATCTTGCAACGATTGAAAATGCCAGTGTCAATGGCAAATTCTGTTTACTTTACAAAGCTGTTTTTTTCCCTCATGCACATGCATACCTACCGAAGAGATAATTGTGTACTGAACTTTGCCTTACAAAAATCAAAGATTAGGTGTGGAATGAATATGTATTGCTGTGCTGTCGTCATTATTAAGACCCAGAATGCTATGTGCTCGTAATCACAAGTCCTCCCTCATGAACTTGTTTTACTACTGGAAATATTTGTACCATCCCTCATTACATTTTTCAGTGTCACTACAATGACTTTTCATTTTCATGTAGCTTTCAGAGCAATCTGTAATTTTCATTGTTATTATTTTCTGCTGTGGTTGTCTGCAGGGTCTTGCTCTGGCTCACTTTGTGTGGATTGCACCTTTACAAGTGGCACTACTGATGGGACTGCTCTGGGATATGTTACAAGCTTCTGCATTCGCTGGACTTGCTTTTCTAATAGTTATGGCCTTTTTCCAAGCCTGGCTGGGACAAATGATGATGAAATACAGGTGATGAGACTGTTTTAAAGGATTTTAATGTGTTTTCCCGAAAAACATTGTTTTAAAAGGTTTATAGCACTTGACTTGGGACCTCTAGTTATGACACTGTTACAAAACTAGCATCTGAAGAATGTTGCATGTGTCAGAAAAGTAGGGATAAGTCTTTACGCCTTTAGCAGCAGCTATCTAATCTTAAAAAAAAAAAAAAGGTAATGTCTAACATGCAGTAAATGGTGATAATACTTTATAGTTCTGCTGGTAGTGAGTTGTATATTAAATATAAGTATATAGGAAAAGCGATGTCATAAGATATAATGGGATATAAGCTGACTACAGAGGATGAAATAGATGAAAATTAACCTACTGGCTTTTTACTTTGTAGGGATAAGAGGGCAGGGAAGATCAACGAGAGGCTTGTAATCACCTCAGAAATAATTGAAAATATACAGTCAGTTAAAGCCTATTGCTGGGAAGATGCAATGGAAAAAATGATTGAAAGCCTCCGTGAGTAAGTGGTTTATTTGTTAGTCACATTTCTTACGTGTTCAGAAAAAAATGTTAAGTGACTGCGCACATTGTCTGTAGTCTTGTTAGTTTAGAAGTAAAGCACACAACTATTAATCCTCCATAAAGTAAGCACGCATTCCAACACTACAGCTTGCTTTTCCCCAATTTGTCAAATTCACAGTAGAGATGATTTTTTTTTTTTTTTAATTTGCTTCCTCGTTTGCTTTAATGGTATTTCAGTGGTTAGCTTGTACAGATAAAACAATTGTGGCATCTGTGTTTGTTTCTGGCCAAACCTATCCTCAGCTTACAGTAAAAAGCCCTTTTGTAATGGTTACTTAAGGCTTTATAGACTTTCCCTTTCTGTGCTGGAGGAAACAGTATGACACCTCTGCAGTAATTTCTGAGAAGTGCAATGGAGCTAGGTTTAGATGTGCCACACAATCTGTTCAAGGAGTACACTATCACAGCTCCGTGTATTCATTCTATACAATTACATTAACATTTACTGTCTGTGGAAAGTCTTGTGTGGTGTTCATCTTCTCAATTAACATCGGGATTGAACTGGAACTGGCAGAGCTGAAGCATAAAGGAGGTAAAAGAGCTAACCCAGTTGGCTAAGAGCTAGGAGGACTTCAGTGCTGATGGAGTCCTGGGGGAAGGGAGGAAAAGTGACATTGATTGATAGGTGGCGCTGCATGAAGCAGAGTGTTTGTAGTCCTTTAGGGAACGTTAGAATTCTGTGCCAGGTGTGTGATTGGTAAAATAAAAGAAAATAAAAGAAATATAAGTATCGTATTATCATGTAAATAAAAGAGGTGAAACTGTATTATTAAACAAACACCCTCTTCAGCTGTCTTTTGAAAGGCAACCTTCGGAATAAGAAAGTTCTCAACATTACAGTAATTTGCTGTAAAATATGTGAGAAAACCTCATTTGAATCTGGACCTGGAGATCCAGTTCTAGGGTGGAAGTGGGCTGGGATTGAGCTGGTGCCACTAGTACTGTGCATTACTTTTAGCAATTTTCAGACCACATTTTTAAATAAATCCTGAAGAAATGAATTAAGATTGATATATATGTTCCTCAAAATGGTCAAGAAACCTGAAAAAACAATTACCATTTTACAGTTTATATTTACTGCAATAATTTATAGAAAATTTTGTAATGCTGGAATTCAATTGTTACCCTATTATGCATGTATTATGCATGTAAAAGGCTCTTTCTCCAGGACCACGATTACAGCTGTGGTGGTTACACGCATGCCTGACTACTCTCTTCAGGCCTATCTTGTGAAATACAGACATAGCAAGAGGTGCTAGGCACCCTGATTCTAAACTAACTGAGCTCAGTCTTTCTGGGACTTCCAGGAACAGTTTGGCTGACAAAAGCGATAGGACACTGATGTATGTGGAAATCTCAAGCACATGCAGTGTAGAGCTGAAAGTAGGTCCCACACAACCCCAAAATCTTACTTTGCATGCAGACAGTGTCTCAATGCCAGAAGATAAGACTGTGATGCTCAGCCTTGCAATTCCAGCAATTGCCATCACCAATGTGACTGTGAACTGCGGAACATCCTAGTGGTTAGAGCACTCACCCAGCAAATGGGCACCTTGACTGGGGCCTAGCTCCATCTCTGGATTTGAAAACTCTTTATCTTTCATTGAAGTAGAGGTGCCTGTGTTCAGGAAAAGCTGAGCCGCTTTGTGCCTGGAAATGTGAAGTGAATGAGGTCGAAAGAAAGCTTTACCACTTTTTAACAGCTCTCTGTAAGATGCATAAATGCTGTGGAAGAAGCTAGGCGTAATCATAGTTGCATTGTTGACCATCCATGCTCTGTGAACTGAGATTCAGCAGGGAAGATTGATTCCTGCCTTCCACCTCTTCCAGTTGAGGCCAGCTGACACCCCATTTCTTGCGTGAGGCTGTTAGTAGGATGGTCTGCAAAAGGGGACGACACTACAACTGAATTGTAGATTGTTCTTGGAGTTTTTATGGTTGTGTCTAGGAAATCTGACACTTGGGAGTATCTGATTTCCCAGGGGATTACATATCAAGATGACCAGATGAGAAGGGGATGACATTTCTGGGAGCATTAGATGCTTCTGGAGGGTTGTATCAGGAATTATAATGGGTTGTGACTTATGAAGTATCTAAATCATTACATAGATCATTGTCACTTTGTCTAACAGCTCTGAAGATGGGTGCCCAAATGCAGCTGCAATTATTTTTTTAATATAAATTGGGTTTGAATCTCGCTTTTTAATGGCATACCTAAAAAATAACAGAAATGAATGAGTCTCTAGGTAAATTGTTTTACCAGCAGTTCTATCCAAAAATTTGTAAGATGTAAACTGTGCAATCAGATACTAATTATTTGTTTATTTCTTTATTTTTTTAACAGAACTGAACTGAAGCTAACCCGAAAAGCTGCTTACGTGAGATATTTCAACAGCTCAGCCTTCTTCTTTTCAGGATTTTTTGTGGTGTTTTTAGCTGTGGTTCCATATGCTGTGACTAAAGGAATTATTCTCCGAAAAATATTTACCACTATTTCCTTTTGCATTGTTCTTCGAATGACAGTGACCAGGCAGTTTCCTGGGTCTGTGCAGACCTGGTATGATTCTATTGGAGCAATAAACAAAATACAGGTAGGGTGCCCACACTTCAACCTTCCCAAGTACGTAAGCTAATTCTTTATTGCACGTTATCTTGTCAGTTGATCAACAAAAGCGCGTGACATTTGTACAGACTTTCCGAATATGCTATTTATTGCTTTGATTATACACCATGAAATGTCATTATAAGTCCTGATATTGTTATATGGTTCCCCAGGCAGCATAACTACAGGAGTCTTATGCTACCTGCCAATTGCTTGTTTTGAAACAGAGGCATCTAAGCCTTTTCTTCATTGCAGGATAGGTGGACTTAATAAAACTATACTTTCTGGTACTTAAGAGATGTTTTCCCTTCAGAGAAGGAAGTACAAAATTAGTATGTGTTTTACATAGCACAGCTTCCAGTAGTTGCTATCACAAACCTGCTGTTTTTCTAGCTATTAGTGGCAAGAACAGCAGGAGATTGTACAGCTTATGCAAATGTGCATCTCATTCATTATGAGTAGTAAACATAATTAAGGTACTGGTCTACTAATTATTGCCTACGTTACCTACCAAGATCAATTGCTCATGTACCAGCGTGAGAGGCTTATATGCAGAGTCAGCTCAGGGTAAACATTCATGACCTCTGTTTTATCTGCTGTTTTGTAATCAATCCTCAGAGAAAGAATTCTATTTTGAATCCAAATCTTAGGAATTTTTAAAAAAAGATTGCAGATGTTTTCCAATAAAATATATTTTTTTTATTTTCTAGCATGATAGAAATACCCAGTATGTTACTTAAAGATCTTCATCAGAACTCGGAACTGTAAAAAAGAATAAAAAGCATCTATTGGATTTTTCTGATATTTCTGATTTTTAACTGGGTAGAAATTTCAAGAGTCTAACCTTAAGCCTGTCTGTCTGACATTCAGGAGGCTGCCTTGTTGGATCCCAATTAACACAGAGCTTGTGTTGCCAGGCTCCCTAGGCATTAGTGGAGGCATCCTGTCTCTCATATTTCCTGGAAGAGTGCTTCCAATGCTTTTTCACAGAATTGGCAAGCCCAGTTGTTGCACTACTTTGTTGGACACTTGTCTTTGGGGATATTAGCTAGATGGCTCCTCTGGAATTCATAAATAATAATCTCTTTGTGATAGATTTGCTACAGACCCAAATAAAGACTTTGCAGAATCCCCAAACACTGATTCCCTTTATTTGTCACAGGAAATATGCATACATAAATGAAATGAATAAGCTGTACATACATTTATGTGATTTAATTTATTCATCAGTTTGGAGAATTTGACTGATATTCTCCCTTACCATCTCCTCTTTGTTTGTCCACTGTATCACCAAGGCAATCGTACCTGGTCCCATATAATTCTGAAAGGTGATTTAGAGGAGATGGTACTTACAGACTGCATTACCTTGACAGAATAAAGGGACAGGAAAGTTAAATTTCCTGTACTAATATAGACTTACTCATTTTTTGCATATGTTATCCCAGAGATAACACATGTAGGGTTGCTGATCTCTGTCATTTGAAATGACCTTATGTCATTCTGCCTTTTGTGTATTCATCTGCCTTTTGTGCCAACAGAGACATCATTTAACTTCATTTAAGCTTTCAGTTTTGGAACAGTGAGTCAGCAGCCTGTAGCTGCTTAGTTTCACTGTTTAGCAGTGTAACCTTCAACATCCCACTCCAGAAACAAAGCTTTATTTGAAAAGGATTAAGGCTGGCGGCTAATGCTGCCCAAAACAAGTCCTGAAAGCGAACAAAATGCTATGTTTTGATATTCTTTCTAAACCAGAAGCAAATACGTACATGCTTATATTCCCACTAACAATGTAAGAATTGGTAGCTTCAACAAACATTTCTTTCTGAATGTGAAAGACACTGTACAAGCTGCATTTATGCCTCGCACAAGGGCGCGAGAATGCAGTAGCACTATCAGAAATGTTAACTGGTGCTCAGCATTGGCAAGTCTGCACTGCTCTGTGGGACTGGCTGTCATCTCTTTCCATTTCCTTTAATCTGCTTTCACTGTGTTTCTAGGATTTCTTGCTAAAAGAAGAATATAAGGCCCTGGAATATAATCTAACAACAACTGGGGTTGAGGTGGACAAAGTAACAGCTTTTTGGGATGAGGTTTGTACTTTTACTCCAATTAAATTCAAATACAGACTCTCTCTCTCTCTATATATATAAAAATATTATATTATAAATATATATATTTACCAAAATTTGGCTCGTTGTTCTCTAATAAGAGCAGACCACACACCTTCATTTTAACTGGCTTCAGCTATCTGCAGGCAAGGAACATGTGGCAAGTAATTAACACTTAATAGCAAATTATCCACAGTGGAGAAACACTGGAATAGGTTTTTTTAGTAAATCATAAGGCCTGTAACTTATTTCAAATTTAAATCAGCCTGAAACCAAAGTCAATGTCTGGCATGTATAAATATCAGAAACCAGTTCAGTGACAGGGATATTTTGCATATTTAGGGGCAAGTACAGTGCAGATGCTAAAATAGATACAATTTTAAGAATATAATAAATTGGTTATGGATAGGAAAAGTAATGTCAGCAAAGTAAGTCCGTAGGCTTTCGTAAGTCTATAGTATGATATACGTGTCTGCATGTGTATGTTCTGTTCATTTTTTGTGCACACCAATATGTATGTTGCAGGGAATTGGAGAGCTCTTTGTAAAAGCAAAACAGGAAAACAACAACAGCAAAGCTCCTAGCAATGACAACAATCTCTTCTTCAGCAATTTTCCCCTTCATGCTTCACCTGTCCTTCAGGATATAAATTTTAAGATCGAGAAAGGAGAGTTATTAGCTGTTTCTGGATCTACTGGATCAGGCAAGGTATTTCTCTTTCTGTTGTTTCAACAAAAGTCCTATTAATTTTAAGGAATATTTTTGTGTTGTCAGCCTTGTTACCGGTATTGTTAATGTACTTGTGCTAATCTGTGCTCTCTGTAAAAGTAGCAGCTGCTGGAGGAATGTATGAATAAAATATATTTCACTAAAACGACCCATACTTATTTTAAATTTTACTCCATGGCTAATGTGAAGAGGAGTCTGCTGGATAGTTTTTGTACATACAAGGAGATAGGCTTAGTAGAGAAATACCAACTTAAATTACAAATCTATTTTTTCCATAGGAACTAAAAGGAGCTTTGCAGGAGTAATGCAGACTGTAACCTTAAGCTGATGACCATGATGAGCATCTCCCTGCCTTTTAAACAGTGAACTAAAAAACGTTACACGGATACACAGATTGCTCAGTGTGTTTGAAAGCAGGACTTTTTTCTGCTTTGCTAAAATTTTAAGGAAAAAATGTGAGAACAAAGTGGTCAGTAATCTGACAAACATGACACTAACTACCCAAGTAACTATGATGCATACTCTGGATACGTGACATACCTCATCATATAGGCTCCAGATCGCTCAGTACCTAGCTCGAGCCCAGGCTTTCTGTTCCAGGTGAAAGCCTGGAGGACAGGTCTGGGGAGATGCTAGTCAAACTGAAGGAGTACTGAGAAAAGTTGAGGTTTAGATAAATCATTATCTAAGATCTGGAAAATGTCATAAATGCATTTTGTTTGCAGATAACACATCCAATTGACCTTGATACTATCACAGAATGATCATAGAAGATACTATAGTAGAAGATGCTATCAGAAGATCATCCAGTCCAACCATCCACCTATCACCAATAGTTCTCACTAAACCACGTCCCTTATAAAATACATTGAATTGTAATACTTTTATTCACTTTAAGTTATATGGAATTAGATAAAGTATTCGATCTTCAGGGAGCCTTCTGAGCAAGCGTGGGAAAAAAAAAACCCAACTTTAACTATGGATTTGGCAACTTTTCCCATTTAACAAAGTATTAGTGAAAGTCTTCTGACTTCCTTTACTTTCACTGATCAGGACTTTTGCATGAGGAGGCTCCTTCTCTGGAGATTTTCAAAAGCCACCTGGACACTGTACTGAGTAGCTTGCTCTAGGTGTTCCTATTTGAGCAATCAGGTCTTGGGCCAGACGGCTTCCAGAGGTCTTGTCCAGTCTCTGCCATTCTGTGATTCTGTGTGAAGTCTTTAGTTTGTTGAAGTCAGTGGCAGAGGACCTATCAACTTCAAAAGGGTAAAGGCTTCAATATTGTTTTTCAAAAATGGTACCAATACAAAAGACACGAGGTTGTCCTCAAACTGATATGCTGGTATGCATTTTACTGTAATAATTCTGAATTATCAGAAGAATTTTATTATATTGCTGAAGTCCTCATTAATCTAAGATGGCTGTTGCTGAAGCTCGTACTTGTAATACAAAAATGTTAATTAGTGTAGGAGGTTGTTTATATATTCCATTTATTCAGCTGCTCAGGAAAATTCAGATCACACTGTGCTGTAAGCAATTATATACATACAAGAAATTTGCATTTTTCCAGGCATTAAAGATAAAAAGATTAAATATTATCTGAAAGGCAAATGTAAAATAAGATTAACACTTAGCCCTCCAACAAAAGAAGTTTCTCCTTTCCTTCCATCCTCCCAGTGTAGGGGTTTCTTTCTTGTTGATGGTGTTGCAAATTCCAGGAATGAGCCAAGAGGGCCAACGGCATCCTGGCCTGCATTAGAAATAGTGGGGCCAGCAGGAGCAGGGAGGTGATCATCCCCCTGTACTCAGCACTGGTGAGGCTGCACCTTGAGTATTGCGTTCAGTTTTGGGCCCCTCACTGCAAGAAGGACATTGAGGCCCTGGAACGTGTCCAGAGAAGGGCAACAAAACTGGTGAGGGGTCTGGAGCACAAGTCTTATGAGGAGCGGCTGAGGGAGTCTGGAGAAGAGGAGGCTCAGGGGAGACCTCACTGCGCTCTACAACTTCCTGAAGGGAGGTTGTGATGAAGAGAGGTTTGGCCTCTTCTCCCAGGCAACAAAGAGGACCCGAGGAAATGGCTACAAGTCGTACCAGAGGAGGTTTAGATTAGACATAAGGAAAAACTTTTTCTCTCAGAGAGTGGTCAGGCACTGGAATGGCCTGCCCAGGGAGGTGGTGGAGTCACCATCCCTGGCAGTGTTCAAGAGGTGTCTGGATGAGGAGCTACGAGATATGGTTTAGTGGATTGTGGTAGCAAGGGTAATGGGAGGACGGTTGGACTAGATGATCTTGTAGGTCCTTTCCAACCTTGTGATTCTATGATTCTATGATTCTATGAATTGTCAGGCCTGTGGAACAGGGTGCGTACTTATTTCTTCTCTCTGTGCTATGAAGCCTGATATCAGCTCTTTAAAACAGCTTCATGAGTAGATGTTTCTGGTCTTTTTTTTTTTTTTTTAGCTTTAAAGAATATGACATAAGATATTGTAGCTCCACACCCAGTGTTCAAAACATCCTAAGAGATTATCCTTTGCAAGTTCAGAAACTTCTTACTCAGCTTTTTGGAAAATTCAAGTTCTGGTACGATGGGAAGATGTCTCATTATACTCCCCCTGCATACTGTATAACTTCTGAAAAGATCTCTTTGCTTGAGAACATAAAATTGTGTCTTAGATAGATTTTTAGATCTTTGGCTGTTATGTCCCGGCTTTGTTGACTGTTTATTTGTGATAAGAACACCACTGGAATGCCTCTGTAACATATTTTTCCTTGTATTTCTCAACTCTGTTCTTTGATCAAGTAGCTAGTGATGTGTGACAAGGTTACTACAAGCTACTGATTAACTTTGAAATTATAACATGTTAGTGCTGAAATTGCAATCAATTCTTTTATGAAGGGAAATAGCAAATATGCATAGGTCATGTATTCACGTAAATGAGTTAACAGTTATAGAGAAGACTGAGCAGTTGGTGAGCAATTGCATCCACAGAGATATCACACTTTTCAAGGCAACACAGAAAAGGGGCTATAAACATTAGCAAGGTTGTAAACATGAACTGTGTTGTACAAAGAACAAGCAAAATAGACAGTGATGTTAAAAATCAAGTAACATTCACCATAAATTCTAATACCTGACATCCATATATCTCCCACAGATACTCACACTTTTACCTTCTAAAAGTGCTAGAAGTTTAATTAAAGTGCATACTTTTGCAGATGCATGCCTTGTTTATAGGCTATCATACAGTTTTTCTTGTTCAGTGAATAAATTTCTCTCTGTTGAGGGGTCTTTCAGAACCACACACACCATGAAAATCTCCAGTAATCGTGACCTGTACTAAATCAGTGAATGTAGGGACACTCTTTACAGAACAAAAGTACCATCTTATTATTTTAAAGTGATTCCTATTTTGTTTAGCATTTGTTGTGGTTGTACAGATCTCTGATATATGAACCATTCGTAATTTTTCAGACTTCTCTTCTGATGTTGATAATGGGAGAACTGGAGCCATCTGAGGGTAAAATTAAACACAGTGGAAGGATATCATTCTCTCCTCAAGTCTCTTGGATCATGCCTGGAACAATCAAAGAAAACATCATTTTTGGTGTATCTTATGATGAATACCGATACAAGAGTGTCATCCAAGCCTGCCAACTGGAAGAGGTCAGTCATCTAGAACTCTTAAGACCTAATTGTAAAAAAATAATAATAAAAGTCAGGGAATACAGTTTCAAGTAAACAATAATTCATCCTGGCATTCAGATTTTGTAGAATTACAAGTCAGCCTATTGCCAGCTCCTTCAGACATATACTGATTGTGCTGGTTCTGGGAGTTTACATAACAGGAGCTAAATCAGTTGGCTCAGGTACTATAAGGTTCCTGTGTTCTCAGTCTTCCTTGCTAGTTAAGAATCTGGGCAAATGTATTAATATTTAACAAATGATGTAAAAAGTATTGTTTCTACATTTTTTCACACTTAGTATATTATTTTTACATTATTTATTCATGGAAAATACTCTTTGTTAAAATTTTAGGAAATTAATCTGCTCATCTCCTTGTGCACCTCAAGAAATGTTCTGGGCATAATTAAATCTCTGTGCCAGAAACCTGAATTATTTGGAGGAAGGTCTTGACTGAGGTTGTGCTTTTCTTTGTGTGAATGCCATAAGTTTTCACACTGGAAATTACTGTAGGGTCAATCTTTATGTGATGTGTTGTCTGCAATGACGTCAGAATGCCCTTGTGTTTGTTTGATGTTACCAGAGGGCAATGTAAGAAACAACACTTTTTCACATTGCAGTATACAAAAGGACCCAACATTTTAGGCCTTTCCACACTTATTGCTGTGCCATAAGATCAGGTGTTTTCTCAGGAGCATGTAGATGAAAACAATAAATATTTAACTGTGCTGAATAGGATCTTTCTCTAGGCTACGTAGTGAAACATTTTCCTTTAGTGCCAGTCAAGCAAGAAAACAATAGCCACTCTGTTTAAAAATAAGATGAGGTTACAGCATTTTATCTCAGAGCAGGGCATAGTCAAGCGATAAAGTAATCTGTTCTTACGTGTTTATGGCCATTTCAGTCTGTGTTTGGATTGTGGTTTGTTGGAAATCTTCTTTGAAAGCTTCTGAAGACATGAGAATTAGCAACTTCTGTTTCAGGCATTCTGAAGAGAGTAGTCCTTTAATTCCAGACTTAAAAAGTTGTAGTTAATGCCAAATCTCCAAGGGACGTCTTGCAGCAGTTTGAAACTTTCCTTGCCCGAGAAGGCTTTCCAGTCCAGGCCTTGGCTAGATCTGAAGGTTTTTAATGATGGGTTTGTTTGGTGCTGGTGGGCTATGTTGGTGAGCTAGCTTGATGTTTCGGTGTTGATGAGCGAGCTCAGTGTTTTGGCACTGGTATGATACCTTGGTGTTTTGTTTTGGTAGGATGGCTCAGTGTCTCAGTAGGCTGGAGTTCCTTTGTTCTCCAAACAGGCTCAGTCAAGCCAGCTTTGATCTGTGTGGGTGCAGATCTGTGCTGAACGATATGCTTCACCTCTAGCAGGGCTCATTATTTGAGGCCAAGTTTGTTATTTATAAGGGTACTTTCTTCTGTACTGAAGCTGAATAAATTGGGATGGCCTGAAGAGAAGGCAGAATGGTCTGGAATTAAGCCAAATGCATTACCTTGTTACTATTATTATACTTGCTAGTCTCATTAGCACTGAATTACAGATTATCAAGTAGGACTGAGTATAGCAAATTTAAGGATGGTGTTCAAATGTTAATTCCTAGTTTCTTTCCCATTGTGCACTTTTTAGGGTGTTATTATGACAAGAAGAGTTAATGTTTTGTTGATTTATGGCTGTGTTTTTGTTCTTTGGGAGGAAGGGATACCAGAGAATTTCTGCCTAAGGGAGCTCACTTTACCTTCTTCTCTACGATTTGTGTAGGTAGTTACATAGTGCACCTGAATGCAAGAGACCGTTTATTTTGTCTCTTATATGGGTTCTTCAAGTTGGACCAGGATTTGGTGATAAAACACAGTTTGTTTCCTTATTGCACATATGCTGGAAGTCAGTTAAAATACATCTCTCAACAGTGACTAATTGGGATTTTCCTTCAAGTTCCATGCTCACAAGAAAAGTGGTTTGAGGAAGACAATGCCATTTCCTTTGACCCAGTGATCAAGTGGACACAGAATCATATAACCATAGAACCTTTTGAGTGGAAAGGGATCCTTAAAGGTCATCTGCTCTAACTCCCCTGCAAAGAATAGGGACATCTACAGCTAGATCAGGTACTAGGTAGAGTCCGGTCCAGCCTGATCTTGAATGTCTCCAGGGATGGGGCATCCACCACCTCTCCAGGCAACCTGTTCCAGTGCATCACTAAAAACTTCCTTATATCCAATCTATATCTCCCCTCTTTTAGTTTGAAACTATTTCCCTTAGTTCTAAAACAGCAGACCCTGATAAGGAATCTGTCCCCTTTCTTCTTATAGCTCTCCTTAAAATACTGAAAGGCCACTATCAGATCTCCCTGAAGTTTTCTCTTCTTCAGACTGAACAGCCCCAGCTCTCCCAGCCTGTCTCCCAAGGGGAGGTGTTCCATTGCTTGGATCACTTTTGCGGCCCTCCTCTGGACAGACTCTTAAAGGTCATATGACTACTTGTCATAATTTCAGGAAGATGCTCTCTCTATATATGTGTAATGCTGAAGAAGCATGAAAAAAGTTCTCAAATTCTATTTTGAATGTGTTTCCATGGACCAACAGTGTGTCCTTGTGGCCACGAAAACCAGTGGGATCCTAGAGTGCATCAAAAAGAGTGTGGCCAGCAGATTGAGGGAGGTGATCCTCCCCCTCTACTCTGCTGTGGTGAGGCCACATCTGGAGTACTGTATTCAGTTCTGGGCTCCCCAGTTAAGGAACGATTGTATAGCAAAGCCTGCTTTGTATGTGTAAAATGATTCAGAACTTGTTCATAATTACATTTCTTGATGTTACTTTTCCTTACAGGGAAAGTAGGACATCAGGGGAGTTAAAATCCCGTGGTTCTAATTACAGGCATTTGGAAATGGACAAAGGTTAAGAGAAGAGCAGTAGAAGGTGATAGAACAACAGAATGACTACTTTGGAGTTGAGATGAAGAGACTAGTGTGTCTAGGCTCACCCTTATTCATGTATAATGTTGAACTCGAATGCCAATACATTTTAGTTACATGATAACTACTATGAAACATCACAGTAAAAAGCATTCCATAGAAAAGGTAGAAGGGGAACCTGATCCTCTACCACTGCCTTCTGGTTTTATCTTTCCTTGGGAAATAGGGAATATCTTAGCAAGTAAGCAGTGTGAATACATAACTTAACAGATCTTCTAAAATGAAGATAAAATTAATCAGCACAAAGTAGTGGTCCTCACCATTTATCAATTTTTCAGTAGTCTTGTTGAAATATACTGTTTGAATGGGTTTAATTCTGAGTGTGCAGATATTATTGCGTTTATTACTTTTAACAGCACTGTTGCTGTGCTATAATAGAGAAAAGTCAAGGCGTGATTGAGGCAGAGTCTGAACTCTCTTTCTTCTAAAGGAAGTCCCCATCTGCAAGCTTAAAAGTAATTAAAAGTAAAATAAGATGAGTAGGTCATACCTCAGCTTATGCTACCTTTTTTTTTTTTTTTTGGACAAGGTGTTTTACCCTTTTATTCAAGTACTTTTCATCACATTCATGATAAAAATCAATTAGAAGGTGAACTTCTTCCTAGTACTTCAAATTAAAGACCAATTAAGTAAGAACAAATTCATTGCTGGGAACATCCTGCATGATTCACCACTTGTATTCACATTGATGAATGGCAAAAAACACTGGGAGAAGTGAACTGGATGAATTTCTATGTCTATGGAATCTTGCTACTAAATATGAGGTAATTCCACAGATGCATATTCCATAGAGACTGAAGGATTCTGCTAATGTAACGGCAAGGATAACATGAATTTAAACAGGAATTTGTAGGAATAGTCAATGGGTTTTCAACATCTTTATTACTGATATGAAAAAAATGTGGAAAGAACATGGCTTGAAAAATCACTATTAATAGCCTACAATGAACTGGATGTGGGTTTTTCATTGGTTTTTATGACTTGTTAAGTTAAAAAGGTAACAGCGGGAATCTTCAAGGCTACATTCTATTAGCTTTGAACAAAGTCATCCCAAGAGAATGCGTTTTTCAAGTCAGGACTGCAGAAACAAGGCCATTATAGTTATTCTTGTTAAAAAATAAACAGGGACTGTATCCCATCTGAAGGGAGGCAATACTTCATTTGTTTTGAAGTCATAATTCTGTGACTACTGGTTTTGCCTTTGTGAAAGGTAGGAGATATTTTTCCACCTAGTTAATTCATTCTGTCCTTCAGTGCTTTCCTCAAAGGCCATAAACCCATAATAGCAAACTACCTGTAAGAAGCTGCCACTTTTAAGTAAACACACGTTTTGATTTGACAGGCACCACCTGCTTGTGAATGTAATGTTTAACGCTGCTTGCAAACAGAGAAAGTGTTTCCTTACAAAATCAAATCATATAAAAGTATACGGGAAACCCGTAGCCACATTCTGTCCTTTCTGAGCTGTCTTCACAGGGAGTGCATGCGATACGTTTTCAGCTTAGATCATAAGAAAATTATTAGAGAAAGAGACAGTTAATATGCCAAACCCTTGTTTGTGCTCCTGTGTGTTTGGCATCTGCTCAGAAGGGGTGGCATCTCCCCCTCGTTGACTGGTTCTCTGCAGTGTCAAGGATGCCCTGAAGCAGAAGCACATATCCTTACTAGCATCTCACTGTGCTTCCCCAGCCCCTTTTATCAGTGCTGACTGTTTGGGTTTTTTGCAGGTGTCTTATTAGTCTGCACAGAACATCACATCTGAAGCTGACTCCAGGTGCACAATTGAACTAAATCTGTAGGAGTTGTGAGGCAGTTTGACAGCTTTTAGTCAGACGGTGTGTGAAATACTTTGCACCCCATTTTGTGCCCATTGTTCACAAGGGCTGCTGACACATTAGGAAGTGGAAGAGCGGAAAAATAAGGACTCAACTCTGGCAGTGTGTGCTTTATAGTAAGCAATTCTCTGCAAGAGGATATTAAGAGGAAGCTTGGTTACCTAATCATGTAGATGTTTGCAATGTGGGTGTTCATGAGAAAGCAGGTTGCCTTCATAGACAGGGACAGACACAGGTATGCACACGTGAAGTTCCTCTCATCCTAACGTAATCAACTAAAATAGCATAACTGAATTCCCTGCATGTTTTCCCTGGAGTTTTTAAAGAAAACAGGTAGCTTAGATGTCTTCATTATCAACAGGAGGTGGGGTGAGTCCCACTCTTTAGTCCGTACATGAAACAGATGTCTGGAAGCTGTCAAGCATTTAGCAACTAGGACAAGACAGTAATGGTCGACAGTTAACAAATAGTTAAAACTTAGTTTCCTAAGAATAGGAAAAAAAGTGCCAGAGTAGAAATAAAACATTTTACACATTGAGAACGGTGTTTTCTTAGCATGAAGACACATACATCTATCAAACGATTTTGATAACAAAGAATTCGTATGCAAAAAAATCTGTTCTGTTACCTTTTTTTTTTTTTTTTTTTGGTGTGTTGTTTTTTTCTTTTAAACAAGACCATATTTATTATACACTGTGGAAAGAGTTATTGCCTTAAACTATCTCAGCATTATTCTTCTGTACCAATCCCAAGGGTGTTATTACCGTTAATGCTGAGGAAGGTGAATATGACTTACACACAGTTAAAACTACAAACAAATATTAAATGGAGTGCTTTCTCCTTGAGTGTGAGATTTGTTAGCTAATAATAAAAGATGTCACAAAAATAATTACAATCTATGGGAACAGGAGTGCTAGGGTTCCTCTCTGAAAGGAATGCCTCCTATTTTATTACATTGACCCATGATGTCAGAGGTAGATGTTGGCGGTGTGGCAGTAGAGGCAGAACCTTCCCACCAATATTCCATTATGTGTTGTTGCCGTGTGACAGATGGCAGCAGAGGGGCAGTCTGACAGAATGGCATCTGATGCAGAAGTGCAGATGAAGCAGAGATGTGTGTGGAATTCCTCCATGCAGAAAAAATGGCACCCATTGACATTCACTGACTCTTGCTGAATGTTTATGGAGACCAAACAGCAGATGTGAGGACACTGAGGCGGTGAGTGGTGTGTTTCAGCAGTGGTGGTAGTGATGTGAAAGACGAGCCATGTTCTAGATGGCCACGCACAGCTGTCACACCACAAAATGAGCTCATCTGCACTAATCAGAAGACTATGACTAGGGAACTGCATACAGAGCTAAATATCAGCTTCAGAGCACTGGTGGCAATGTTGGAATATCACAAATTTTGAGTCAGGTGGCTCCTATGAATGCTCACACAGGAACAGAAGGAACACCGTATGAAAGTTTGTCATGGCCTACTGAATCAATATGAGGCTGAAGGTGACAGTTTCCTGGGTCACACTGTAAATGATGATGAGATGTGTTATCACCATTATGAGCTGGAGGCAAAATGTGAATTCCCCACTGAAGACAAAGTTCAAGACATAGCCCTCTGTGGATGAAGTTATGAGATAGGAAAGGGGTGATCCTTCTGGATTCCCTGGAACCCAGACAAATCATCAACTCTGACTGCTACTCATGATGCATCATGATGCTGACTAAGCTGAAGGCTCGAACTTCCAGAGACAGGGAGAGAAGAAAACTTATCCCAAGATAACGTCAGGCCCCATACCAGTTTGAAGACTGTGGAGCACGCTGTTAGTCTTGGCTGGACTGTCCTACAAAACCCACCACATGGTCCAGATTTCCTTCTGACTGCCATCTGTTTGGGCCGATGAAAGACGGACTGTAGGCAACATTTTTCAAGCAATGAGACTGTCACAACAATTGTGAAATTGTTGAGTGGGTCACCTCTGCTAGTGCAGATTTTTGAGTGTGGCTTGCAGCCTGTGGTGAAATTGCACAGCTAATGGTGGCGACTGTGTTGAAAAACAGTGTTCTGTAGCTGGGAATTTGCTCTATCAAATAGTGTTATTGTGCATCTGTTGTAGTTTCCATGGAAACAAATAGGAGGCATTAATTTTGGAGCAGCCTATGTATATATTCAAGAAAATCTAGTAAATGCTTCAGTAGTATGCTGGGTTTTGTGCCGTTCAGCATCATTACATTAGATTTGTTCCTGGCTTAATTTCACTTCCTGCATAAAATGACAGCAAGGATGTATTTGGACCAGCCCTACATACTTTTTTACAATAGGCAATGCACGTTCCAACAAATAACATTGTGTGTCTATTGGACTTCTTCACTCTGTTTACGCCATTGAAAGAAATTACTAACCATTTTTTAATTATTATAATTACAGCCTGAAAAGTTCTTTGTCTGTTCCATGCCATATATTACCCTGAGGTGAAAGGTAGAAGAGAACAGAAGGGGAACTCATTAAAAGTCTGATTAAAATTCCATGTTGACACACCTGCAAAGAAACGTATCAGATGAAATCCAACCACCATGTAAAGCAGTGGGAGTTCTGGAATTAATTTCATTAAGGCCAGGATTTTACATTGATGACAAAGGGGAGAGATTACTGGGCCCATTAATCACCTGGGGTTTATTTGGAAGAAGATGTGTAATCAGGAATCAGCAACGGCACCAACGACATTGCAGGCTGCAGGAGAAACGTGAAACAGTTGAGATCAGCTTAGATATTTAGGTATGCAACAACACAAATCTCAATGTCCAGGTGAAGATACAGGGTAACCACCCAAGGTACAGATGCATAATGAGACTCCTATGCGCAGAGTGAAATTGGAAGGGATCTGAGCAGGTCATCTCACTTAAGTGCCAGAAAAGCCCTTATGCCAGAATCCCACACCTCCTTTTGAAGTACTTCATGGCCTATAGGAAAATTATTACCTTCAGTTAATCCTGCTTTAAAAATGTTAGCACTATTTTTTGCATCCTTCTTTCTGCAAATGCCAGTTAGTAACAGGGACTTGTTTGTGAGGGAAGTAACTAGTTAACATCAGAATAATTTAGAAATCACCTGCAATAGCTTTTCCATACATAAAGGCCTCTTGATTTTAAGGTCAGAATCCTCTGAGCCAGGAAGTAAGTGCTATTATCAAATTAAAGAGTTGGGAGAATCTCCCATTTCCTGATGGACCAGGCAGTCAATTTCTAGTCTTTGAGCTGCTGGACTTTAATCTGTCACTGATCCAGGGCTGAACAGCATTGTTACTCTGTTCCTGAGGTCAGAGCAATTTACAGGGGAGGAAGAAGGAAACATTTCTCTGGCAAGGTTTTTATTTATTTATTTGTCTGGCAAAACCTGCGGGGCCTGAGACATCCAACAGGGAATGATCAGCAGTCAGAATCTCAGTGGAGGTGATCACAGTTGTACTGTATTGGACTTCATGTGAAATGTTAACTTCTAGAGAGCAGCTCAGCTTAGGTTATGTTGCCCTGGAAGTCTGGAGAGGCTGGTATCTGAGCCTGACTGTACGGCCCGGCACTTCTCTGTTCCCATGGGGGAATGATGCAGATTGCATATGCAGAGCTGGAATCGATCATTCTTATGCAGATAGCACAGCTGGAAACAGGAGTCCTGAGCTAGCTGGGGACAGACAAGATAAAAGGTGTTCTGACAGAGCCATAGGAAAGAGTTTATCTTTTTCCTCCATCTTTTTAATTCCGTATCCTCTCTGCCAATCTTTTAGTAGCAGAAGTTACGTTCTCTGACTGGGCAAAGATTTTGATTGCTTCCAGAATAACTCAAGCTTGTTTCTTTTACTGAAAAGTGCTAGGCATCTGCTTTCTGGTTTCAGAAATAGCAATGCCTTGAAAAATGCTTCAGATTTGTCTTCTGGTATTTTGTCTAAGGAAAGGTAGCAAGCCCTCCTTTGCCTGAGTCATGGTTCTGACTCTAATGTGGGATGTTCCTCAACAGGAAGCCCTGGAAGAGCACAGCTTTTTCCAGCAGCAGTGGTAGGCCATGTGGGACATGCTCATGCCCCTAGTAGGAGTGGAGCGGCCACGTGCAGGTGAATGTATGGTTCTGTGTGCCTTGAATTGCTGCAGTTGCTGTGCGTGGGAGCAGCTGTGCAGCAGTGCTGTGCTGCTGGGCGGGCAATGCTGGTGCCGGGAGCATCTGGCTGGCTTGGGGCTTCCAGCTGCATGCTGGACAACGCTTTCAGACATAGGGTCTGATTTTTGGGTGGTCCTGAGCAGAGGCAAGAGTTGGACCTGAGGTTCCTTGTGGGTCTCTTCCAACTCAGCAGATTCTATAATTCTATGGTTCTATGACTCACAGTGACGTCAGTGTTACTGAAATAGCTTAAGGACATAGGCTGGATAAGGCTTACAGGACGAGTTAATATTTCTTATGAGAGCAACTGTAAAATTAGATAAGCTAGACAGTGTTCGGGCACATGAGCACTTCTCCACATCTATACTTCCATGAATTATTGTGGTTTGCAGGGATCTGTGCCAAATGCAACTACTCAAAAGTCTCCTGGCCACCTCTGCCAGTGAGGCACAGGGATCTCTGCTGGTGCCCCTTTCTGTCTCACATATAAACAAAATAGTATTCTCTGTTTTCTTCACTGGCAAAACATTCATTTCTAGCACAGTCGTAAGTAACTTACATCCCAAGTAGTGGAACTTGGTTCCTAAACAGTTTGCAAGCCTGCATTCCTGTCATTCTCTGCTGGGAATTTTATCCAAGCCTTCTTTTTATGAAACTGCCTTCTCCGAGGTCTGAAGAATTCACATCTAGACTTTGATTTTTGCTTTTCCCACCCATAGAGGCAAGAGCATTTATCACCGTTATTATACAGGAAACTCTAACAATTAACATCTTGAATCGATTTTATATGAAAATATATTCTTTGCTTTTATAGCAATCCAGCAATTCAAATATTTGTTCTTGAGATCTTACAGCTTGAGATTGTTCTCTGAGGTAGAATGACGCTTTGTTTAATCACCATTTCTGATTATGTGAACAGGTGAAGAGATAATCCTGTGGGGGACTCTTTTTTGTTACTATTTTTTTACAACTTCTGTCTAACCGCTCTGTGCAGTATTGCATATTATGCCTCCATTTGGTCTGTAGCTTGAGTTCCTTGCATGTGGAAAATACATGTCGGATTCTCAAAAAACTTTGTTAACAGGACATTTTGAAGTTCCCAGACAAAGATTATACAGTGCTGGGGGAAGGTGGAATCATTCTGAGTGGAGGCCAGCGAGCACGAATCTCACTAGCGAGGTGAGCATTTTGCTGTCTATTTCTATGTTTTACATACAGGGGAAATGTTATGACTAAGCACATAAATACATGTGGGCTAAGTCCTAATATGTAGCTATACCCCAGGCAGGAGCTTCATTTTACTATCAGAAATCTTAGATTTGCTCTGCAATTTCATATGTGATGCATCTGCACATCTATTCATTGAATTTTAAAACATTGCTGCCAGATGCGTTCTACGGCTTGGCTGAAGATGAGTGTTCTCCTCCTGATGCAAGGTGCCACTGGGAGATTCAGAAATTCATGTGTAGTTCTCTGAGTATCAAAGAAACCCTTGCCATACAAGTACACATATAAAGTAGCATTCCGGGATCTTTGCCCGCTGTGACACTTACACAGAGCAGTCTATATACCAATTAATGACATAAACTCTGCCTGTAGATAACAAAACTGAAAAAAAACCAAAACTTGCCATGTTTCAGTAAGTGTTGTTACTGGTTTAGGAATTTTTGTATCATACAAAAAATAAGTGGAAAGTAATGGTTAGCTTGCACCAATGGCTAATGACCTAGCCCTGTCTGTTGGGCTTTCCAAAGTTAGGAGATAATTTTGAAGAAGAATAGCATGTTCTTTATTTAAATTAGCTGTATGTTTCAGCTGGATTGCTTAGCTATCATCAGAAATCCAGGAATGATAGCTGTAACGTGTAAACAGTCCTGTTGGTGTGCTGGCTTGCTCGGAAATGGTTGCTAGAAGTAAGATCTCATTATAGTGATCCACAGCGGCATCCCGTGAAGGATGTGCATGCCTGTTTGAGGCTAAAATAGGGAGGCTGATTCATTAAAATAGGGAGGCTTTCATTGGGGATATTTATAGTGCATTTCTAAGAGAGGAAAGGGATATGGCTATTTCTGTTTTACGCAGAAGGACAAGAGAGAAGTGGGCAAAGTTTCCAGAGAACACCAAAGAAAAAGGAAAAAAGAACCCTAACCAAAACCCACTTAGGTTTTCATCCAAACTTTACACAAAATATTTCACTGAGTAATCATATCTGTTGCTTTTCAGATGATCGCAGCTCCTTTACTGGGGTGTCATATAATGGGACTGATGTTTTTATTGCCAGCTGTATAATAATTATTTTATAAACAGTTACATGTTCAAAGGCAATAGTTTATCTGCTTTAAATTTTGACTGTGCTCTAATCTAAACTCAACATACATCAAGGTGTGCAGGTCCGTGGGTTGCAGATGAAGGTATGTGGAAGCCAGAGAAGAAAATGTAGGATTACAGCCCTGAGTCATACCTTCCATCACTGCAGATAACCTGGACATTATTTGCTTGGACTGGCTGCATGCATCTATCTGGTGTACTCCATGCAGTCGTATTAAATCAGAATCCCTTCTATAAGTGCCATCAGTGATCCTTCATGAGAAGCAGATGCAGCTTGCCGGAGTTCTATCTTTCTAACAGTACTGTCAGTGCTGCAGCTGCAACACGGCGTAAGAAAAGGCCCTGGAAGGAAACACGTTGTGTACACTGGCCTTGAGTTAGCTCACTGGCCTAGCACCCTGAAGGCAGTCATATACAGTACACATTACATATACAGTATACATTACATGGCAGTAAGTCCCCCATACAATACCATATATTATAGCCATAATCTGAATGCAACTGTTATTCCATCAAACAAACTGCAAATGTTTTACTGATGAAAATGCCAAGAACAGTGTGAGCTTTTGGTTGTTGTGCAGCCACTTCATCATAACGTATGGCCATTGAAATCAATTGTGACAGAGAATTTTTTGATAAAGCTGCTTGGTTTATTAACATAATATGCTGTTATTGAGGGTTATTTCTCCTGTTGGTTAAATATTTTCACATTGTTTAACACAATTGTTTTAAAATGCGATTAAGAAGTACTTTAAAAAGTACTGAAATGAAGTTTTCCAAATTTTCTTTACTAATTATACCCTGATTCATATCACATCATGATTTTCATACTGACAGAGGAAGGCAAAGGGCCTTTTTGAACTTCTGTTGAAATTGATCAAAAAAGCCTCTCTTAACCACCGGTTTAGGCATCACTGACCCACGTCCAGACATATGTAGCTTAAGAGCCTAATGCCACAAATGATTTTTCATATCCTGAACCCCAAATATTGTACAGTCCTGTTTAAGGTAATGCTTGCAAGCTCATAGCTTGCTAACACACTTGTCCTGGCTCACCATTTACCTCGAATTTCTTTTAAAACTAAGACCTTGCACCAAAGTCTTTTCAGGCACTTATTTACATATGTGTAATATCTCCTCAGGCATCAGAAGACATTACAGTAGATTCTAAATTCCAACTGAAATGTTCATTGTACACCCAGAGGGACTGTCAAATTCGGGCTTTAAAAAGATCTGTGGAGAAGCCTCTGTGAAAAGCAGCTCTGTTTCTTCCTTTGTACAGAAATTAATGAAAGATTTGTTTAGTACTTAATGTAGTCTGCAGCAAGGAAAGTCCCAATGGAGAAGTATCTTAGAAGTCGATTAAATGTTGAACTCTGCACTGATACTGTAGGAAAGTTTTTGAGTTAGAAATGTACAGGCAGTCATTTTAAATTATATTTATGAATTTGTAAGAGTTGTGAAAGTTAATTTCATTTCCATTTTCTCTGTTCAGAGCAGTGTACAAAGATGCTGATTTGTATCTCATGGATTCTCCTTTTGGATATTTAGACATTTTTACAGAAAAAGAAATATTTGAGAGGTACTGTATGTTTTGAAATGCTGTACTTAAGAATTTCATCAAATGACTTAATGTAAAACCGGTAACAGAAATCTCCCTCTAATTGGGATAGAATTTAAGAACAGTACAAAAATACAGGAATGATTAAAATAATACCTTTGGGGAATGTTATTTTATGGAATTTTTGTGAGTGAGCATTTTGTATTAGCATTTGGATGGCATACTGTGTGTAGCAAGCCTACTGAACCTTCTGTAAGCTATTAATCCCAGAGTCTAACACTTCATATCTGGTACATCTGTGTGCCAGAAGGGCTCTCAGTTTAAAAATTTTATCTACTTTGTCAGTATACATTTTGACTTTTTTTTTTTATAAGAAATTTTAATTGCTGAAAGAGTGGTCACCTGGAAGTGCCCACTGAACAAGAGATTGACAGAATGTTGGCCAAATGCGTAGACTTCTGACTTGTTCTGTTAGAGTAGCTCAAAACATTTGGGACGTGTAATGCATCCATGAAATTTGCATTTACCAAATATTTGAAGCTTTGAAACTGAGCTAATAAATCGAGGTAACTCTAAGATGAGAAGAAATATTTCATTTTCATGTTGAACTGCACCTTTTGGATTGATTTGAAAATGATTTATTTTTCCCCCTCCTTTGGCTTCTGCTCTAAAAATGCTCATCCTTCACACATTCCAGCCTTACCACTTCCTTGTAGTTTGAGGGAACACCCAAGACTGTTCATACTTGGAGGGAGGCAGGTATGGATTGAAAATGTAAGAGATAAAAGCAATGTCTAATTATGAAAATAAAAAAATCTAATTTTTAACTCTCATTTTTTATAGCTGTGTGTGCAAGTTGATGGCCAATAAAACTAGGATCTTAGTTACTTCAAAACTGGAACATTTGAAGATTGCTGACAAAATATTAATCTTACATGAGGGAAGCTGCTATTTCTATGGAACTTTTTCTGAACTTCAGGGTCAAAGGCCAGACTTCAGCTCAGAGCTGATGGGATTTGATTCTTTTGATCAATTCAGTGCAGAGAGAAGAAATTCAATTATAACTGAGACTCTGCGACGATTTTCCTTTGAAGGAGAAAGCATGGGATCACGAAATGAAATAAAGAAGCAATCTTTTAAACAAACGTCAGATTTTAATGACAAAAGGAAGAACTCCATAATTATTAACCCACTTAATGCAGGCAGGAAGTTATCGATAATGCAGAAGAATGGGACGCAGGTCAATGGACTGGAAGATGGCCACATTGACTCACCAGAAAGGAGGATCTCACTGGTACCTGACCTGGAACAGGGAGATGTGGGTCTACCTCGAAGTAACATGTTAAACTCTGACCATATGCTGCAATCTCGGAGGAGGCAATCTGTGTTAAGTCTGATGACAGGCACCTCTGTGAACCAGGGTCCACACGTCTCCAAAAAGGGAAGTACATCGTTTAGGAAGATGTCTGTGGTGCCTCAGACAAACCTGTCTTCCGAGATAGATATCTACACTAGGCGCTTGTCTCGAGACAGCATCTTGGACATAACTGATGAAATTAATGAAGAGGATTTGAAGGTGTGTGTTGATTTACTTGATCTTTTTCTGATATGTTGATAATTTTGAGCAGTATACTCCTATGCCCATTTCTACCTGACTCTATAATCTCTAATACAGTATTTCCCATGGAATATCTTTTTTTCAATATCTATGAATATTTTTTTGAACTCAAGTACTATCTTGAAATTCTTAAAAATATTTCTTGCTGTCAAACTGCCTAGCTCATGTTCTGGTATGAATAACGAACAGACAAGTAAGCTGGGTTTTACTCTGTTTTTATAGGTGTGCTGGAAATCATGCAATTAAGGTTGAGTTTTATGCCAACAACTGGAGAAAATTCCTTCCTTTCTCTTACAATTAACATTATGTGATGAAATACTTTTCTTTCCAAGGTTTCCCCTGCTCCCCCCATTTTTTAAAAAACTTGTTTTTCACAGGATAGGAAAATTTTCTATAGTAGTTTACTATGTGGAAAAAAATCTAGAAGAAACGTTGAAACTCATAGTTTGCTGAAGCACTGTCCATTTTTTCTTTTGCTTTATTGTTCTGAGAAGAATAAAAATCCCTTAAAATATCTATGATCTCACTTTAACAGCATATTAATAATCTACATTTCAATATACATTGAAAGAAAATTGCTGTTGATTAACTATTACTTGACTATTAGAAGTGCTGGACAAATCTTTGTTGTTTCTTTCAGTGTTATCTGAACATTTCAAATTACCTCTAAAGTGTTGTTGGAGCGAAGATAATTTGGTCACCCAGTATCTTCTTCACAAGCCCATTATCAGGCAGTTTGAATCATAGAATCATAGAATGATTTGGGTTGGAAAACTTAAAGATCATCTAGTTCATGCAGCTGGACCTTAAAGATCACTTAGTTCCAATTCCCATCCATGGATGCGGGGTTCCCCCACTTCCTACTAGACCTCGTTGCACAGGGCCCCATCCAACTTAGCCTTGAACACCTCCAGGGATAGGGCATCCACAGCTTCTCTGGGCAACCTGTTCCAGAGCCTCACCACTCTCACAGTGAAGAATTCCTTCCTAATGTCTAATCTAAATGTCTCATCTTTTAGTTTAAAGCTGCTCCCCCTTGTCCTATCACTACATTCCATGATAAAGAGTCGCTCCCCATCTTGCCTGTAGTCTCCCTTTAGGTACTGGAATGCCACTATAAGGTCCCCCTGGAACCTTCTCTCCCTTGGGCTAAGCAAACCCAACTCACTCAGCCTGTAGCGTGAATGCTACAGTTCAATTATTTGGAGTCAGTGGAAAGAATGACAGCTTTCATGTGAGTTAGCAGAATGAATGACAGCATTCGTGTGTCAGAAATTTTCACAAATAGGTACTATTGTCATTGTAACTATGGTCTTATCAATTCTTTGTCAGGAATGCTTTACTGATGATGCTGAAAGCATGGGTACTGTTACCACATGGAATACTTATTTCAGATACATTACCATCCACAAAAGCTTGATTTTTGTTCTAATTTTATGTGTGACTATCTTCTTACTTGAGGTAAGAAAATCTGTTCCCTGTGTCCTTTTCCTTCAAACAATGTTTCTTCAAATTACGTTGTTTGTGATAAAAGTATAACGCATCAAGACATTAGTTGATGCATGTACTGACCAGCAGAAACTGCTGTTAAAATGATATTTTTTGGATATAATTTCTCTGCTGTTTAGTTGAACATCGCTCACTGAAGATAATGATTACTACACAGCAAAAGAAGGCCCACCAACTCAGATTGTCTCTGTTATTTCCTTCTGTGTTGTAAATAAATTGTTGTCCTGAGCTTGTCTCTTCACAGGCGAATGAATTCCCATTGCCTATGGAAAGATACCTTTACAGAGCCTTGGGAATTTAACAAGTACACACACATCAGTCCTGGAGAATTGCTTTTAAAAATGAGTTATTAGCTTTTCTCTCAGTGAAAGAAGGAAGGGTAATAATGCAGAAAGCTGAGTGCCTCTGATGGCATGTACAGATGGGTGGGATTTTCCTACAGTGTGCAGAGAAGACTTTTTTTCCAAGTACAGTGGAAAACACTGTCAGAACATGTGCTGAAGAACTTCTGCCTGATCATATGCCTGATCACGCAAATCTAACTATTTTACCTATAATGGATGTTTACTGCTTTTTGTTTTTTCTCAGCTTAGGAGAGGCTTTTCACGTATCTACATAAACTTCTAGTATCCTCTTTTATGATTAATATCCTAAATCGAGAGTTTTTTTAAGGCATGAAACAAATTTCAGAGAAAAGGTTGTTACTAAGGGGGACTGTTTTGATATGTCAACTTACAAAATATAGCACCATTTTCCCTTGACGTTTTTCAGCACAAACCAAAAGAAGAATCCACTAGGAATATAGGATTACTTTTTAGCTGATTGTGCCAGTGAAGGGTTTTTAACAATTCTAAGTTGCCATTCGACCTGCTTTTAGTATCATCAAACCTGGAGAAGGACACGAGTGATAATATGCTGACTTTACAGTAATGTTGCGTTCTGGATGGCTAAATTAGTTCTTCTGGAACCGATGACTTTGTGTCTGGAGCTTGGGTCTTGTTTGAGATCCCACATTTTTAAACCACTTCCAGTAACAAGATTGAGCATTTTAATGTGTAGCTGCTCTTATTATGTAAGTTCTATCTTCATGGTGCGGAAAATGGCATTATAAGCATACAACAGCAAAGTTAAAAGTGATTTGTAGGAGAAAAGGAAATTTTAACTTTGAGGTGTATGCCTCTATATTCAGTGTACATTTCTAGTACTGATCGCAGGTTTTTGCTTTCTGAATTAGACTAAAATCTTTTTAAATAATTCAAAAGCCTCATCTTCTAACTGAGAACAAATCTGATGACAATGAATATATATCCATCAGAGTTAAACTCCCCAGTGTAACTATTGCTTAAATAAAATCCTACTGATAAATTAATGGGCTGGGAGATATTCAGATATAGCACAAACTATATAGCCTCTATTAAATCTCTGTGTATGAGATGAAATAGCATGCAAGTTGAGTATGTGGCCTGTGCTACCCTCTGGCCATAGGCGATGGAGAAAGTCTAGCGCTAAACACTGAAATATTGAACTGAGAGAGTAGTGACAAGTAAATTGCAAGTGGAATTTTAATAGCCTTCAGAACTGGATGGGACTATTGTGAAAATGCTAGATATGCTATTTTAGATTTAGAATGGATTACTTTATATTACAGATCCCAAGGTGGGTTCACAGAGAACACCATAAATAGGTCATCGGTTGTACATTCTTTCTAGACTTGAGTGTGTATTTGTGTGTGTGTAGCTCACTTGAGTGGCTCAAAACAAATTCCCTAGATGTAGGACCAGAGTTACTGAACTACAGGAAGAGCAGTTATGCATGGAAACATTTAGAAAAGTTTGGTATTCTCTTGCATTACCATCTCTCACTGTCTTCCCAGCAGAAATAAACGGTCCTCTCCTGGGAGGAATCAAGATCAGAACCGAATTCTCTTGAGAGACATAGAAATATTGTTGTGAAGGAAGCCTTATCCTTACAAATATTTAACTTTAAATTATCATGGCCCTTCTTTAGTTATTTAATGTAAGACCTGCAAAAATTTGTAGTTCCCGAGGATGGAGACTTTAATTATGTGTTGAGATGTTATCATAACATATTACTGAACCAATGCCATAAAAATATATGGGAAGAGGATCCCAGAAACAATGAGGGCTGCTCCAAAAGTAATGCCTCCTATTTTATTATGTTGGCCCACAGCATCAGAGACAGATGTTGGTAGTATGGCAGTAGAGGCTGAACCTTTCCACTAATATTCTGTTACATTTTGTTGCCATGTAACAGATGGCAGCAGAGGGGCAGTGTGACAAACGCTGTCTGACATGGAAGTGCATATGAAGCAGAGGTGTGTCATTGAATTCCTCCGTGCAGAAACATGACACCCACTGACATTCATTGACTCCTGCTGAATGTTTATGTGGATAAAACAGTGGATGTGAGCACAGTGAGATGGTGGGTGGTACATTTCAGCAGCAGTGACAGCAACAAAGACCCGCCACATTCTGTTTGACCATGCAGATTTTTACGAGCTCTTGTTCATTGCTGGTGAAAAGGCACAGCTAATGGTGGTGACTATATTGAAAAGTTGTGTTTTGTAGCTGAGAATTTGCTCTATCAAATGGTATAACTCTGCTCTATGTATTGTTGTAGTTTCCATGGAAATAAAATAGGAGGCATTATTTTCAGAGTGGCCTACGTACATTTAGATAGACAAAAAATCATAAGCAGAAAAAGAGACAGACTGAAATGTAGTAGCCTACATGAAGTTCTCCACTGACTCAGAGAACAGACAGCAAGATTTGTTATAGCGAAAGCTTCCACTGGGCACGATAAAGAGAGTTGAATTCCATATCTTAAAACATGTTAAAATAGATTATGTGGAGAAGTGTGTAAAACTAGCAGCCAAGAAAGATCAGACAAATAGTTATATCAAAGGTAGGTGTCACCTGGCAAGAACAGTAATGCAAGAGTAAAAATGTTAAAGGTTTTGAATTATTGCCTTTGAAGATATTGGGAAAGAGACCTGTTTTATTTTTTATTTTGTTTATTTTTTATTTTTTAAGAGCCATCTTAGCTTTTAAAACTTAAAATATGTTAAAGCACACATTGAATATTCCTTGTCATTCAGAGTGCATTAATAAGCCTTTGTTAATAGTTTGGTAAAAAATAATAAAAGAATATTTAGGAACTTGAGTGCCTGATGGTAATAAAAGTCTAAATGTAGCTTTGCCAGTGGGATGCACTAAATGGTTTCTGTGGAAGGAGAAGCTGATCTGACAAGGTTTTGCTTCAAGGAAGTTTGATTTCCATGCATTCACAATGCTCTCTCTCCAAACAATTATAAAACAAACAAACAAAAAAAGTAAACGAGAAGATCATAATGTGACAAGACAAAAAATTAACTGTTTTCTCTGGTCACAGGTGGCTGCTTCTCTTGTTCTGTTATTATTTCTTCAAAAGTAAGTAGTTTTGATTATTTATTGAAGGACTGAGGAATCCTTTACACTGATTTTTGCTATACATAATTAATATTAATATTAATATTAATAATTAATTCTGCTAGAAGTCCATATGGACAGGCACTAGCTTAAGTTCAATAAAATGATTCATAGATGGAGGTGGTACCTTGTACTGGTCCTTCTCTAAGTGCTAACAGTTCTATGGTTTGTGTGTTGTTACTGAATGCATAGCAGTGACAAAAGACATTTCCTCAGTCAGCTCACTGTAGAGATGTGTGGACTTATTTCTGAATATGTTGTGGTTCGCTGTTGTCTTTCAGTGGATGAGATATTTGCTTAGGAACATTTGAAGTGAACAGTTTCTATAAAACTCTCTATAATATCCTCTGCTCACCCAGAAACATTCCAAGAAGTTGCAGGGTCCAGCCAATGAGGGTTAAAGCATGCTGAGCAGCAGTATGGCTTTTCCTGGGTTACTGCTTTTGGTTCTTACTTTAGTCCTGTAGAACTAAGTCTGTATGTTCGAGCACAGGAAATATGGTAGTTAATGTGTGATTTGGGGGGAATTTTTATCTCCCCTTAGCCTAGGTTACTAAGGTTCTGGATTAAATTTTATCTTTGAAAAAACACTTAGTTGCACAACAACAACATATTTTAGAAATTACTACAAATGCTGATCGATGCGAGCATCTCCAAAGATATGTGAAGAGAAGAATATGGCATATATTGCCTTGGTCCCTGAACACACACAGAGTAACTTTGTCTTCCTGGTACTTGAGGTAGATCATGATTTATATGATGGAGTGGGTCCAGAGGAGGGCCACAAAGATGATCAGAGGGCTGAGGCACCTCTCCTGTGAGGAAAGGTTGAGGGAGTTGGGAGTGTTTAGCCTGGAGAAGAGAAGGCTCCGGGGAGACCTCACTGCGATCTTCCAATACTTGAAAGGAGCGTATAAGCAGGAGGGAGACTGACTTTCTATGCAGATAGATAGTGACAGGTCAAGGGGGAATGGCTTTAAACTGGAAGAGGGGAGGTTTAGGTTAGAAAGAAATTCTTCGTTCCGAGGGTGGTGAGGCACTGGAACAGGCTGCCCACAGAAGCTGTGGATGCCCCATCCCTGGAGGTGTGCAAGTACAGGATTGATGAGTTTCTGGGCAGTCTGATATAGTGGCTGGCAGCCCTGCTCATGGCAGGGGGGTTGGAAGTATATGATCTTTGAGGTCCCTTCCAACTCAAGCCATTATATGATTCTATGATTTTATTTTATAGGATAATTCATATAGGATAAGATACTTCATAGGATAATAACAATAAATGACAGTTAAACTATGTAACTAATCATTAACTTAGTTTTAAAAGAAATCAACATTGCAGTACTATTTACTTGGCAGAGAAATTAAAAAGAAACTTGCAATTTCTGACAATGCATTTATTTTTTATTTATATCACACAGTAGAGCGGCAAAAATAAATGCGACACAACCAGAAAACGCTACCAGCGACAACCCTCCAGTGATCATCACCGACACCAGCTCCTACTACATGATTTATATTTATGTGGGAATTGCAGATACCCTGCTTGCCATGGGAATTTTCAGAGGCTTGCCCCTTGTGCATACACTGATAACAGTATCTAAAACTCTTCATCAAAAGATGGTGCATGCAGTTCTTTATGCACCGATGTCAACGTTCAACTCTTTGAAAGCAGGTAACTTGGATGGAGACTGATTGACTCATGTATAGGTTTTATTTTAATTAAACAGTTTTTATTCTGCTAAAGGATACTGCTGCTTTCCATTTAAATTGTCAATCAAGCTGCATGATAAAAGTTTGCTGCATAAAGTGATTTGTGAATCTTCTAATGGTTGCACTTACTTTAAGTATGACATATTTCAGTTGTCAGTTCTGATTCTGAAATAACACCCTCTAAGTTGGCATCGAATGAGAAAATTCATTGTTAGAAGTTTGAGGCAATAAAACCAGAAGAGGTTCTAATGAATAGCCTTTGTCTAAAACTGTAATAGAAAAGATATAGTCTAAAGATATGTGGTGAGTGACAAGGGATCAGATATGGATGATAAATAGTGCTTTATTTCATGAGCAGTCCCACTAAAATGGCATAAAACATCAGTTGGTGTGAACAATGGTATTCATATTCAAATTTGGCTCAGAAGTTGATACAGTGTTCGTTACATAACTGGTGCAACAAGTTCTGTTTGCTGCTGAACGTGAAATTCCTTTCCCATACCCTACTTAACTGGTACACACTGGAGCACAGAAATGGCAATGTAACATAGGATCTTCCTTCATTTTCCCATTATATTCCTAGTTCTGTTGTTATTTTGTGGTTAACACAGTATTTCTGCTCAGAAGCTGAGAAACTGGTATACAAACCAGTAAAAACACTGACGTACAAATGATCTGTGTATCAGCAAAGCCCGATGCATAAAGTGTACAGACTTTATGGCAAGTGTCCGTGTTTCTGTCCTGCTTTACATGTTAGTTTGTTTCAACTGTGTTTTTTTTTTTTCTCTAGAGTTTTTATGCAATTCCAAGACCTGAAACAGAAATTGTAGAATCAAATTTATTCGTGATGTAACTCCATTAAGCTGTAATGGAATTGCTTGTACCAGAATAAATCTCATACTTACCTTTAGTATTTTGTATTTAGAAAAAAAAGAAAAAAAAACTTTTTGTTGTTGTTGTTGTTGTTGTTCTGTTTGTTTTGTAAAAGTAATACATGTAGGATTTTGTGAGGAGGGTGTTAAAATGTTTATTTATGTATTTATCCTTAATCCATAGGTGGTATACTCAACAGATTCTCTAAAGATACAGCGATACTGGATGATTTACTTCCACTGACAGTATTTGATCTCATTCAGGTTTGTAGAATAGAATTTCTCAATTTTGATGTCTTTTGTAAAGTTTCAGTTGTACATCAAGGAAAATAAATTATATAATGAGAAGAACTAATAGGAATTAAATCCCAACATTCTCTTTCTTTCAGTCTGTCTGTCTGTTTACATAGTGCTTATCTTGTAAGTCAACTTCACTGCTTCTGTTTTTGAGTTCTTGCCCATAGGTCTACCTTCATTCTTTGCGCAAACTACTTTCAAGTACTTGGGCACAGAAACATTTTTGCCCTGCAGTCCCCTTCAGTACAAGTCCTCATTCACCTTCAAAGATGTAAAAGACATTCCTTGGTTCCTTTCAGTTATTTTGGACCAAGAAGAATATAGTCTGTGAGGCCCTTGTTAACTACTTGTTACGAAAGACAGTGTTTGGGGTTAGGAATTCTTTGGAGGAATTTTATGCCCTGAGAGTTGTAGAAATGCAGTTTTAATATATTTTTAATGGCAATGTTTTGTGCCATTGTAGCTGCTGGGAAACTCCACGCATTGCCAGATCTCGATGAGCTTTGAATAACCTCCAATTCATTCACATTGAAGAGAACACTGAAGAAATACAGAGACAGAGACAATTCCAGTGCTTCTTAGAGGGGCTGCCTTTCCTTGTTCCTCACCTCACCTATTCTGAGACACTGTGACTCTATACGGATCCCAGCTCACTTCAGTAGTGTCCCAGCCCTACTGTTGGCACACCCCATCTGTGAACTCACTCTGATTTGCAGTTCTTACAAACATGATGATCTGGTTAAAACCAAGTCCCCTTTCCTATCTTTTTGTTAGTAATTGGTAACTTCGCCTCTTGACCTTAGGGAGGCAAGTGCAGCTCCACCTTAAGAAGTTCAAGAAAGTAACAGCATTACTTTGTGCACTGCTGAAGTCATGAATCTTTGCTGAATGAGTAAACATGGATATTAAACCATTCGCTGAATTGCTGATGTCATCTTCAGCGTGAATAGTATTCACTACTGTCTTTTTGGGTGGTTTTTTTTTTTGTTTGTTTCTGACATTTTGTATCTGCCATGGAGGAGTTATTCCAAGCTGAATTTTGTTAGTCCATCAAACCCTATGGCAAACTCTACACAAGAAACCGACTAGTTTTTCATATTTCAAGGTTAAAAAAAATAGTCTCTACATGTAGCTTTTCTGATGCCTTTCAGAAGCTAACCTGTAATGCCTATTGGTACACCTGTTTCTCCTGAGTGTCAGGTGTAGAGGCTCCTGGACATGCATGACGAGTTGCCCTGTCTTTCCAGTTTTTTTCCAGAGAAGCTCATTAAATCTACCAGTGTCCTGAACACTTTTTGCCAGCCGTTTCCTCAGAAGACATTTCTGTTCACCCTCTGCAGCTTTTGAATTGTTTGGGAGTTTCTGACTTCCATGGGCAGCAATGTCAGATTTGTCTGAAAGATGGACAGAAATTATGACTCTGTATGCTGGTTATCACAGAGTCACAGGATGGTTTAATTTAGAATAGATCTGTGGACTTAGTCCATAGAGTACAGTCAAACACTAGGATCTCTTCAAGCCTTCTGTTCAAAGCAGGGTCATCTACAGCCAGATTGGATTTTGGATACCCTCAAAGGTGGAGACTCCACACGTTCTTTGAGCAACATGTTCCAGTGTTTGACTGTCCCCACAGTGAAAAAGGTCTTTCTCATGTTTAAATGGAATTTTGTCTATTTCAACTTGTGCCCATTGCCTCTTGTGTTTTCACTGCTTGACAATTAGAAGAGTCTGACCACCTTCCCAACTCAACTTCAGACACCTATACCCAATTGTGCAAAAAGGAAGAAGACCTAGTAAATTTTACATCAATGGCAAGAGATAGTGTCTGTGGTGTTTTCTCTGGCAGCCATCTGCCAGAGTATGAATTACAGCCAGTTAATGACTGCAGTGGCATTAAACAAGTTGAAATGCCTATGTCAACAGCAGCATCATCATTTTTTGAAATCCTTTGCATGAGAAGCTGCTAGCATATATTGCTAGTCCCTGAGGCTTAACATTGTCTCACTCATAAGATCATAGTGAACCCGCTAGATATTTATACCTATGGTCTTAACCACATTTTCTCAAAATAATGAACCGCTATTGGTTAACTGAATTGGCTGTTGCAGTCATCACCACTTTGAACCCTGGATGAAGTCTCTGCCACTTGTTGTGTTCTCTAAAAATGGAGACATATGGGAAGCACTGGAGTAAATCTCTGGGTCTGGCCTCCATCCCAGCCCTAAATGCTCATCATCTGAAGTTGCTGCAGCACAGTCCTGTGGCTTTTAATTGATCTTCATTAACTCTCTGCTGGAATTCCCTGAGCATATACCAATGTAGCCAGCTTGTGTGTTGATTTTCATTACTGACATTTGGGAGAAAGTCAGAAAGAAAGAGAAAATTATTGTCTGTTTGTCTTTACACTTGTTTTGTTTTTTGAACCTGTGAGAGGACACTAATTTTTATATTCAGCTTTTTAGTGAAATAGGTGTTGGAGCTGCATTAGAACTATACGGTATGATCAAGGTCTTTGCAAAATTTAAGTAAATGCTGGAAATGGGAATTAGAACAGCCACTGTGTTACTCTATGATCTGAAGTAACCTAGGATCTGCATAATTTGGTAGATGTCATTTGAATAACTCATTTTCTTAATAGTAAAATGTAGAAAAGGTATTAAATTCCGCAGTTCGAAATAATGAATAAACACAAATTCATTCTTGTGTTTCTACAGACCAGTGCTATACAGCCTATACAAGCACAACCCATGTGTGTCAGCATTCTTTTAGTAGGAAAGGGTAAAGTAGCGAAAGAAATCTTTAACTAGTCCATCTGTTAATTTTTGTTCATAAACTTTGATACTGCCATTGCACTGATTGTATTTCTGATGAAAACATAGGGTAGGAAGCCTGTGTTGAACACTAAATGCTAGTCTGACTGTGGAAGACACCAGACTTGGAATACTGGAAATCCAAATCATTCCTTGAAACCACATAGATTTAATAGCTAACACACCAACTGCAAGTATCTCCTTAATGTGAAATTAGCTCTGTTTTCCAGCTATTCCTTTCTTGAGATAATGGCCATAAACTGGAACACAGGAGGTTCTGTCTGAGCAACAGGAAGCACTTCTGTGCTGTGCGGTTGGCTGAGAACTGACACAGGTTGCCCAGAGCCTAAAGAGTTTCCTCCTTAGAGATCTTCAAAAGCTGTCTGGAGTGGTCCTGGGCACCTTGCTCTGGATGTCCCTGCTTGGGCAGGGGTTGGACCATATGGACCCAGAGTTCCCTGCCAATCTCAGCCATCCTGTGATTCTGTGTGCTGGTCAGTTACAGTGATGTTTCAATGTGATCATCATTTTGTTGAAATTGTACATTTGTAGTTGCCTTCTGCTGATAAATTTACAAGTTGAAGTAGTTAAGTGTGAAAGGTAACACCTTGATATGAAGTAGAGCTTTGCTATTCTGCATACATGGATGTATTTGTGTTTCATCGATTCAGGTATGGGACAGAAACAGCCCAAGTGCTTAAGGTGCTTCTAGAGTAAAGATTGACTTGACTTAAATAAATCTGACTGGAGATATGGAGGATGAGGTCTCAGGAGAATGGCAGTAGTCTCTGGTAGATTAATTAGATTAACTTGAATGATTTTTCCCTTTTGAGCCATCTGTCACCTTAAAACATCTTTTTTTTAAAAAAAAAAAACTTCCTGAAACTAACTTTTCGTAAGTCCTTTCACAACTCATCTTCTGTCTTCTGATCAAGATGACCAGAATCACTAGTTTCATATGTAGGTTACAGTCCCTTGCACAATTTATGATGTACCATTTCCCATTCTTTTTGACCCTTGGAAAAATGGATTGGCCCAGAATCTGCAGGAGAGTGGCACCCAACTTGTGACAGCCTAGCACACCTAGCCCAGGCAGGACAGGGTCAGCATCAGTAGGTTTGAAAGATGACTGCAGGTACAGCAAGTATCATTCTTACAGTTTGAACTGAAGAGTGAGTGCACAGCTACTGTTTTTGTGTGTATGTGTTTGGCTTCATAATTTAGAAGTTTGCAATACCATCTCTACTACAGAAAACATTTCTGCCATGTATTAGGAAAGGTAGGCATTCCTATAGGTTGTGGATCTGGTCTCAGTTATTCATGATCTTTTCATGAAGCCTTGTTCTCAGCTGCAAGTACTACTTAAGTTAGTGCTTTATGGTTATCAAAACAATACGTAGTTGCCGTGGGAAGGAAATTCATCACCAATCTCTAGTCTATAAAATGACAAGTTTACTATATCAATAGTATTTTTCTTTCATTCTACAGTTAATACTGATTGTGATTGGCGCTATAACAGTAGTCTCAATATTACAACCCTACATCTTCCTGGCATCAGTGCCTGTGATAGCAGCCTTTATTGTGTTAAGGGCATACTTCCTCC
This sequence comes from Gallus gallus, assembly GCF_016699485.2. NCBI lineage: Eukaryota > Metazoa > Chordata > Aves > Galliformes > Phasianidae > Gallus > Gallus gallus. The sequence continues at coordinate 24,740,591 of NC_052532.1, read as the reverse complement.
ACACTTCTCAGCAGCTGAAACAACTGGAATCTGAAGGTATGAGCAACAAAATTGGTAGACTACTAAATCCACCACAAATCAATTGAGAAGTGATTCACCCTGTCACCTCTTCTTTGCCTTTTCTCTTGTAAGATGCCCTTGTCTCTGGGAGTAGAACACTTATCTCCTTAAAAGCACTGCTGTTCCTGATGCAGCCAGTACTGAGTGCTCTACTGCCAAAGAACAATGGAGAAGACCTATTTAAACCTGGGCTTTAACACCACTGCAGCTGAAAACAAATAAAGTCCTGAAATACAATTTTCTTCAAAGTAAACTTAACTTGAAAAATTGTGATCAGATTTAGTGTGTGCCTCACAAGTTTGTTTCTTTATTAGAAAACCTTAGAATCTCCATACATTTCTTTTATGAGTGCAAATAATTCTTTTTTTTCTGAATAAGTTATTTGACCAAATTTCTTCCTCTCCCCTATTATCAGACTAGCATATTCCCAATAAAATGGAAAAACTGATTCTGAAGTGTGGGTTTGCAGATCAGGACTGTGGTTCAGCTTTACAAAAAATTGCCAGGATCTGACAATCCTCAGTCCGTTGTGAATCATCTTGCCTTTTACTCATGCATAACATGAAATTTGCTCAGATATAAATCTAAATTTGTTTCATATTTAGAGGGGTTTAGCACTGGCACTCCACTTTTTGTGTAATGCAAGGTCTCCTTAAAATTAGCACCATGACAAGAGAGTGGAATCCAGAGCATTTAAGTACTCTATCTGTGCTAAAAAAACCCACCCAAACTTACGTGATGGAGTTGTCAGAATTGTAGGAATTAATTTTGGCTGGAGAGGAGCCTTCTTTCTGTTGTGACATCTTATCGCTGACCAGGTGTTTCTCCAAGCAATATGCTGACTTTGAGGAATTAATGTGGTCACTAGCTGGCAAGACACTGAATGGAACTTCAACCCATTCATGCAAACACTGTTGTGTATCCTCTGCTAGGATTACTTCAACCATGTATGCCAACAACATAGATAAATTAAACCAATGACAGTAGTTACACTGCTAGGAGTCAGAGCACATGGCTGTGGATTTGTGTTATATCAGAAGTATTTTCTTATGAGTGTTTATGATGTTTGTAATTTAAACACTTTACAGCTCGGAGTCCAATATTCACACATCTTGTTACAAGCCTAAAAGGACTGTGGACGCTGAGAGCTTTTGGGCGGCAGCCGTATTTTGAAACCCTATTTCACAAGGCTCTGAACCTACACACGGCAAACTGGTTCCTCTACCTGTCAACTCTGCGCTGGTTTCAGATGAGGATAGAAATGATTTTTGTTGTCTTTTTCAGTGCAGTGGCATTCATTTCTATCATAACCACAGGTACAGTAACTTTACTGGAATACTGAAATGCAAGTTTTGCCTCTATTTAACAGCTCATCTGTGGACACTTCTGTTGAAAATAAACCATTGCACAGTTCAGCATACATTGCAGTCACTGATTTAAGTATGTCAGAGAGTCGAAATTGTGTTTTACTTAAAATAGAAGTTATACCACAGTTGTTTGCTGTTATAGAAGGCTCACTGAGGGGGTTAGTTTGCAAATAATATCTGAGGGGCCACAACTTTCTTTTCTTGATCCTATCTGCTGTAGAAGTAATCTGGTGGCTTCTAAAGCATATAAACATAACCATGTGAATGTACTGAAAAGCTTGGATGGTGATTATTATCTATATAGCTTGAAGTTTATCAGTAAATTAAGGTTAATATTCCTCTCATTTTACAAATGGCTGAGTAAAGATGGAAAGATTTAATGATCTCTTACAGCCGCATCAGTAGTGGAAGAACTCATTCAGTTTTCTAATTCCCATGTGCTGACCCATTTCCTGATGTGAATTTTTTCAAATGCCATTAAAAATCACCTCCAAAATGCCTCACTACTCCTAGTAAACATAGTACACAAAGGAGAAACACGATATACCTTACAGTTCTACCTGGATGCTGGGCCAGGCGTAGCCAGTCTTTGACAAGCAGAGTAGGAGCTGAAAGTTCCCAATGAAAACTGAATAATTCAGCTTTGTGGAAAAATGCTGCAAGTTTAGCTACAAATAACTTTTAAAAGAGTTTTTAATTCAGTGTGCTCTCATTTACATTTTTTTAATTTCCATTCCCAGGCATTATACTCCCTCTCTCCAGTTTTACATTGAACTTTTTGTTCAGGATCAGTGTTATGACAGCTGATGAGCAAGAATTCAGTGACTTTGAGAATGAAGTTTTTTATTCTAGCAGTATCTGAGTTTCACTTGATCGTATTTTACAGTTGATCATACTATGCTTGATCATACGTACAGTACCAGATCTGGAGGTTGGTGGCCCTGGCTGTGTCAGGGGGGTTGGAGCTTGATGATCCTTGGGGTCCCTTCCAACCCAAGCCATTCTATGATTCTATGATTTTGTGATACCAAGATAGAATTGCAAAAGCACGATCGGGTTTTTAGTGAATTCATTGACAGAACCAGGAGTTTAATTGAGGACTAAACTGTCAATCCTCTTGTATAACCAAAAAATCCATGCTTTTTTTCCATGAAATAAAAGAGAGAATTTGAATCTATATTTTAAGATGTTATATGGATCTTATATGCAATGTATGGAATATATATTCATTTTCTGATCTCTGTTGGCCTTTTGTTTTCATATACATTAAATTTGTTTTTCCCTCTGCAGGTGATGGACCAGGTAGAGTTGGCATTATTCTTACTTTAGCCATGAACATCATGGGAACCTTGCAGTGGGCAGTAAACTCAAGCATAGATGTGGACAGCTTGGTAAGCATAAAGTGTGCTCTGCTGTGGTTTGTTTGTTTTGAGGAGCTGCTTTACTTTGTTGATTATGGGTGTTCACTGAGTTATTATCAGACCTGTATATCAATCAAAAGTGAAAAAAAATCCCCTTACCCCTTTCACAGCAACCTACTGGCTTTGGGACAGCATCAACTGAGTTTTTTCATGATCAGTTCTCTTGGATGAGAAAAGGGATTCTCCTGAGGATTCAGATTGCATAGCAGTTATGGGAAAACTTCTGAAAGACTTGGAGTTGCTTTTTTATGGTCATATACCTAATCAAACCTTGGTCCACTTAAGGGCTTTGCACAGGAAGTTTCAATGGATGAGGCTGAGCTCCTTTCATGCAAAATCAGAAGCGATTTAAAAGTCTTTCCTAGGCTTAACTGGTAGTCTTTTTCTGGTTTTGTTTAGAATAACTCATGAAATAAGGCTTCGGAGTTGGACTTGTTGATCTTGTTGATTAATTTGTGTAGTTAGTTCAATAATTAAGATTGACTTTAAGCTTTAGCAGAGAACATTTCACGGGATTATCTCATCACCTATTTGTTGAGATGTGAGAAGCAGAAAGGAAACTCATAAAAGAATACATTTGTTATGGTGGTTTTCATCATACTTGAGCTTAAATGTATAAAACTTTGCTATGTTATTTTAAATGTGATAGTCAATTCTCTCTTACAAGTAAGGCATTCTAGGATTTATTTTTCTTGTGGCAAAATTCATTTAAACCCTAATTACATCTACTGAAAAAAAATATGTGATAAAAAATCCCTTGCATCCAGTCATGCCCTCTCTGAATCCTGAAGTATCTTCTCGAGCCAAGCATTTAAGCACTGGAAAACAAATAATTTTCACAGGCGACAATTAGATCCTGATTAGCTGAAATGAATTGTTTAAAAAAAAATGGAGCTGATTTATTTTTTAAATCAGTGATTCAACCACCCTCATCCTGAAGGAAATCCTTAAGAGCCCCAAAACTGGGAATTAACCACTCGCAACATCTAATCTCTTGTTGACACATACAATTGGTGATAGTCCAGAAAGCTGACTGCCATTCAGGGACACATTTTTTCCCTATCCACCAATTGTTTTATGATGATTCTTTCTTCAGTTGTTAGTACAGGCTGTCTTGAAGGGCAAGCAGTTTGTGCAAGGGCTTGTTTGCCAAAACTGCAAGACGAGCCAAAATGCAGTTCTGTGACTGATAGAAAGTAAAACGTGCTATTGGTAAGGCATGGCGCTGAACAGTTAATGAACTCTCTTGTATAAGCTCAATTTTAGCCCTACATGGGATAATGTGGTCACTGAAATATCACAGTCTGTGTGAGAATCATGTTCACTCATACTGCCTAATGCAAATTCAAGATGCTTCACATGAGCACAGATCTTGCTATAGGATTGAGAGGGTGCTGGACACACTAACGTTTTAATAAAGAACTTCCCCTTTTCAAAAATACATTGATGCTAAAATGTCATCTATTAATAGTAACTAGGAAGTAACTCCATTTCCCCTGAAAAAGAACACTGCAAATTGCCTTACATGCTTTCTCTATATTAAGACAAACTAGTATATTGGAGCACTGGTTCTATTAATGATCGTCTTATAAAGGTGCATCCGTTTATAGATAGATACTGTGGTCTTGTTTTGGTATTGCATTGCTGCCCACCCCCATCCCATGGATGTTTAAGTATCCCAGTTGCCAAGCTCATAGATATTGCTGGCAGAACGGTTTCCTGACATTGAAAAGCTGCTTCTGTGCACAAACAAATAAGAATAGCTTCATGGTTTCAAGGCAATAAAACGGCTTCACTGGGTAATTCAGATATATTATTTCCTACCCTTTGTCCACATTTGACACTTCCCTCTTTGAAGATCTTTACAGTTATTTGGTTAAGGATGTCCTGAGAAGGCTTGCATGTGTGTCTGGCTTAGTGTTCTATTTTGGTTATATTTCTTTCAAGGGGTACTCTGAGCTCCCAGTTGGATCAGATTGGTGAGAACTGACACATCTCTGCGTGTCTCCAGTTACCAATAAGCACACACTGCTCTGAGTGAGATCACTTATGCCCTTCTGTGATCAGCTGTGACATCTGTGCTTACAAGGCAGCACGCAAGTGTGCTTGAGTGTACACAGTTACAGGTGGTGCTCTTTGGTTGTCAGATATGTTGGTGTCTTCTGCAAGTGATTGAAACTCTCTGCTAAAGGCACAGCTGCTGCAGTTAGTATGTAACACTAAACTTGTGCTGAATTCTTTAACAAGATATGTGAGATAGGAAACATGAGTGAAATAGGTGCAAGCAAAAGGACAGGAAGAAGGAAAATAGGGAAACGGGATCATGTGACAAAGAAAAAAATGCACCAGGAGAAATACTGACCAAACAGATAAGTAGGTGGCTAATTTGACTTTATTCCATATAGCTGACTTCTTGAGCTTCTACAATGCTGGCATATGTTTTCAAGCAATCTGAGAATCTAGGTTGGATTTTTGTTTTTACATACGCAGGTATTCTCATCTTTGGAGGGACTTCTGTTCATCTTTATTTGGCTCCAACTGAAAAATCTCCATTGTCTTTTAATACCCCATAATGGTTTTGGCACTGCATTTTCTGCAGTCCTGATACTTTATCTGCTCTGGTGTTTCTTTTTTTCTTTTTTAACACATGTGGTCACTCTGACTGCTACCCATTGTTTCATTTAAAGCTAGCAGCTAGGCTAGATTTATCTCCTCACTTTGATCATTTCTGCTAATACCCCTTTAGCTTGTTTTCAGTCTTCTTCTTAGCCCTCCAGACAGTCTTGCAATATTTTTAATTTTTTCCTCCATAAGGAAATAAAACAATAAGTTTTCCAGTATGTGTTGCCTTTGCAGATAAGCATTGGCTAGTCCCAGTGGAATGTTTTGATGCTTTACAAACCTTCTCCTTCACTGATGTGTATCCTGCAATAGCAGTGCTAAAACTGGGAAGGACAATTCCTTTCATCAGGGAGCAAGAAATTGTCATGCTTTCATTATTGCCAAGATTACTTATGTAAGGAGATCAAAAAGAATTCCCCAAAGAGATATTAAAAACGTACTTGCTACACTACATTGTCCTCCACCCTGTACATCACTGGTGCTGAGGAATTAAAATAGTACACGGTAAAGAAGAAGACCAAATTAAAAAACAGGATAGTGAAAAATAATGGCTGTTTTATGGCTGGTTTTCATACTTTCATTTTTCTGTGCTAGTTCTCTCTTCACCAGTTCAGTTGGTAATTTTTAACTGGAAAATGATATTAGCATGGTATTCAGAAAACCTGAGAACTGTTATTTAGTCTGGTAAAACTTTAGTAGTTTCTTGACTGTATAATCTGCATCAAAATAGCAGTCCTCAGAACGAGACGCAGTCATACGGAGGTTCACAAAATCTAGAAAAAAAAGAGCAAAAAAGAAAAAAATCGGTTGTACAAGTTTGAACTAAGAATTTCATTTTCGCAATCTGGAATAGGAGCCTATGAATCGTAGGATATCCCTAGTTGGAAGGGAACCACAACAGTCATCAGCTCCAGCCTCGGGCTCCACACAGCACTGCACAAAGTCAAACCCCATGTCTGAGAGCGCTGTCCCAACACTTCCTGAACTCTGACAGCTCGGTGCTGTGACCACTGCCCTGGGCAGCCCCTTTTAGTGCCCACCACCCTCTGATGAAGAACGTTTCCCAACACCACCCTGCCCCTCCCCTGACACAGCTCCATGCCGTTCCCTCGGGCTCTGTCGCTGTCACAGAGAGCAGAGCTCAGCGCTGCCCCTCCACTCCCTGTGAGGAGCTGCAGGCACCGTGAGGCCTCTCCTCAGCTCCTCTGCTCTGGGCTGAGCAAACCCAGGGGCCTCAGCCTCTCTAGGCCCTTCCTTGCAATAACAGAAAATTATTAAGCTGCTCCCCACGTCTTTCCCACTAGACTCTCCCTCATTTTCATAGCCCTCCTTTGGACACTCTTAATAGTTTCATATCCTTCCATATTGTTGCACCCAAACAGCACAGGCCGCTGAGGCCGCACAGCACAGAGCAGAGGGGATAACCCCTCCACTCACCCGGTGGCTGTGCTGGGCCTGGTGCACCACAGGGTGCAGTTGGCCCTTTGGGCTGCCAAGGCTCACTGCTGGCTCACGTTCAACTTGCTGTCAGCCAGAACTCACCAAAACTCCCATATGAGTTCTGTGTCCTATAAGTGCCTCCAGAATGTGTCAGCAAAAGAAAAGAAACTGCATGGCCTGCCTGCACCGAGCTAGTTTTTGCAGTGACAAACTGCACAGGTTTTTTTTTTCCCAACTTGAGCCACTGGACTGACCTCCCATAGTACTTCTCAGTTGCACACTGCAGTTTCCAGAGATTGTGTATTTGAGGAGATGGTGTCACACAACACCACTGCAAATTCTGTGTGTCTGGTTTGGAGAAAGTAACTGCTCTCTTTCCAGCAGAAGAATACAGAGCCTTATGGAATTAGTTTTACTAGATTACTTGTAAAAAAAACAAAAAACAAAAAAAAACCAACCTACTTCTTCCATATTCTGGAACTATATATTACTTAATAATATTATGAATTCTCATGCCACATTAAGAATAGCTTAAGTGATATTAACGAGAAAGTAAATTAAAGATTTTGTAATGTTATTGAAGTCTCAGTAAAATACAATTAGGCAAGGCTAAAAATAGTGTATTATGCTCCAGACATTTTTAGCTGAAAGTAGTAAATATACTCCTTCATTCTAAAGCATTAGTTGGAGAATGTGAATATAGCAGTTAAATTGCTGATGGGAATAATAGATAAGAAACTTTCTGTCACCTACACTGTGCCTGTCATTATGAATGACAGAAGATTTCAGTCTCTGAAAGGAAGAATGGATATCATTGTAAAATGTTACTGACATTTATGCTGCATTCTGCCCAGATCTAAATCGTAATGCAAATTATAGAACCAGAAAAGCATCTTTTCAATTGATTTAAAGTACTAAGCTGTCTAAAATATCTTGACATGTGAAGTGAGTGATAAATTTGTCAGGGGAGCTGGATTATGGAGATTAAATTTTATAAGGCAAGACTCTTTGGCCAGATTTTAGCAGATGTGCAATGCTAAGATCTCTTGGATAGTTACAGGGATTCCCTTTTTTTGTACAGAATTTCATTGCTCTTTGTGAAGACAAGAAAGAAGCTCTGCAGATATTTCTGCAGATGCAGTATTTCTAAAAATATAAGATTTCTGGGAATAAAAGAAAGATACTAACACCAGTGAAAGTGAATGCATGGTGTTCGTTATTGGGGTTTACTGAGTTCGGTCAGAAAGAATAAAATGGTCTGTCTCATCCAAGGTCTTCCTGCACGTATGATCAAAATTAGACGACATTCATATGTGAACATAATGATGGCTATGCCTTTCCATCTTGCATAGCAATTGAAATGAAATTGCAATCAATAGGCTGGCATATTAGCACACTTTTCAAAACTTCTGTCACAGTTTTGTTTCAAGATGCTAAGAGAGGTAAGCAATTTTCCCAGTATTTTCATGCATTATACATTTGCTTTTGCATGGAAATTCCACTGAATGAGATATTTAAATCTGGAGAGAAGAGCGGGAAGGAATGGTAATACAAGTAGCATGAGTTTGCTGAAGGAATGCAAAAACAGTTTAATAAGGTCAAAGATGTACAAAGATATTTCTGTACTATCATTTAAGAGCAATACGATACTGGGAGTACATATTAGAGAATAAATGCTCATAATAAGGCCTAAATACTCTTGGATGCAATACATGTCTGTATGTATTTACGTATTTATTTTGCTAAAGACTTAATGGCCAATAAGAATTGACAGTACCTTATAGTTTACTCCTGTTTTCAAAAGTAAAATTTAAAGTAAAAGTAAAATAAAAGTAAAGACTCTAGTTAATAAGATTAGGTGGACTAAGGTGCATACAATCTACAGTGTAGAGGAAGCTCACCTATTTTTGAAGCAAGGGGTACAGTCAGTGGAGAAACACGTACATCACCAGTGATTTGGTCCATCTAAAACTGAAGACTTTAACTAAACATGACTGGGTTCTGCAGTTTGGCATTTCAGTTAAACCTGCAAAACTGGGCTGAATAGCGCATACCAATACACTCAGGCTGGATGGGACTGGACATCCCACTCCAGAGTTCAGAAAGAACTGTCTGAAAATCTGGCCAGTGGTAACCATGGCTTTGAATGAATCCACCAATCTGGCAGTGGTGGCCTGTGACCAAGAAACAAATGTTTCTTCTGGTTGAGAAAGAGAGATCAGAAGTCTCTGATCCCACCATCAGTTTGTTAGTCTGATGGCAGCAATCTTTAGAAGCTATGTTGAAGATGTAACTAAAGATACCAAGCTTACAGAGGGAATAAACTCAGATGTGCTGAAATTAGAATGTGTTAGAATAACTTGCTAATTGTGTTTGATAATTTATTTTATGGACAAAAGTCATGTAGTAGATCTCATCTGTCTTCAGGAAAGCACTAGCTATGGCTCTGTTTCAGAAGTCATGTAAATGAACGAGATCAGGATTATTGCAAGAACTGTAAACTAGTTAATGAGTTGGATAGAAAGGAAATGGCATTAAGCTGTAGGCATTAAGCTAGAGGAAGGCTACTCAACAAAGATTAGGTTTGTGACTGAGCTTGTTTTAATCTTTTTCTAATGCTCTCAACAAAAAGAAAAAAAGGTGCGTTGAAGAAAACTGCCAAAGGCACAGAGCTGAAGGGCAGCGTCAACATGAAGAACACTGAGAGTTAAAGGTATTAGGTGACCTCAGATAACAAATATGAAACAGATTTCAGTCAACAAAGTGCAAAGGCTTAAACTTAGGAACTGCTAATAATAACCTCTCTTGTAAGCAAGGATGTCTTCAGTTAGAAATGTCTAAAGTGAAGGAAAGCTTAGCCAACCACTGCTTGGTTACAGGGCAACTGTAAGATATGACTATGAAGAAAAGAATATATATGATCCTAAGATGTGTCAATCAACATATTCCTAATATAGATAGGAAAGTATCAGCACGTTTGTACAGTGTTCCTGTAAATGTCATGCAAAATGCTGTATGAGTTCTGATCAGACAGGAAAGACTAATTTGAACTGGGATGTCTGGGGAAGGAGGACGTATGTTTAGAAGGAGGCTTAAACCTGGATTTTCTTTAGTGTTGGAGAGTAGTGTTGGAGAGTGTTGGTGACTGGATCTCAGATGGCCCTCTGTAAGATAAAGGGGAAAGCAGTTAGGGAAGAAGAACTTCAGAACTTAAAATTTACAAATGCCTAAGACCCAACTTGTCCATAGACTTAAAAATATATTTTATGACCACCTGTCCAGAGAAATTCTAGCAAAGGAGATGAATTAACTTTTTATTATCTGATCCTTGACCTATTCAAATTCCATGCATTCTGCTTATCTTTGAAGATTAATTATTATTCAAGGAAATTCAGTTTTCAAGTAGAGCAACTCCACACGGGAGGAAGGAGCTGAAGACTCCAAGATTTCTTACATGATCGTTGATTTCAGATGTACAGCTCATCTGCTGTTTTTGCTATACATTATAAAGGTAAAGAGAGCCTTTGTGCTCATTTAAAAATAAAGGAAGATGGATTAAATGTTTGGCCAATGTTAGCATTGTACGAGAGAAAAATAATCTAGAGCTCTGTAAAAGAAGTACCTTACCTTTTCAAAGTATACAGCAGTATAATTTACACAGAAAAGAGACTCACTGTTCTGGATAGAAATTAGGAATAATTTGAGTTTGTTTGTTTTGATAGCTTAGTACAATTAGAATGATGTTTGTTTTGATTCCTAGATGCGGTCTGTCAGCCGAATATTTAAATTTATTGACATGCCAACAGAAGAGATGAAAACCATTAAGCCACAGAAGAATAACCAGTTTTCAGATGCCCTTATAATTGAAAACAGGCACGTGAAAGACGAGAAGAACTGGCCATCTGGGGGACAGATGACTGTGACGGACCTTACAGCCAGATACACTGAAGGAGGAACTGCTGTCTTAGAAAACATTTCCTTTTCAATAAGTTCAGGGCAGACGGTGAGACACTGTTTTGTTTTGTTTGGTCTGACTTCTATTATGCTTTACTATGGAAGTGTCGTTATAAAACTATTTATTGACTCAGTAGGTTTTCGTAGATAGAAACATGAAATTATTGCAGAACAAAATAATCATTTAATTAATCTGAATGACAGAAGTGTTTTCTGCCTCTTATTAAAAAGAGCTCATCTCTAGTATTATTAGCTATGAGCAAAAATAGTAAGGAAATTTGGCTTAAATATCCTGGAAGTCTTGAAGCTCTTTGTACCTTAGTGAAGCATGATGAGGAGTTTTCCTGACCACGAGGAGAATAATATGCAGATAAAATATTTCTGCAGCAGTTCTTCATGTCCTTTCTCTGTGCTTGAAGTTGGCCTCCTCCTCTTGTGGACAGAGAAGTGTGCAAGTGCTAGGGGCAGACTGACCCAGTGGAACGGAACATGAAAGAATACTGGCCAGTGTGCCAAGGGTAATGCACCAGCGGCTCGGCACTCAGAGGGACGTTCCATGGGTGCTGTGGGCTGTGCCAAATTATTATAGAGCAAACGATAAGCAGTTCTATTCTTTAAAAGGCTTACAAACCTCTAACTAATCTTCATGCATGTTTGGATTTACATTCAAGAAAGAACTTTATTTTCAGGGCAGCGCTTAGGCAGATGTTGAACACTTCGCTTGAAGTTCATGCAGATTCCTGAGCTGAAGCTGTATGGATGAAGAGCCAATTTTAACTCTGTCACCTAGATGAGAAAACAGGTTCAGCAACAATGCCTTGCCTTTCCATGAGGCAGCTCTTAGGTCCTATTTGAACAGCACCTGTCTGCCAGAGTCGATAGATCTATATTGGTTTATACATGTTTAATTTCTAAGTTTGAGGACACTGCAATTTTGATAATAGGGTTCAGACTTCCTGTAGCACCATCTTGAAACAACTGTGCCTTTGGAGGAGAGGCAATCTGTGATTTCTGGAGTGTGAGGTATGGGTGCTTCTGTAGGCTGCTTGATTTACTTCCTGGATAATTCTTGGAAGCAATGGAGTAATGGAAATGAAAGATACTTTTGTACTGTACACTTCTGAGGCAAAACAATTAAAACAAAGATCCCTTTTACAATGACCATGATTTAGAAATTTTATCCAATTCCAGTGATGAACCCTGTATGCAGAGGTAGTGTTTCCAGAATTGGAGCATGTTCCTTAAACCAAAGAGATTGGTTTCTGCCTTGTAGTGAAACGGGGAAAACAAGCAGGAAAGGGGAGAACTCCCATCATAGACCTTTGCTTGTCTTGTTTGGGCTGAGGTACTGTAATGGAAAGGACGTCAGACAACAGGAAGGGTCCTCATGTCACCTCATCACCTTCACATTTATATTGTCATTGTTCAAATGCAGCCCATGCTCAGACAGCTCAGCATTAGCTGTGTAAAATTCAGCTGTGGGAAAAGCCAGTATCTCAGCTTTGGGTGGGGGTTACAAAATATGAAATAATATATAGGGAAATTTCTGTTCTTCAGGTAAGCATAGACTAATGGATCTACCTTCTTAGTTGATTCTGAAGGTTTACACTAACAAAACAGAGTCTGGTGCAGAGTTTCATTCAGCCCTTGCTGTAGACTTTTATCACTTCCAAATTAACAACCTACACTATCCCACTGAAACCAGTTTGGATTGCTCTCTACTATTAAGATTTCTAAACGTTGCTGCCTTGGTTTGTGGTTAATATATGAGCGATATTAAGTGCTTGCTTTTATTAATTTGCATTGCAGGTGGGCCTTTTAGGAAGAACTGGCTCGGGAAAAAGCACTTTACTTTTTGCATTTTTAAGACTGCTGAATACAGAAGGGGATATCCAGATTGACGGCGTCTCCTGGAACACAGTCAGCTTGCAGCAATGGAGAAAGGCCTTTGGAGTGATTCCTCAGGTAATGAGAATGTTTTAGAGGCAGCAAAAAGGCCTTTATTCTTTTTTGATTGTATACTAATATGTGCAGTTACATTTAAGTAGGAAGCTAGTTGTTTTATGCTAAGAAACAGAATAAATGCACAGAATTTGTTAAGAGGATAGTTGAATGGATGAATATGATAATTTGCAGTGAAATCTACGCTTGGAGTATTTCTATGTCACTCACACAAGAGATCTTATAAAAATAAGAAGATACAGTGCCCTCAAACAGAAGTGTTCATAGTTGGCTTATCTCTCTGCCTCTGAAATGGATGACATGTTGATTCAAAATAAGATAGTGCCAACTAAAGAAAAAAAATAGTCAGTGATGTTCTCACCTCCTGTTTTCTAAAACCTTACATCATGTATTATGGTTAATTTGTGAAAACAATACATTGCCTGTTTTCTTTGATAGGTCAGTAGCAGAACTACTCAATCATTAACTGATCCCCAACTTGGGCAGGGACACTTTTCTCTAGACCAGGTTGCTCAACCTGCCCTTGAACGCTTCTAGGGGTGGGGCATCCACAGCATCTCTGAGCGACCTATTCCTGCTCCTCACCACCCTCACTCTGTGATTCTATGTTAAAGAGTCCCTCTCCAGCTTTCTTGTGGGCCTCCTTTAGATACTGAAAGGTCACTAAAAGGTCTCTCTTGAGACTTTTATTCTTCAGGCTGAATAACCCCAACTCTCACAGTCTATCTTCACAGGAGAGGAGCTCCAGCCTTCTGAGCACCTGTGGCCCTCCTCTGGATCTGCTCTAACAGATCTGTGTTCTTCATATGGTAGGGACCCCAGAGCTGAATGCAATGCTCCAGGTAGAGTGTCAAGACAGCATAGTATAGGGGAACAATCACCTCCCTTGAGCAGCTGGTCACTCTTTTTTAATGCTGCTGGCTTTCTGGGCTGCAAGCACATATTAAATGCTCATGTTGAGCATTTCAGTCACCAATGCACCAACTTTTTCTCCACAGGCTGTCCTCAATTCTCTCATCTCTCAGCCTGTATTGATGTTTGGGATTACCCAGACCCATGTGCAAGACCTTGCACTTGGCTAGGATGTTTGCATGTTGTTTGCATGGCCAACCTCTCAAGCCTGTGACGGTCCATCTAGGTGGCAACCCTTCACTTCCAGCATGTCACCTACACCACACAGCTCAGTATCATCTGAAACTTGCTGTGAGTGCAGCAGTTCCCTCAAAGACAGCAATCTGAAGCACTTTGACCTTACTGGAGCAGCCCTTTCTTTCACTGTCAATTTACACACCCAACCTATGGGAGCCAGGAGTGCTGCAGGGAGTTTGTTGCTCAGATTCACCTCCTGGCTGAGCTCTGCTGGCAGCCAGGGCTTGCCTGGCACGCTGCCCTGTGACAGCTGATCTGTCATCCTTTCTCTCAGCTTTGCAACTCTTTCATGTATGTCTAGTCCTGTAAACTTTTATTTGTTTATTACTGCTGGTTCAGTACTGTCAGCATGACTCTTAGTTGCAAGCAAGGAAAAAAGTCACCCCTTTAGGTCAAGGTAGCTGTGTCAGAGATTGCAAATACAGCTGTGTCAAGATGGGCAGAGATTGCATGTATGGTGTTGTTTTAGTCTGGAGAAGTATGTTATAATAGTTGTTGAAGAGTACTAAGAAACCCCACCTCCGCGTTCTCTGGAAATCACTAGAGTTGCCAATCTGTTTGCTTGCTTCACTTTGCAGCTTCTGTCCAAAACCCTTGCCAAGGAGCTATACTTCATACCTCAGAATTTCCCATATTCAGAATGAAATGAAGTTTTCACCAGTATTCTCTTCAGAGAAGAGAAATTACACATGCTGCCCAGCCTTTCCCAGCAGAACAAAGAGAGCCTTTTGTTCTCTGCCATTCACCTGCAGCTTCAGAATGTAAAAAAAAAGTCTCCTTGCCTTTCCTGGGAGGTGGGCCTATAGCACCATATGGATGTGCACGGTCACATGAGGCAGGCTTCACTAACAGCGAGGGAATGGAGCTAATTTAACCTGAGGCATGCTTCCTTAGGAAAATTTTCAGCATTGCCCTTCTTTTCCCTATCCCTAAACGTTGCAATTTAAAGGAGACAAAATTATTCTTCAATGGGAGTGTCATTAATAGATGACTGTGTAGCACCTGCAGTGTCCCAGTGGCGGCACGTACCACAGTGTGCTCCAGGTGAGTCGTGCTGGAACAGCCCGAGGGGCACTCAGGGATCACACTGAGCCACAGCAAAGGCGGAGATCTGCCTGTTCCTTTCCGTGTATCAGATGCAACTGTCAGTGTATGAGCTGGTAAATCACATCAGGCAAGTTTCCTGGAGCGCCCACAAGGAAGTTCCTTCCTGCACCTCATCAAAGGCTGGCGTTGGTTAAGCACAGCCTCGACCACAGCAGTGCTCCTACAGGATGTTTGTAATTCTCATGGAAATCAGTAACTCAGCGATAACAGGCTGTCTGAAGCAAAATCACAGCCCATCAGCTCTTCATTCTGGGCAGTTCTTTCTGAGGCTTCATCTGCAAGACTTTCCCTAGCATATTTCAAGGGTGTTTGGAGAAGAAGGGTGCCTGCACCTGATTTCTACGCATTGAAGCTCTTTTGCATGCAGGTCCTCAAGCAGATTATGTACTGAAATATCTAATTGAGTTAGACTGACAAAGAAGCCTTCAGAAGTTTGGCTATGAAGGGAAAATGGGAGATCTGGAGCCAGCTTCCCATTAAAACAACTGAGGAGTCCTGAGATCCATAAGGTGTCAAGAGTGGGTGCTTCCTTGAGCCTTGAGTGCTGTTCCACTCATATTTAGACATTTAATCATCCTGACAGATCTCACAGCATTTAACTCCATGTAGAGTTAAAATCAAGCTTAGTATGGAGAATAAGGCTACTACGGTTTGTGGGATTGCCAGCTGACAAAAAAAAACCCAACAAACAAACCAAACCCAAATTATCAAATCCCTTTGCCTCCTTTATTTCCCTGAAGAAGTAATGTTTGGCAACTTCTCTTAGGACTAGAAGGAATGGCTTCAAGCTGTGCCAGGGAAGATTCAGGCTGGACGTTAGGAAATAGTACTTCTCTGAAAGGGTGGTCAGGCACTGGAATGGGCTGCCCAGAGAGGTGGTGGAGTCACCAATCCTGGAGGTGTTCAAGGAATGTTTAGACATTGTGTTGAGGGACATGGTTTAGCGGGAACCATTGATGAAGGGCGAATGGTTGGACTGGATGATCCTGTGGGTCTTTTCCAACCTTAGCAATTCTATGATTCTATGATTCTCTTCCTAGTTCATTTTGCAGTAGCCATCTCTCTTTGTTCACTACATCTGCCTGTCTGTCTGTCCACCTCAGTGCTGTTCTGCTGCCTCTCAGTCTATCCAGGACAGCTCACTCTTGGAGGTGGCACCGGGATGACTGTTTTGCACCCTCCCCGGTCACTCCTTTGCACTGCATCCTGCTGGGAAGTTCAGCTATTCCTCCACAATGACACGTCAGTATCAACATAGCTGGGAGCATCTCCTGCTCCAGGCCCATGCATAGGACACTGGTGGAGGTCAGTAGAAACACTGCATGCTCATTCAAGGCAGTATTTTCTTTTCAATATTTCTTTTCTGCATCATGCATTCAGTGCTGCCAGGAACACAGCCCTTGTGCTTCCCAGTGAGCCTTATGGGAGGCAGAAGTTTGAATCTTACAGAAATGGTTGCAAAAAAATTTGCAAAAGGTCTTCGTTACTCACGTGCTCTTATTGTTGACTGTAAATACCTTAATGCCAATACAGTTTCTAAAGGACCACTTGAGACAAGAAGACTTATAACTCAGACATTCAGATACCAAATTCATTTTCCTTCATCTTGATATTGTTACCATGATGTATGTAGGAGGAAGCAACATGGAGGTCATATTGCTGCTAATTGGACGTCTCTGAATGTGCAGCTGGTGTCGTCCATCTGAGGATGTTCCAGCCTTGGGCAGATGGGAACAAGGAAGGGTTTGTAAGAGCAGCACGAGAGGTGCCAGCCCATGGATCTGGCTGAGAATCTGCACAGGTCTTCCATCTCATCAGCAGCTGCTCACAGCCAGGATATTCTCACTCTTTATCAGCCTCTTCTAAATGGATTCCCTACTCTTCTGTGTGCATTTCCTTGGGTTTGTCAGAGTCTTGGTTCTCCACATAACACTTATATCACTTAGGAGGCTTATCTGCACAAACTGGATGTACCCAACTCTGTAACCACTAGTGCACTTTAGAGAGGTTGATTTACAGTATGTGGGGTGGGCAGAACATAAACATGGCCGTATTTATATTCCTGAGCATTTTGCTTGTGGGTGGATGTCAGCTCTGAGAAACTATCTCCTGTGTGATCACACTCTATCCTCCGGGCTGAACATGAACAACTGACAGAGAAGGAAATGGCTCCAGATTTACTGTCAGTCTCCCCAGCCACCCAGTTCTCCTTCCATCACCCTCCTTATTCCGACTTCTTCCACATTTATAAATGATACACAGGCCCATGGCAGTCACTTTTTTTCCCCCCTCATTTTGAATTTCTGGCATTTAAGATTTGTTTTTCTGCTTCTTTTTAAGTGGACTGTACCTGCCCGCATACCTAACACGGTATTTACTCAGGTGAAGCTTATGTGGTTTCTAATGAGTTAGGAGGAAGGAGGTGTTGAAAAGGATGGAGAAATACCAGAATTCAGGACAATGCAATATTTACCCTGTGGAAAAAAAATACATAATTCAGGGAATAGCTTGATTTTAGTGCCCCACTTCTTGAAAGCCACAGCTATTACAAGCATCAGCAGTGTCTGAAGTAAGTGGTCTCCTTTATTTCTCTCCCTGCTGCACTTCAGCAGGAATGTTATTCAGCCCAATCTTCTTAAAAACTGGTTTGTTCAGTTGACTATTCTTTATCAGTGAGAACTGAAAATACCTGCTCCATTACTTAAATGTATGGTGCTCAAAGTGTGAACAAAACCAGGTCTGACCCTGCTACCACAGAACTATTACTTTCACCGCACCCAGTGCTCGTAGGAATCTAATCCTGCTGCAAATACGTAGTCCCACGTGCACAAACTAACTGGGCCATGGGAAAGGATGGGTGTTTTCACTGAAGCACTTGGAGTTAGTAGAAAAGATGGTTATGAAGGAAAGGCTCTTCTCTTTCCCTGGTAGATATCAAACGTACTTCTGTAAATGTTGGCTGTGCACACCACTGCCTGCACTGCAGCTCTGCTGGACCCCGGCTTGCAGAGCAGTGGGGAGCTCTCAGGGAAGCCCCTCCAGTAACTGCATGGCAGGAGAGTGCAGTTGGTCTTCTCTTCTGCTCTCCCGAGTGGGGTACTTCCTTCCCCCTTATACCAAAGAAGTTACTGGCAATGGCTTGCACCTCTTAATTAAATGAACTAAAACAATTTATTTTAAGCTGACACACTTCTAATTAATCATAATTAAATGATGAATATAAATCCATGTAAAGATCACTCTGAAATCTGATGAAAGAATGCCAGTTTCCCAGGTTAGGTCAGATGGAAATAGTGGCCAACTGGCTGAGCTCTGGGACAGTATTTACTACATGTATGCTCTTGGCCAATTTCTGGCACCCTAGCAGTTCCCTCATTGCTTTCAATAGCTTTGGACTACCAAGGCTCTGGTTTAATTTCAACAAGAAATTATTTGGCTACAGATCACTGGCATTTCAACATGTCTTCTCTAAATAAATATTTTCTTTAGGAAGACAAAAGAAGTAGTAATCACTGAAATCCTTCTTCTTGATATCTATTTTGTATGTACAAGGCGAGACCATGCAAATGGTAATATTTCCCAAGCTTTGCATTCTTTGAGAGCAGGTTTCCCTGCTGTAAGCAGCAGGTGTAGAGCAATACAGAAAGCAACAGCTTCCATTTATCTTACAAGAACTGTAGTGCAACCTCAGTGTCACTTGAAGAACCCCACTTCCACCAATCTGACACACCTGCCCTGTGTACAAAGAGATTAAACAAATATTTAATTTTGCCTGAGTCATTGCTTTTCCAGCCACAACACATATATCTAAGGCACGTTCATTTACAGATGCTTGTCTAAACTGATGAGAAAAACAAATTCAGTACTAAACCGTAGTGCACCCTCAGAAGGATGCTCTGTTGGTGCTGAGCAATGCACATCCTCATCACTTTCTGCAGCAGCAGGAAGGTGCAGGACAGGAGGAAGAGAGTATGCCTGCAGCATCCCCCAAGGCAGCCTCCTGTGTGAGTGTGTGGTGCTGCTGCAGCCGGGTTGGGTTGTGCTGCACCACGTCCCTGTGAGCTGGCACCAAGAGAGGAGCAGGAGGGCTCTGCTGAGATGGGACTGGGACAGGCAATAAAGAATCAAACAAGATTTTTAAAAGGCTTCTTCCAAACTTAAAATACAGAAAATCTTCCATTCTGAAAACTGTTGAAACATTTCACATTTTTTTAGATGAGTTTGGGTTAGTTTTTATTAAAACAACAGTCAAAACCTGAACATACAGTTCTTAACCCTGATGATCAGGGAGCTGGAGCATCTCCCCGACGAAGACAGACTGAGAGAGCTGGGCTTGTTCAGCCCGGACAAAAGAAGGCTGTGGGGTGACCTAATTGCAGCCTTTCAGTACCTAAAGGGAGCCTATAAACAGGAGAGGAGTCAACTCTTTGAAAGGGTAGATAACAGCTGAACAAGGGGAAATGGTTTTAAGTTGAAGGAGGGAAGATTTAGGTTGGATGTCAGGAGGAAGTTCTTCACTATGAGTGGTAAGGAGCTGGCACAGGCTGCCCAGAGAGGTTGTGGGTGCCCCATCCCTGGAGGTGTTCAAGGCCAGGTTGGATGGGGCCCTGGGCAGCCTGGTCTAGTATTAAGTGTGGAGGTTGGTGGCCCTGCCTGTGGTGGGGGAGTGGGTTGGAGATTCATGATCCTTGATGTCCCTTCCAACCCGGGCCATTCCGTGATTCTGTGATTAACCCCCCCTCTTTTTTTTTTTGAACAATGCTTTCCAAAATTGTATAAAACCTTCACTAAGCTTTATCTGATAATTACAGAAGTTTATTTTTTGTCTCTGTACACTTTACAACGTCTCACATAGTGTTCCACCTCATATACCCACCTGTACATCTTCTTTCTTATAGAAAGTCTTCATATTTTCTGGAACTTTTCGGAAGAATTTGGATCCTTATGGGCAATGGAACGATGAAGAAATATGGAAAGTTGCAGAGGAGGTAAAGCTGCTCAGTGTGTTTGTTGTTTCCCTCTGCTGAGGTGCTTACACCGAAGTGCATTGCAGGACAAGTGGTTATCATATGTTCAATTTATATAAAGGCTTTGAAACAAAGTGCTGAGAAAAGATAACAGAAGGCCATAAACTTTTTTTTCCCCTAACTTTGACAAAGGCGATTTTTTATTGGGCAATAAGGAAACTCAAAGATAAACTTCTGTACAGCACTCCGTGCAGTGACTGAGCACAGGTGAGGCTCTCTCTTTGGCTCGGCTGCATGACCCAGAGAGAAAAGAAGTGCAGTGAGCTGATGGTGCAGAAGTCTTGTAATCTTTTGTCACTTCAATGCTTTGCCAAATGCATGCCATTTTTCAACTGCAGTGTGCGAAGATGACTAGCAAACATCTGAGAGGCCAGAAAGAAGTGAGAAATGCCTGTGGTCAGTCCCAGAAATAGAAGACTGGCATTACTGCAATAGGAAATGCTTAGACTCAGCTTATGAGTATCTTTCATTGAAAGATTTTCCGGCTGTTGCAGCTCTCAGCCTGGCTTACAGCTGGCTGGTAGAGCAGTGCTCTCTGACATGGCATTCGGGCTCATGTACAGCCTGTGTCACAGCCAGCTGCCTCCTTCATGGAAATCAAATATTAGGGAGTATTGGAAAACCTGAAGGTTTTCTTTCTTCTAGTTTTATACTGA
The DNA here is from genome assembly GCF_016699485.2 of Gallus gallus. Taxonomy (NCBI): domain Eukaryota; kingdom Metazoa; phylum Chordata; class Aves; order Galliformes; family Phasianidae; genus Gallus; species Gallus gallus. The sequence continues at coordinate 24,719,826 of NC_052532.1, read as the reverse complement.
AGTTTTAGCAACGTCTATGTTTTCAAATGACCCAATATCAGGGGAAAGATTTTTCCAGCTCTGTTTCTATGTAGAGAGCAAACACCACGCATTGTGGGTGTAAGATGCCACCTATTGGCGCTGATAGCGTTTAATAGGTTGCATGGGTGTAAATAATGCCCCAAGGAAAGGCAGGTAAGAGGTACAGAAGGGGAAATGCTGCAGCCTAGAAAGCAGATATCTCCTAAGGTACAGATGACTTAATGAACTGGTTCCCTCTTCCTTGTCCATAGCAAGACGCAAGTATCATAAAATGCTTACAAACGTGGGAGTTAATCTGAGAACTTCCTTGTTCCCATGCAGGAGGCTGACTCTGTCTCTGCTCTCTCTCTAAAGTTTATATAAGTTCTTTCCTGTGTTTGAAAAAGGGGAAAGTAGCCACTTTCAATGCACAATTTACTGTCAAGTACGTACATCACAACACTTCTGGTGAAATGGAGTGACAGGAGGTTTTTAGCCGGCGCTACAAGAGACAGTGAAGCAGTGCTGCACTTCTCCGATGCCCTGAGATTGGGGGGAGATTAATATTCCCTCTATTGAATAAAAGTGGGTTCCAGTTCTGCTTTGGAGGGTGCTGTGTGAGAGCCAACCCTGGGATTTTGAAGAGCTAAACCTCATTTGTAACAGTGAGAAAAAAAATGTTGAACTATTTATCACTGAGGAGTGTGGCAAATCCAAATGTAACAACACACAGTTTTCCAGTTAATAGGCAAGGGAACGCAAAGCAAATAAAAAAGAGCCGTTAATACTTTTCAGTGGGAGGGATGTGATTGTTTACACAGCTCACGCTCCTGAAATCTGGCTCGATGGAGGCAGTGAGTCAGCATGACTTGGGGAGTGTGGCACGGGAAGAAAGCGGATATCCAGCTTCACCCTGACCCACGGCTGAGGGCTCAGACAGCGCTGCCAGTATCAGTGCTGCCTTTTAAGTTCCTTGCATTGGGCTGCAGGTGCAAGGTGCTGTCTGAACAAATGTCAGCTGTTTCACTTCTGTTGCCCCAGTATTTCAGCACCTGAATCTGTCACACTCATGTTAATGTGGGGGGCTGGGTTTTCCTCAGGCAGTCAGCTGTCTGAACTGTATCTTAGAATCATAGAATGGCCTGGGTTGAAAAGGACCACAATGATCATCGAGTTTCAACCCCCCTGCTATGTGCAGGGTCGCCAACCACCAGACCAGGCTGCCCAGAGCCACATCCAGCCTGGCCTTGTACATGTACAGAGAGACCTTGAGCAGTTTTAAGAAGAAAGAAACATCTCCAACTGAAAACCTGCTGCAGAATTTCATTAAAGGGCAAAAGTTATATTTGAAAGAGGAGTGAGGAACAATGCAGTGACCTCGATTTGCCTATAAATAGAAGTATGAACTTCAAAAATACTATACATACCTACACACCGCCATTTAATATGGTTTCCACGTAAAAAGGAAATGCAAGGAAATAATTCTATTTTTTGCCTTGGAATGAAAATAAATGGCAGATCAGTCATATTTTGAAAATCCAGGGGGGCTCTTCATAAGCTGTGAGGGTGCACTGCGCTTTTATAATGTATTTTGGAGCAGCGCATCTCTTGTATGTCTCCCAGTTCTCATGCTTTACCAACACTTCTCTGGAAATGCTGGGAAGCACAGTCTGGACACGAGGAAGCTGCAAAGCTTTGGTGCAAACAGAGCCCTTCCCAGTGAGAGCAAAGAGGAGCACAGGCAGAAACAAACGAGAGCCACCTCCTGTGCTGGGTTTGTTTCTGGCTCAGGTGAAACAGGTTCCATCACAAGGCCCTCTGAAGCGTTCTGCCAGTGGTGCTCGAGGAACATCCACAGTGCCCATGGGCTGAGCAACATGCACAGTGCATTTGGGGCAGCACAGGGAGCAGATGGAAACGCTCTCAGAGCCATAGAGACGCTGCCGCGGTGACTGGGGTTATTTTCTCTGTTGCTGTAAAGTAGCATGGGAATTTTGCTTGTTTCTTCTTGCCCTCCTAGTAACCAAAGAGGCCTGGTTTCCTTTCAGAAATCTCTCCTTGACATTACCAGTGACACACATCACTTCTGGACACAAGTTCTGAGCACATGGCTGTCTCTGCTAACTCAGAGTGTTTGGGTGGAAATGCCAGAAGTCACTGTATGTGACAAACAAACAAAGCATTAACTCTCAGCTTCCCAGCGTAAATCCAGGCACGTGGCATGGTTCAGCCAGCAGCTTGTAGTCTTTGCAGGACAGACACTCGTTTCCATTGATCTGTGTTTTCTGTTCAGGAGTGAAAGGCAAGAAAAGAAAAGGCGTTGGTCATCATACCCCAGTCAGCAGTAACCGTGCCTCATCTATTTTTCCTTTCTTTTTCTCTCTGGCAGGTTGGGCTGAAGTCTGTGATTGAGCAGTTCCCGGGCCAGCTGGATTTCGTTCTTGTGGATGGAGGCTGTGTCCTCAGCCATGGGCACAAGCAGTTGATGTGCCTTGCCCGGTCTGTTCTCAGTAAGGCTAAAATCCTGCTGCTGGACGAGCCCAGTGCTCACCTGGACCCCATGTACGTTTTGTTCTTGTGTTCTAATATGAAATCCCCAAACCAGTGAGGCAGAACCCCCTAAAGGAACCTTTGGTAACTCCTAAGGTCTGGTACTAAGCTTGATTTCAGCTTTAGGAACAGACCCTGGGGAAAAGGGATGCACTAAATGTGCCACCTTGGAGAATTACACTTTCTGAGCCGACTTCCAGCAGGGCAGCAACTCACTTCTGCTGTGTCAGCAGCAGCTCAGCTATGCTGGCTGTCCTGCTTTGGCTGGGCTGTGTGAAGGAGGGAGAGGGACATGCAGTGATGGCTGCTGGGCTGTCCACAGGACGCTGGCCATGCTTGGTCCACCATGGCCTTGTGTGCGAGGGCCAGAAATCAGGCAGTGTCAAACACAGGGTTCAGAAACTTCAGGTCTTCTATCTCTGCTCAGTGCCTGCTGTAACTCACTGCTCCTTGCTGCTGTGTTACCGTCACAGTGCAAGGTAATGGAAATGCTCCAGCATGGTGGGTGCTGTAACTGTTAACAAAGGGGAGCAACTCCATCCCCCAAAGCTTACATCAGACTGGGATTATCATCATGAGTTCAGCACTCCACGCTAACTTATCTCCAGCCCAGACAGCAAGAGCATAACATAGGTCCAAAGAATGCCTGTGCTGTGTGGCATTGTTAGAGATGGTGGTATTTCTGCATGGAGTGTCAGAGAAGTTCAGTTACACCTTCACATTATGAGTGCTTTCCCAGCAGAGGTGATGCTGAGCATCACGGCATGCAGCTGGATGATTACATACCACAAATGCAGTTACGGGCTGTGAGTGATGTATGTTGCAGTCTGAGTGCCAATGGTTATTTGCCTTCTAGAACTTCCCAAGTGATCAGGAAAACGCTGAAGCACGCATTTGCAGACTGCACTGTGGTCCTCTCTGAGCACAGGCTGGAAGCCATCCTGGAGTGCCAGCGGTTCCTGGTGAGCATCTTCCCTCATCTCCTGCACAGTTGTTTTGTTACGTTTGACAAGTCGTAGAGTGCCCTGGGTTGAAAGGGACCTTAAAGACCACCAGTCCCAGCCCCCTGCCGTGCTTCACCATGGCCAGGGCAGACACGGCTGTGCTTCTTGAGCAACAGAAGGGCATGCGGGGGAAAAGGTTTTCTGAGGAAACATCCAACGGTCAGAATCTTTGATTTCATTCACAAAGGCATCTGAATGTTGCCTTATTGTGCCGTCTGGGCGGTGAGGTGTCAGGAAGCACTGCACCCTGTCAGGACGTCCCTCCTCGGAACACAACTTGCTGCTGGCAGCGTGCCGGTTGGTGGGGGGCCGGCCGGGCCGGCGGGGCGTCCTGGCACCTCCCGCGGCCACCGCCCGTCTGACGGGTGCGATGTCCCCACAGGTGATCGAGGACAACAAGATGCGGCAGTACGAGTCCATTCAGAAGCTGCTGAGCGAGAAGAGCTCCCTGCGGCAGGCCATCAGCCACGCCGACCGCCTCAAGCTGCTTCCCGCGCACCGCCGCAACTCCAGCAAGCGCAAGCCCAGGCCGCAGATCTGCGCGCTGCAGGAGGAGACGGAGGAGGAGGTGCAGGAGACGCGGCTGTGAGCGCGGCCCCCACGCTCCGCAGCTCCCCCGGCACCTCCCGACCCGCGGGGCCGACCTCCCTTCACCGTCGGCGGCGGGCGGGCACTGCGTCCTCTGCGCTGCCGCGTCGCGGTGCCGCTCTGCTCGGTACCACCCGCGGGGCCGTAGGAGCGGTCGGCGCAGCCCCGCCCGGGGATCCGCGAGCCGTGCGCCGCGTTCCCCGCAGCGCAGCGGTGAAGAGACTCTCAAACCGATTTTTATACTCTTCTGGTTTGCAGTTTTATGATGAAACGGAACTTTCTCTAGGGTATGTTATTTATTTTAATATTGTCGCCAACGTTTGTTAAGGAAATGATGTATTTTAAAAGTGATTCCGTACCATAAAGAAAAATATATTTGTACAAAAAGTTGTGCGTTGGGACGGTGTTTCTGTTGCCGCTAGCCTTTGGTGCCGCATCGCCCTCACACAAACGAGGGCACTTTCGGGCCGCCGCAAAGAGCCGCTCCCGCGGCACAGCCCGCCCGCAGCCCCCCGCCGGCCGCCACAGCCCGGGGCCGCCCTTACGCCGGCCGCGCCCGCACTGCGCTGCCGCCCGCCAGCAGGGGGCGCTGCGGGGTCGGCACCGCTCCGCCTGCCCGCCCCTCTCCATGTCCGTGTCCGTGTCCCTGCCCGGCCCGGCCCTGTCTGTGTCCACGTCCAAGCGCGCTGCTTGACGAGGAGCGCTCATTCCTTGGTGTGATTTTTACATGGAAACAGCAGAGCAGGCCCTGGGCTGAGCAGGCAAATTGTTTCCGGACGTACTTCTAGCACCATGTTCAGTTTTGGGCCCCTCACTTCAAGAAAAACACTGAGGCCCTGGGCCGTGTCCAGAGAAGGGCAGCAAAGCTGTGAGGGGTGTGGAGCACAGGCCTTATGAGGAGCGGCTGCGATTGCTCTGTCTGGAGAAGAGGAGGCTCAGGGGAGATGTTATTGCTCCCTACAACAGCCTGAAGGAGGTTGTGGTGAGGGGAGGGTCAGCCTCTTCTCCCAGGTAATGTGGCTGGATGATCTTAGTGGTCTTAATCTTAATGATTTATGATTTCCAGAAGGGAAAAGGCAAATCCAGCAAGAGCATGCAGTAGAGGGGATGTATGTAGGAGCTGCTGATAGACACAGTGTGAGCATGTGGAATAAAGAACTGCTCCCAGCCGGTGGCATCCCACTCCCAGGCAAGAAGCCACAGACCGCTCTGCTGCAGGGCCCTGACTCCCATCATGGACCCAGGCCCCAGGCATGGCTCTGCTCTCAGAAGGCAGTGAAAAGGCTGGAGAGGGAATTAGTTGGTTCTTTCATTACAGGAGCACTGCCCCAAGCACTGTGCTCCTCCATGGGAGGAGGAGAAGGGAAGCGTCTGCTGCCAGTGGCAGTCAGGAGGAGCACGTTGCTTTCCAGAGAAGCCCTTGCAGCACCAGTGGGAGCAGCTCGCTGGGCTCTGCCTGATGCTGAATTGGGAAGCTGCATGGCTGCTCATTGTTCCCATTGCACTGTGTGGGGACAGAGAGGAGGCCGCAGCCCCGTGTAGTGGAAGAAAAGAACAAATAACGATGGTCTTCGTAACACAGGCTGGTCACTCTTTAGGTAGATTCTCCTCATCATGTGTGCTTTACTTTGCACACACTGGATAAAACAACCCCCTCCCATAGTGCTTTGTTACCGAAAGCACACATCTGTACTAACGGGGGTGTGCGCAGGCGTGCAGTGAACACCAAGGAGCAGGCTGACTCCAGCACTAATAGGAAGATTTAATTTTGCAGCCTGTGAGGAAGAAGCCAAAATGATTAAGAGAGTGAAATTGCCCTGCCAAGGATCTGCAGCTCCCCTGAAGTACAGAGGAGGGAGAGGGCAGCCAGAAATGGCTCGCTCAGCACTAAGGGCCTCTTAGGACAGCAGAGGCCACACAGGAGCAGCCCAAACAAACTCAGACGTGCACATCCCCCCATCCTTGTACATTTTGTGTACAAAATCCCCGTGTACAGCAGCTTCATCATCACCATTAGTGGAGTCTCTCTGGGCTGCTGTCCCAAACAATAGTTCAGCTTGCGCAGTTGCTTAACTGGTGCCTTACCAGCTGTAGTGTTTTATTCAAGGACTGCCTATTGTTATCTCCGAAATCTTTCCGTGAGTTCCACCTCTCCCATTTCCACAGCCCTCCTGCCCTGGCCCAGCAGCACCAGCACCACCCAGAGCTTGGTGTCCACGTCCCTCCCTGGCCTTGGCGTGCCCCACTGTGCCCCTCCCGTCCCACCCTGCCCACAATAGGAACATTCCCCCGAAACTTGGCAGCTCTGGAAAACAAACCTTTTGAAGCCATTACTTCCGATCGATTCTGAATTAGCACGGATTACTGAAGGTCAGATCAGAACTTCACAGTCTGTTGTGGTCTATTAGATATCTAAAAAGTTATCGCATAACGTTTTTCTCCTTTGTGTGATGCCCACTTGGCATTTTAGCTGGGCACAGCTTGCCTATGAGTTAGCATTGTTCAGCATTGGACAAGGAAAGCACCAAAACCCACACGGAGCCATGTGCGCAACTATTCACTAATGGACAATTCATTGCTGCCTAAAAATCTTGCACATTAAGCAACATTCAGTGTGATTCAGTGACATGATTCCTTCATAAACCCTCAAGTTCTCCAAAACCAATTTCCTGCTCTTAGGATAAATGATATTACCTCCAATTTTATTCACTAGGATTTAGATCTTGAGACGTAGTCCTTAGAAATGCAACCAGAGGTTTTCATGCCCTTTGGTTTTGCCCTAGACATGCTGAGAGCTTTTATTTTCAGTACTGACAAAGTAGAGAGATGGAGAGTTTAGAACTTATTGCCATCAGCAGTGGATGAGAATGATGTTTTTTCAGGCTGTGGTTGAAGGGACTGAGCCACATGTAAGGAGTGTGGGGAGGTGGGGCCTAAATGCAAAGCCCACTCTGGGGCTGTGGAATGGGTATGGTCTTTGTGCCTAAGAGCTGATATGGCCCGAAGAGAGCGTTTGGAGATCAGGTGGAATTCAGAGATCTGCAAAACACCGTTTGAGCAAAGACAGATGAAGATCACAGGCAGCATTGAACTGACAGACAGAAGGAATGACAGCAGACTGAAGTCACCCAGGGAACAGATGCAGACGGAGAGAGATTAGGACAGCAGGCTGGGAAGAAAGGACGAGAGGATTGAAAGGCAACGCTAAATTTAGCAACAGAGACTTGACTTTCAAACAATGAGCCAGTGATCAAAGCCACCTCCTGCTCCTCTGCAGGTTTTTACTCCACGTACATAAAGGACTTTTGATCCTCGCAGACAGTACCATCTTAAAGCACATCTAATACCAAGTTTTAGGGTGCTGCCTCAGACCACCCTACACAAACACACTGCGAACTCTTCATCTAAATGAGGGCTGACATTTGTAAGGTGTATCCTCAGTGCAGAGCACATCCAGCTTAGAAGCAAGTCGGAATATAGATGGTTAGGAATGCTCACTGCTGAGAGCTGCCTCCCGACCTGTGGTTCTCCACAGCGACCCATGTGCTGTGCAGCCGATGGTAGAAGGAGTGTCCCATTTGTCAGCACCAACATTAATACCAAAAAATGGGATTCTACAGAAATCCCCCCTGAATAATGCAACTGAATAGTTGGATGTAACTGTTGGATGTGCTTCCTAAATACACAGTGAGGAAAATAATGACAGACATGAACTCCTGCCAGGCCACAGCTAGGGAGATAAAACAGGCATACAAACTAAGAGACAGAAAGATGGACAATATGCCGTACAAAACTTTTATTCACATGAGTTTGGGATGACTGTTTTACATAGAAAGGTGAAGTGTTAGGAAACAGTTATGTTGACTTTTCCAGAGTTACCTTGAGACAAACGCTACTGTGGAGATGACACACACAGCCACGTTCTGCCCACGGTTCCCAAACCACCTCCTGAGAGCACAACAGAGGACAACCAAGTCTGACCTCAGGGTCACCCCACGTTTTCCACTGCCTCCCCAGTGAGGTATCCAGACGGGAGTGCTGCCGCTCTGCGCTATGCACAGCTGTGTAACTGTAGCTACGTAAGGGGAGAGTGGGTTAATACTCCCTTCATGGACACTCTCCTTACTGGGAAAATGCTCTACCTCTGTAGGGTGCAAAAGATGAACAAGACTTCATTTTATCAACAACTCAAGTGTCATTTCACAGCAATTACATCTTCAATCCACAATAGAAATTGACAATTACACAGTAACTCATGTTCTCGCTACTCCATTCTCTCTGATAATACTGCAGTTAAGCTTGTGCTCACATTCCTTTTCGTTAAAATCTGCCTCTGTAAAACACTGTTATCTCTTGGATACTCTTAAAACACTAATGAAGCATATAAATTCCATCATAGTAAAAAATAAAAGCTAAGTTAATAAATGACCGCATTGTCTCCAATTTATCAAAGAATAAGAGTCTGAGAAAAATAACTTTTATTGCATTTTAATTTCTCAATCTCTTTCCTTTTCTTAAAAGATAAAAGTCGAAACATAAAGTCATGACATTTAAGATGAAGAGAAGCTTGGGAAAAACAGAATCACAATCCAGCAGGCAGATGACGGGGAAATCAAAGTATTTAATATGGCTTGGAGCTGAAAGTAATTGATCTGCGCTTCCGATCATCTGAGTTATTGCCACATTCCATTGATTTTCATTAAGTGAAGATAAAAACATGTCTTTAAAATGCATGTACAATAGCTTTAAGCCGTTACTGTACACATTGTGCAACTCATCTGAATGCAATTTAACACGTGAACTTAATAGAATATATATTTATGTACAGTATATACACGAACAGAATCTCGTGGTAATACCCCTGAATGTGATCATTTAAACAAGAGTTGTTTTGGTAACAGAAAGAAATCTACGAAGGTGGCAGAGCTGCCCATTTCTGACATCTAAATCAATATAATTTCCAGCTGATTTACATACAAATGAAACTGTGGTCCTGTACAAACTTTACATTACAGGGAAACAGTTTATTTTAATAAAAACTATTTACATATTTGAGTGCTTGGTTTTTGCAATAGAGATTAAGTGAACACAGAAAGTTAAATGGTAGGCAGGTTTATTGTAAAATTTTTCTGTTTGTTCTTTTTTTTGTGCAAATTCCAAATCTCTCTTTTTTTGTGTCGTTTTCTGCCTCTATTTGCCTTGTATTACTGCTGCTGCTTTTTTTTAGTACTCTGAGAAGGCTGGGTGACTTTACTTCTTGGTACAGGAAGAAAAGATTTAACTCTTGAACCACCCAGCTCTGTCTTTGATTTGCTGCTTTCTACAGTTCGACTGCTGCTGAGAGGACGGATTCCATCCTGTGGATAAAAGAAAGCATTTTTGTTCAAATAATGATTGTAGCCAGAGCTGGAAAACAACCAACCAACCCTCCACCCTCACAGAACGTCTGTCATTTACAGTCTCTCGCAGATGAACACGACAGTGTCTGACTACTTGGTGAACAAACAATGGCTTTTTTTTTCTTCTGTGATGGAAATATCATAAACATATTAAAATACCAAAATAATTCAATGAGATTTTTGCACCGGCATTCAAAAACCTTAAATATCATTCTCAAACATCTCAGTTTTAGGAGGAATGTCTTATATTGTTAGCAGGAATTATAAAAGGAAAAAGAAACGACTAGGAACATTTTACAATTATACATCAAATTATGCGATCATTGCTACGATATAAAGCTCTGGTTTGGATTGTCTGAATTGAATGTGTTCAGAGAAACACTCAAAAGCTGTACATATAAATGTGCGTCTTCAATACTAAAATTGATGCCATTCAGTGGAGTCTGTCCTCTGGATTTTAAGTAAAATTACAGAAAATGTTTGAATATGAAGAAAAATGATGGTAAGGGTGGTATGTCATCTTATCTAACTAGCTTTTTAATGCCTATGTGCACAAGTTGAACTATTTTCAGGGCTACTTCACTGATGATCCTTGGGGTCCCTTCCAACCCATGCCATTCCACGATTCATTGCACCTGCAGAGAATAGACAGAGTACTTCCAGAAAACCATTTATTGCCATCATTGACCTGTAGAGGAACCCAGTGTCTACTGAGAGAACATAGACAATAGACACTGTGCTGGCTAAGGTTAATTGAGCTGTATGCTCAGAGGATCTCTCAATGTTCAAAAACAGGAAAGAAAAGGAATTTATCATCAAAAAAATGAAAACTAAGGTGGATGTATTTTATCATAAATATGTCTGGAAACCACAAATGATTATTTTCAATTTCTGAAAAGAAGAAAAGTTAATGAATCTGTTATATCTTCCAGCAGTACTCAGTGTACCTTCCCACTCTGGAAGCGCCTTTCAGTTAGTAAAGTTTGTTCACATTTAGAATACCTTTTCCCAGAAGCACCAACTTTGTAACAATGGGCTTATTTTGATCTCTCATAAATAATAAGCCAAGACAACTGTACAGCAACAGATAGCAGGGTAGTAAGCACTGGTAATCACTGCAGAAGATGGCTTAAAAATAAACCATGACACAGCAATTTTATATGAAGAATTTTTAAAAGTTTTCAGCTTTTGCAAAGTTATTACACAGCTTCAATTGTTTAAAAAGATAATTAAATGAAACTAAGGCTTTGTTTCTCTCAAAATCTGATGCAAATAACATATAATGCTGAAGGAATGTTAAAGATACTTGCTTGGTAGATGGCTTTATATAAATGTGAAAACTGTGAATAAGTACATCCATTGTTTAACGAATCTTTAATTTCCAATAAGACACATGGAAGAAGCATGGCATGGTATGCCAAGTTTCCTAAGAATGGTGACAGTTTATTCTGGCAATAAGCAGGGCACTGGAACACTAATTCCTGGGAGCCAATCAAGAACTCAAATTTTAGAGACACCTGGAGTTTAGCCACCTTCCCTGCCCTGCTATAAAATTCTTACCTACCTTTTGTTTCATTGTTTTACTTGGGTTAGTACCACTTGCTGAAAATACAGGATTGTTCTGAGAGTTATTGAACATCAGTAGCGCATCCTTAGAATCCGCAATCTAAAAAAAGGTAAGAAAAAGGTGAAGGTTTATTCACAGCAGAAATTATATTTCTGTTTTACAGGTTTTGAAGTCTTGACTTGATTATCCTATAGTTTTCGTTCAGTGTTATGCACCAACATCGACAGAGTTTTAGCTAGCTCCAAGGATGTTACAGAAAGGAATGGTCGCGTTCTCCTTCTCCCATCACATTTCTTTCCTGATATTTTCCATCAAAACTTGTGGCCATGCAGAAACAGCTACAATATGATCAGCCTTCTGATCTCACTGAAACCTTGATATTTTGTTGTGGGGTGAGCTGACCCAATTCACTCTGCAACTGCAAAAGTACTCAATCCCATCACAACAGAGGTGGCAGGAACATACAGTGAAAGAGCAAATTAGAAAGTTGATGTACTTATTTTGATGGCAGCCTGGAATTACATCACGCAAAGCAAACATGAAACAGCATCCTTACTTCTGTAAGCTCTACT